>NW_017729032.1:118990671-119014033 GCF_001723915.1 Gavialis gangeticus
GGACCCGCTGACTTGAACGCGTCCAGCCCCTCCAGAAGCTCTCTAACCCGGTCCTCCCCAACCTGAGGTCTGAAGGCGATCCCCTCGAGTCCGGCTTCTATCACAGCAGGGAAGTCCCGGTCCCTGCACAAGAAAACGGAGGTGAAAAATTGGTTAAAGAGGTCTGC
Organism: Gavialis gangeticus; assembly: GCF_001723915.1. Taxonomy (NCBI): domain Eukaryota; kingdom Metazoa; phylum Chordata; order Crocodylia; family Gavialidae; genus Gavialis; species Gavialis gangeticus. Next base: position 118,990,839 of record NW_017729032.1, read on the forward strand.
TTTCTCCTCTGACGCAACCACCAGATTGCCCAGCGTATCCTGCAGGGGTCCCACATTACCCGGCACCTTCTTCATCCTCCCAATATATTTGAAAAAGGACTTTTTAAATATACGATTTACTTTTTAAACTACGATGTGGTGACTGTGATGCTTGGAGATTGTGATACTGTTAGTGTAAGGGTTTGGAATGCTAGTTGAGCTCTTTGGTTTGTAAAGGGTGTTTTCTGTACTTGACTTACCTAAATACAAATATATTTTATTGCAGTGCTCCTTTTTACTTTCCTGTGCTGTGCTGTGCTGTTGGGGCTAACTGATTTTTGTACTAGGGTACTATCTGGCCCTAACTGTTTTAAGAACAGAAATTTAGCATTTAGCAAAAAGGATCTTCACATTCACTCTGAAACTGATGTGTTTCTTCATCCAAGATGGTAACAGTATAGCTAGCATCAGCCTTTCACTTTTGCAATTCTTATATCACATGCAAATTTTAAAAGCTCCTGCATTACATTCTAGTTCCCCCCTTGTCTTCCTTTTTTCTCCATTGCCTTCTGCTTCAACCACAGCACGGCCATTTTCCTCAACCTTATCAAATGTGCTCATACCAAAATGTAAGTAGGGGCATACTTCAGGTTATTTTTACATGCTTACAGCAGCTTCTTACCACGATCCTTTTACAAAGCATGCATCCTTTATAGCACTTAAGGAATTAAATCATTTCATGCAGATGGCAGTAGTAACACAGTGAACAATACACTGGAAAACAATGGAGAGAAGAGAAATTTTAATTAGTTGAAGCCCTCTGTTTAGGAAATATAGCTCTCATGCAGAGCAGATGAAACCCAAAACCAAATCATCTTACACCTGTTATCATTATTTACAAGGAAATTGGGATGAGAATAAAAAGGTGTATTCTTTTAAGCTCTCAAAAGGAACTTTATCCATGTCAGTTTCTGGAAGGAGATGCCCCTCACAGTAGCTCATGTACGTGTTCAGGTGTGGTCACACATGTGGCTTGAATTCTACGTAAGCTAAGCTTAGCTCATGTTTGTTAGTCTTCAATATACCCAGTGGTTCTTCTAGGCTGTTTCGATCTTGAGTGGGGACAAATGCTACTTGATGGACCCCATATGAAAGATCACTCTGTGAATTGTGCAATCAGTACTTTTAGTGGTTTCATAAAGGGAAGGTAAAGATTTACCTTGTGCCATACTCTTCCTTCCATGCCCAAACTAGTGAAAAAGTGGGAATGTGCAACACCCATAGTTACAACAACTAATTAGTCCCTAATCCACCCTCTGGGTGGTTCAAGGGTTGTTTTACAGTGGCATAGCTTTCACTCAGACTAAGCTACCTCAAGTGGACTATCTTGAGGGAAGAGTTATGATTAAGATGAATCCAATGAGGTTTCAGCAGCTTCCAGTTGTGGAAGTCTAGGCAGAAACACCTTACAGATTGGTAGACCAATAGAGGTAACAAAAAACAGTCCAAAATAACAAGGCTTACCCAATTTGCCTCATGGTCTGGCCATAGGAAGCCAGTTTCTCACTCTTGTCTACATCCTCCAGTCATGGAGGGCTGAGTGTGGAAGGGCAGTATGGCCATGAAAGGAACATAAGGTGTTTCTTGGCATAACTATTTTGACCCATTTTCTTTTCTCTCTTTAACCAAGTGTGCATCAGGCCTTATGTGGCATTGGATTGCTCATTAAGATTCAGTAAGCCAGATCCCTGTTGTCATAAAGTTACTGCTAAAAACCTGCTTTGCTCACTATAGGATCCAATGAAACACTGGATACCTATGCAAAGGTCTTACCTGTCCTTTCCTTTAGAGGAGGCTCAGGAACTATCTATAAAGACCAATTAAAGTCCACTCAGGGCTCATTTCAAGATGGTATATTTTATCAAGGACTATATCCATTTCCATGGTAGAATAAGAGGTAGGGTTCTTATTTCCTATGTCCTTCAGGATAATGCTCACTCTTTCCAATGAAGAAGGAGAAGAAACTTTGCAAAGTCAGCGTACATTAAATATTGGCATCCTAGGAGGTCAATTTTCCTCTCTCCCTTCCCCTTTTTCTTCTCCTTCTGGGAAAAAAATGGGACAGAAACAAAAACTATCCTGAAATCAAAGATTTTTAAGTCAGAGATCTCCAAAATAAAAAAATATCAAGGCTCAGTTTTGGTAGTAAAGCAAGAAGCCCAGGGCCGTTTGTCACAATTCTTTCCAGTATAAAGGCTCTAAAAAGACAAGAAAGGGTTGAAGAGAAACACTCTGAGTGCATCATGTTTCATCTTTTAGGCAAAAAGGCCACTTCTTTCAGTTCTCAGGTCAGAAATGTCAGAGAAATAATCAGGAGTAATTTAAAATCATTCTCAGGAATATTCTATGAGTCCTTTTTTCATCCACACAAATTTCTGAATATAAGTCCACTCAAAAACAAATATGCTGATTTATACCTTTCCTCAAAATCTTTGTTTAAAAGTGATAATGAGCAAAGTAAAAAATATCTAGCAGCTGCTAATTTATCTGTTCCCTTCAAGTCTCATACTAGAGTCATTGTCAGACTCTCTTTACTCAACTGTGCCATTCACAATTTGATAATCTTCTCAAATGCAAGATTTATTTTCTGAGGAAGATATTCTTAACTGCAGTGATCACACATGGTGTATGTACAATTCTGTTTGCAATACCGACCCTACCTATGGAAAGAAAACCCCTGGGTAAAACAAGTACTGGTTATTGCTAAATATCCTGGGGATAGGCTCTTTGATGATTCTGTACATTGTGCTGCCATGGAAACCTATAAATAAATAAGGAATTTTAAAAAGCTAGCAAGTCTGCATAGATCAAAAAGGAAATATAGACCTTATGGATCTTGGCACTAAACTTAGATAAGAGAGATAGGAAGCACTTCTAACTAGCTATTCAGGTACGCACACTAGTATGCTACGCAGACGGCAAACTTCAAGGAAAAATCTCTCTGTCCTTCAAGCAAGCGTGACTACAAGGTGATCATACTGTATGGTTGTGTTCTCATTGATCCTCCCAGTCCACATACTGTGGCTGCTAGCCAGGCTCTGCCTGGCAGGATCACCACTTCTGTAGCCTCAGGAGGCCCCCAGGACCCTAAGTAAGGCTGCTGGGGCCATCACTGTGCTGGCCCCAGCCTCTCTATTGCTCCCTGGGTAACTTGCCTCACCAAAGCATGAGTAGCACAGGGGTTCTCCTGGGAAAAGTAGGTGCGTGCACCACTGCTATTTGTCAATGGGGAACCAAACGTCCATGTTTGTCTGGACATAACCATAATTTACTGAATGGGGGGAAGCCACCTCCTTTTTTTCTGCCAAAAACTATTCTTTTTTCTGGCCTTTGGACATGAATCTGAAGCAAAAAACATTAAGTGATGGCTCCCCTCAGCAACAGCAAACCTTCAGCTGCTGCTTTTGTACCATTGCTGCTCTTTTTCCTGTCCTTGTCATCAGAGCTAGAGGTTCTGTAAGGGAGATGCAAGGGTGGAAGAGGACAGGGGGGACTACCCAGGGTATGTCCTGGCCAATTATGTTTCTGCTGATCTCTCAGAGAATAAGACTGTTTAGGACTAACCTCTGTCTTCTTTCTACTGCTCCAGCATTTCAAACATGAAGTATTTGAACATGTTACCTTGGAAGCAAAGCTTAAGATGAAAACCTGAAACTCCAATTGTTATTGCTGTCCCCACACCATCCCAGCTTTCTCTTCTGTTGTCAATCCATGTGTAGACAGGCATTCTTCAAAGTACTAGGAGATTTTTTACCTTAACTGGTTGGCTACCTTATCTTTTTGACCACAGGTGCAGTTCAAATTTCTTAGTATGTCTTTAAGTAGCTGTTGTGAAACTTGAAAATGCTTAGCAGTGGAAGTGTTTCTATGAATTTCTTGTTCTATAAAGACCTGTTTAAAAGACTGATGTCTACCAGATAGCTTTTGAAGTGTCTCAACCCAGCTAGGAAGTCACCACACCCAGTTTGTCTTGATTGACGGTCGTAGTTTTAACACTAAAAGCTTCAATTAAGGGTAAGACCCTTTGTTATGCATATTTATATTATTTCACTTGAAGAAAGAAAATTGGAAGGCAAGTTAAGATAACATTGATGTCTTAATTGGGAGAAAAATGAGCATTCTTTCATGCAATGGGAAAACCTCTCCTTTAACCCAAGATGTGGCTACAGTCTCCTTTTCTTGGCACACACTTTAGGAGTTATAGAGATGGGCATCCAAAAATTGTAGTTTGCCTTTTCTTCTGAGCCATGACTACCTGATAAGTATGGATAGAAAATGGAATATTTGTGTTCATCACCACAACTCTGTTGAGAAATATATGAAAGTAGAAGAAAAATCTAATCTCTCTCAGTTTATGATCCACTTCTTTATAAAATAATTATATAAATGCTATGAATTAGGAGTAGCCAACAAAACTGTTGAGATAACATTAGGATGACCATACGTCCCAGAATTCATAAGCCGTTCCCCCGTCCTAGCTGGTTGGGGTAAACTGAAACACAAGTCCCAGATTCAGCTGGTGCAGGTAGTGACAGAGGCTGCTTCCACCCATAGTACCCAGCTAGGTCTCACTGAGCAGCAGCTGGAGGTGGGCTGGGCAGGGCACCACTCCTACTGCCTGGGGTGAGGATTGGCTGGGGCAGGATAAGCTGAGGGAAGGAGCTGAAGCTTGGACATCACTGGGTGAGCTGGGATGATTGCCCACTTCTGGCAGTCTCATACCCTGCCACTATGGTCACAGCATGTCTATATGTGCAATTACAATACCTGAATAAACTGAAGGGCAATAAGCTTATTCAGATGCAGCATATGGAGCCCAGGCAGAACAGCCCCAGCTGGCAGGGAACCTCAGTCATCACCCTGCCAGCCCATAGCTGCTCTCCCCAGCTCAGTGTACTAGGGAAGGGCTGGTTGGGACAAGAGGGAGCTTCAGTGTGGGGCTAGCTGGCAGGCAGTCCCTGCATTGAAGCACCCTTATGCCCCAGCCAGCCAGGTCAGCATCTACACATGTGCTGCTGTGGAGTTTTTTACTCTGCAGCAAGATAGTACTTATCCATGAATTAATTTACTCCAGCCTAATCGGGCCACACGTGTAGACACAGAGATGTTTACTGCGCAGTAAATGTCTCATGTAGATGCACCCATCAAGGGGTAAGAATGAAACAAAGAATATGATCACAGAGTTACTGAGTTTTGTTTACAGGCTTTTACACACAATTGTGGGAAGGATTGTTTTTATGGGAAGAAAAGATTTTGAAGGAGTTGCCTCATCAATAAAATAAAGAAATATTATCTACTACAAATTTCCACTTTTCCCCCCTAATCAATTTAAGCACAACACAATTAATTTTTTCAACTTCTGCTAGCACATTGAGAAATCCCATGAATCCCAGCACCATTCCACTCATTGCAGGGCTTCATTTTTGATTGGTATAGATTCAACATGCTTGCTGTAATGGATTTGTTTGGCTAGGGACAGACATTACACATAAACCGGTTTAAGTAATCAGAAAATGGTTTTAAACTGTAACATAATAGATGTTCAGTGAACATAAACCAATTTGAAAATGTCTGAAACTGGTTTGAGATAAACCTAGTCGAATGCAATATTAGACTTAATTGATTTGGGTCAAATTGGTTTGTGCAATATCTGTCCCAGATCCCTTGCTGGTTTAAGTTAAACCAGACTCTCCCAGAATCCCAGGTTGCTCTCTGAGCTGGATGGGGCTCTCTGGTCCCTCCTCTCTGCTGGTCCCTCCCCTCCACTCCCTGGCTGGAGCTCTGCAGAGACTGCAGGCATCTGCCCGACTTTCCCCTGCTCCCCGCTCCCCTTCCCACTCTCTGCTAAGCAGGGATTCCCCATCCTCTCTGCCTTACACAGACACTGCTTAGCATTAGCTAGCAAACCACGTGCTGGCTATGGTCTGTGCTGTGGAAGACAGAGGCAGAATCAACAGGTGGCTGGTAATGTCCCTCTGTTGTTTTCTTAATGGGGTGATAAATATTTAGTTAGAGGTGATAAACACTGTGTTATCAATTCCCTGCTGAGCTGGTCAGAAGGAGAGGGGGGGGACCCCTCCCTAATCAGAGCGTCCTGCTGGGGCCCGCCCCCTCAGGTCAGAACTGTAGAAGGGAAGGGAGGGCTGCTGTAGTGTCCCATGGCTTCTAGTCTTAGCCACTGCATTTTTGGGATTTTTTCAGTTACAAAGTGATTCAGCCTAGCTGGGTTAGACTAACCTGCAAAGATTGAATCAAGTCAGGCTCAGACTTTTTGAACATCTATCCCTAGCCTTTATGAGCTTGTCTAATTTTAGATACATTTTTAATCAGTGAAATATCCTATTTATTAAGCTAAGAATTAATTCAGTTCCTACATGGTCAGAAGGGTTTGGAACAGCTATTGCTTCAACATGAATCTGACCCATTTATGTCACTGAAGAAGTACCTTTGTAATGTTTCCACATCCACTGCCCTCTTGTATTACAGTGTACACTTCTTCCTGTTTTCAAGATGAGAGATTATAAGCCATTTTAGCAATTTTGGGGGGAGTAAATTTTTACATAATGTTCTTGATCTAAATAGAGCAGAACAGAAATACTTCCTCTTCCTCATTGGGATGAATCGGAGAGCTTTCAAAGTTTTTTTTTTTGTCAAATAAAATAAAAAGAAAAGCCATCCATGAGAAAACAGCTAACTTGGTAGTTGTGATACCCCTTTCTTCCCCTCTGATACAATGCATATTTAATTATTCATACAAAGACAAAAGTGGAACAGCTGATACTATAATCCAACATTTACAACATGGCCTCAGGACCTGGAGACCATTGTTCAATTCACTGCTTTGCAGGTTCTAACCATCAAGCTATGAGTTATTCTGGGATGGGCCTTTCTCTGAATTTCACCCTGAAGACAATATGCTTTTTTTCCATTAAAAAATTGTCAAATTTAGAGCATTCTGTGAAAAGTTTCAGTTTCAGTGAGTAAGCATTTCCACTTATAACATTTTATTTGAAAAATTCCCAAAGCTGTATGTTTGAAACTTATGTACAGTTAATTTAAAGAAATGCAGAATCTGACCCCATATGTTTCAAAACTAAAGCTTAACAACTTGTCTTTCATGGTAATCCTGTACTTATTTAGCCCTTGGAAAGTTTCCATCAGCTTTCATATTGTTCACTGTCTTTGGAAAGATGAGCAAAAAGGATATATAAAAAATATGTAATGAATTTCTAATCATACACATTTTGTATTAGTGGACTATAGGAATTTAAATGTTTCTCTCCAATCATACCACCACACTCCATGTCCTCCTTAAACTGTACGTATAGTACACAATCTTAGAATTTCAATTTACTGTTTATGCTTATACAGGTGAGAAATGTAGATGCATCTCTATAAGGTGACAATTAAAGATCATTGGCTACACCAGATCATTCAGTTACTGAGAACTATGTCAATTTGCAGTAGCTGTGGATCTGTCCTATAGTACCGTTTCATTTTTCAAAGAAGGTGGTTAGTTCTTGGTTGATTCCTTAGTTAGTCTAGTTAGATTTTCTAATTTTATTTGAAGGTGGGCAATAATGAAACTGACAAGACTAATGTCAGTTTCAGTCAACATCTGTTTGGGGTTCCTGGGAACTTACGTCATTTGAAAAATTAGCTTTTGATGAATTCAGCCTGCTTTTGATGAAATTTTTTCCAAGAATTCAAAATTAACATGGAATGTAAATTCAGTTTTCTAATCATTTCTCTTCTATTGCTATAGTACATTCAAGGGTATAACTTATTGATTTCTTACTGTATTACAACCCATTTTTATGATTTTTTTTTTTTTTAATTTCTTTTGTATGGATTTGTTGCCATCTCTTCAGATAAATCCAAAAATTGTGAATAGATACATTAGGGTACTGTTTTCTCGTATTTTGTTTAACTTTAATGTGTAATCTCACTCTAAAAGAGTGGATTTATGAGGAAACATAAAGGAGAAGAAAGAGCTTCAGCCCTCAGAGTGATTAATTGTGATGCCCTCAATCTTCAAAAGTGAGAATTTAATTTGGGTGCCAAACATGAGCTGTTATAAAGGGAGGTAATTGTGTTAGTCTGAAGTCAGACAGAAGGCAGAATAAGATGTACCTGATAGACCAACTCAATAAGAAATAAGTAAGCTTTTGTGAGCCTGAGCTCACATCCTATATAATTAAGAAGAAAAAACAACCTTCTGTTCCTCACAGATATTATACTGCTCTACTTATTTTCCATATTGCTTCTCTGGAAACATAAGTGTTCATGGTGTGGCAACAGGTATGCTGCCCTCCCCACACCTGAGGAGGCTCCAATGGTGACACTGAAAGAGGAGGAAGGTAAGCAGCTTGCTGCCACCCCTAAGAGAAGGCACAAGGTAGTGGTAGTGGAGGACTTGCTTCTAAGGGGCTCTCAGGGACCCATATGCCATCTGGACCCCCTAGCCCATGAGGTCTGCTGCCTCCCAGGGGCTCATACCTGAGATGTAGCAGAGAAGATCCCCGGGCTTGTCTGGCCCTCCATCTACCGCCCCATGTTCCTCATCCATGTGGGAACTAATGACACAGCCAGGAGCAATCCAGACTGAGTCATGATTGACTACAGGGCTCTGGTGTCTGGGCTCTAGGGGTTGGGGGGTCCAAGCAGTCTTTTCTTCTGTGTTCCCTGTTGCAGGCCACAGTCCCACAAGAGACAGATGCATAGAAGAAGTGAACCGGTGACTCCAATGCTGGTGCCACCAAGAAGGCTTTGATTCCTTGACCACGGCACACACTTCAGGGATAGAAGGCTCCTGGGAAGGGATGGCATACACCTCACAAGGAAAGATAAGTCCCCATTCATGGGCAGGATGGCCGATGTTCTGGACAGAGCTTTAAATTAAGATTGGTGGGGAATGGGGATACACAAATTCAAACATGTCCAGGGACCAACATACCAGTAAGCCCTGTAGATAGAGACACTGGGAGAGCCACTCTTGTGGGAACTGAGGGAATAGTTCTTCATCAGTGGGACAAGAAGACAAGGGCCTCAGTAAGAGGACTCAGGTGCCTATATACTAACACCAGGAGCACGGGGAACAAGCAGGAGGAACTAGCCCTCCTACCCTGGGCATTATGATCTAGTAGGGATTACTGAGAACTGATGGGACTCCTCACATGACTGGAGCATAGCTATAGAGGACTACACCCTACATAGAAGGGACCAGGTAGGGAAGAAAGGTGGTGGCATTGCTCTCCATATGAAAGAGCAGTATACCTCCTTGGAGGCCAATATCAGCTCCAAAAAAGAACAGCTTGGAACCCTCTGAGTTAAGTTGTTGGGAGGAATTGACTGAGACTGCACATGCATATGAAATCATGGACGATTTTAATATCCAGACATCTCCTAGGAGGAACACTTGGCCAAGTTGAATTGGTCATGATCCTTCCTGACCTGTGTCAAGGAGCTCTTCCTGACTCAGGAGGTGCATGGGCCAACCAGAGGTGACGCTCTGCTAGACTTGGCCCTAGCCAAAAGAGACAACCTGGTGACTGACTTAAATATAGAGGGAAGTCTGGGCAACAGCAACCATGAAACCATCATGTTCACTATCCAACATAAGGCAGACAAATCTGATAACAGGATTGAAGTCTTGGACTTCAGAAAGGCAAATTTCAACTTAGGTCTTAGTAGGGGAAGTGCTGCAGGACCAGGGACCAAAGGTGAAAGGTGTTCACAAAGAGTGGTTGTTCCTTAAGGGCACGATCCTTGAACCATAAAAAAAGTCCATTCCCATGGAAAGAAAGGTAACAGAAGGGCTGGGAAGCCCTCTTGTTTAAACAGGGAAATCACGGTCCTCTTAAGAATAAAGAAAGAGGCTTATAAACAGTGGAATCTCAGGGCTGGCCCCAAGAAGGACTATTCTACAATGGCCCGCATTTTCAGGGAACAGATAAGAAAGGCTAAAGTGGTGACCAAACTTAGATTAGCAATGGGAATCAAGGACAGCAAGAAGTCCTTCTTTAGGTACATAAGGAACAGGATGAAAACAAATGGGAGTGTGGGGCCATTGCTCAACAACTCAGGAGAATTGGTTACTGGTACCCAGGAGAAAGCTGAACTCATGAATGACTACTTCAACTTGGTCTTTCACCAGACCATGGGGAAAACCCCTCCAGGTAGAGTACAGGATGAACATGGTAGGAATAATCGCCTTCCTACTATTGCCGTAGAATTGGTGTATTCAATTTCTTTTAAAATTAGACATATACAAGTCAGCATGACTGGATGATCTTCATCTGAGAGTGCTGAATGAGCTGGCCGAAGTCATTGCGGAACCTCTGGCAAAACTCTTCCACAACTCATGGCGCTCTGGAGAAGTCTCTGAGGACTGGAAGAGGGCCAATGTTGTGCTCATCCACAAGAATGGTGGGAGAGAGGACCCAGGTAACTATAGGCCAATTGGCCTAACTTCCATCATAGGGGAAATCCTAGAAAAGTTCATCAAAGAGTCTATCTGCAGTAAGCTTGCAGAAGGTAAGATTCTGAATGACAGTCAGCATGGCTTTCTCGTAGGCAGGTCTTGCCTTACCAACCTCATCTCCTTCTATGACCAGGTAACTCACCACCTTGACACAAGAGAGCAGGTTGACATTGTATACCTTGATTTTCAAAAGACCTTTGTTCTAGGGTACCATGATGTCCTCACGAGAAAAGTAGGACAAATAATACTCTGGCATGCATCAATTGATCCATCTCCAGCAAAACCAAGGAGGTAATTCTTCCACCTTACTAAGCACTGGTGAGACCACAGCTGGAGTACTGTGTCTAATTCTGGGCTTTAACAAAAGCATGGACAAGCTTGAGAGAGTCCAAAGAAGAGCTGCCTGTATGATCAGAGTCTTACACAGCAAGCCATATGAGAAAAGCCTAAGAGATCTGGGACTCTTCAGCCTGAAGAAAAGAATGCTGAAAGAAGGCTGAGACGTGATAGTAGCTTACCGCTACACTAGGGGAATACATCAAGGGCTTGATAAGCAACTGTTCACCAGGGCATCCAAGGGGAAAACTAGGAGTAATGGTCACAAATTCCTAGAAGACTGATTCAGGCTCAACATTAGGAAAAACTTCTTTACATTCAGAGGGTGCAGGCTTTGGAATAAGCTCCCTCCAGAGGTGTTCCAATCACCAACTTGGAAATCTTCAAGAGGAGACTAGACAGTCACCTTGCTAGGATCACCTGACCCCAGTTATCTTTCCTGCTTGGTGCAGGGGGCTGGACCCGATGATCTTCCAAGGTCCCTTCTGGCCTTACAATCTATGAATCTATGAATCATCTTTTCACTTCTTATATATTTGTCTAACTAATGGTTAAACAAGGGCAACAAATACATATGAGTCCTTAAAGTCATAGTAAAGAAAATTTGCATTTTGATCATTAAAAACGAACATATAATTTAAATGTTCCTTTGTCTAGGCATGTGGCATATATAAGCATAAGATTCAGATCTCTGCAAACACAAAACTTTCTAACGGCCATATGCTGTGTATTTTAACGGCTGTTTTCTGCTACCTGATAAAAACTCTGATAGAAAGCCCTTGGTAAAATTCATTTTCTATGACCACAGAGGCCAGAAACAGAAAGCTGAAATTCAGTTTCTTCTTTATCACTTCCTGTGGCACCAAATAAAAGTACAGAAGCCCTCAGGTTCCTTTTCAGAACATAAAAGCCCCATACAAGAAGACCAAAAATTCTGACCTAAAGTAGATTTTGATATAGTGCTACAAGTGAAGGCTGAAGTAGAACAGTGGTTCCTGTAATGGCAACCCAGGGCACTGGTGTCCTGGATTTTGTTATAATTTTACAACAAGGTAGATCAGTGCATTCATACATAAGTGTAACAATGCAGGCAGGTATCCATCGCTGCTTCAACACGCTGTGGCAGTGGCTACCTCCAACTCCAGCCGTGTCACCAGTGTGTTGGTAAGGATGTAGCAACAGCAATTTCCTGCCGATGCTCCCCTCACCCTCAAGTTTCACACACAAGCTGGCTGGCTGTTGCCCCACCCAAACTAATCTATGACATTCATAATTAAAGAGATGTGACATGTCAAGGTAATACTTCAAGTTAATGGTGTTTTAATTCCTGCATTCCTTTTCTACTGAAAACAGTGCCATAAACAAATCAAAGTTGATACAATGTTATTTACAGTAAAATAACATTGCAAAAACAAAGTGAGATTGAGTTTATTTACTTAATCTATAAGGGGCATATCTATCCTGCAGTCTGTTAAAAGAGCATGATTTTTAGAGAATGGATGCTCAACGCTTTCCGAAACACAAGCCCTTTTGCAGTGTCTCAAGTTGGGCCACCACAATAACTACTGTAGTCTGAAAATATGAATGCATGTGGTCTGTATGTATTTAAGCAATATACTTTTTCTCAGTTTTTAACCTTTCTAATGAAAGAGATTATATAAACTACTAGACCTTGTTTAAGGTATTGGGATGTATTTTCCCCACTTAGCTATATAACGGACCAGAGTATTAATTCAACAGTTACTGTGCATTTTTTTAGTATCATTCAAATATATATGCATGTATGTATGTATGTATGTGTATATATATATGTATGTATGTGTGTGTATATATGTATTTACACTTGACTCCTTATGTCTATTTTGCCTTAAATAGCATGTTACAATTATGCCTTTGAAAAATTAATTATCTTTCAAAGAATATGTATTGATTTCAGATAAACACAAGAAAAGAGCAGATAAAGCTATCATTTGTGACTATTTTTGTACAGTATCTTAAAAATGCAAATAGAAGGCTTTCTTTCTTGAAACATTCTCACTGTTTGTTTATCTAGAGTAAGTGTTTTAATTAGCATATCTATTTTTCTAGAGGTAAACCCAGTAATAATTATTTAGTTGAACTTTCATTTACAGCCTGTTATGTCCTTTTGCATATTTGGATACAATTTGCATAAACAATACAATTACCATTATAAGCTTTTCCCAAAAGATTAGGAGGAAAAAGTACAAATTAATCACATTTACATGAGGAGAAGGTTAATTACCCAAGCATATTTTCCGTTGACTTTTCTTATTTCATTGTAATACAATATCATTCTTTTTAAAGATACAATATGGATTTTATAGTACTATAGCAAACTAACATTGTAGCTTAGAATGTTCAGTGTCAACCCTCAAAGAACTCAAAATAAATCCTTACAGGATCACAACACCTTAGTATTAAATAATGAAATATAGTAGAGCAGGGAATTGAACTCTGGAGTCCCTGCTGTTCTTAACATATGCATTGCTTCCTCTTCATTGTTATTATTTTTACATATGGGTTCCAAACTGAAATACTCAAGGAACAAGATAGATGAAGGCTACACTTGAGCACTGTTTTCTGGTTTTCACTTTTGCATTTCTGGGTATTTGGATATTACTGTGTACTTCTCCAATACAGAGGTATAATACTGTTTAAAAAATTGCGTGAGTGAAAAGCACAAGCACATGCTTGAGTTGTGTCCTTGCTGAGTTTGATACATTTAAACCTGTATATGTTTGGCGAGTACATTCTTAGTACTCAGCATCATTGTAGTCGGTGAGCTAAAATGTTTCACAGAGCATGAAAACAAGAATTGTGCCCAAAGGATTGTTTCTTTTAGCACCAGCAATAACAACCCAGAGCTTTATCCTTAAGAGATACACATTGGAAAGGTGTACATAAATAATTCACAGCTGTTTAACATTAAGAGGAGGGGATGATGCATCAACATAATATGCGAAGGAGAAAAGCAGCATACTTTAAAATGTACTTGCTTACTGACATGTGGATTGGTCTGAAAATTTCTCATACTTAGTTGTATTTTAACGGCTTAATTGTATATGTTCTAAATTTTCTAATTCATATTCTTTTGTAATCCATGCAGTATACATAACTCATTGCATTTCGGGGATTTCTCTTTCCCTTTCCTCTTATAAGAAGTCATCAAACAATTGTAGAAACTTTTGTAACTTTTTACCTTCCCAACTGCATATGAACAATGACTGTAGTATATTGTAGTATATAGAGCTATCACAATTACAGGGTTATTTGAGTTTCAGTCTCCTTTGTGGTTTCTCTTAGCCAAGCTATGAAACCTCAAAAGATACACTATCTCAGGGTAGAACCTCATGATTCTTCAACAAGGCCTGGAATAGAGTGTCATGTGTATTTACAGCGTGCAGTTACACATGAATTCCAACTATATTTGGCACCTGTAGTTCTTCCCATCAGTAATCTATGACCAAGCTTGAATCCTTGAATTTTTAAAACCAAAGTATTGTTTAAAATGTTTCTACAGGATGAACAAAGCATTTAGATGAAAAGGAATTTAAAACACAGTTTAAAACTAAGAAGGTGCCTAGCTTTTCACCCTCCTCCACTCCTGTAAGTGACCTTTATTTTAAATATGGAGTTAAAAGAATAGCTTGTGTTTATCTGGAAAGTTGCCACTTTCTCAGATTTGAGGATGGGTGCTTTATGCCTGAAACTGTCTAACACCTCTCCCAAATATATAGTTGATACAATAAAAGATATCACTAAAAAAACTCTTTGCTCCCCATATTCCTGGAACATCACACTGACAGCAACACCCCAACCCTACTACGTTTAAAACAATATACAGTTTACATTCATATGACCTTATCCGTAAGTTGTTCCTTGATTAAAAAAACAAACAATTTCTTCCAACACCACAGTAAGTGCTTGTGTCAAATAGAAGAGGTCCCCAGCAGCTGCCTCCCTGCTGAAAAGAGATGAAGAGACTGTCCCTCTCAAGCCAGATTTCTTTTCCATGTTATTTCCTGAATAGACAGATATAGGAGGAGCACAGATGGTGTGGTTTATCATCCCATGTAAAACAACACATTTTTTCTCCAGGTAAAATAACTAGAAGTTTTACTAATATGCTAGGGGCCTGGGGCTATACCGCTCAGTTTAAGATTGAAGCAAAAGCAGATAAAACTTTATTGGAATGAGTTAAAAACAGTCAGCAAGGAGCTACATTGCCAGGAGCAGCTAACAGACAAGAGAATTGCAGAACACAGGCTAGCTTGATTAGTGGAACATCATGACCATTAAACCTGTGGAGTGAAGAGTTTAGAGGGAATCAGGTAGATTTTAATAAGTCGTCAAATAAATTGACTCCCTCACTACTGCTGCTACTACCAAGCAGTCAGTTTTAAAATGTGGGTGGAGCAGGAATCAAAGAAGGGATGTAGCTATACCAGTGCATTTTCCAGGAGGTGTGGCTTATTTTGAACTTAGTCTTCCTATTCTTCTTCCTTTTCTAAAAATTCTGTTGATTCAGTTATCCAAGGTACTCATGCAGTAAACGTCCTTGTGGGAAGATAGCATTCATTTATTGTGGAGAAGCTTTGTGTTCATAATATCATAGAAAAATAGGGCTGGAAGGGACCTCCAGAAGCCCAAACCCCTGCCTGAGACAGGATCATTCCTGTCCAAACTATCCCATACACATCCTTGTCTAATCTATTACTAAAAGTGCACAATCAACCTGTTGTACAACCTAACCTGCTCTAGGTAAAGAAGGGGGACAATGGTCATCAGTATCTTGCAGTTGCGAGCATGGTCAACATATGCTCAAGAAATCCAAGGAAGAAGACCATGTTTCGCTTGCTACAAAGGAAAGCAAAACCCCCTGGCATATCCAAATGAGTGTGGATGTGTGGTATGCGGTGCTGCAGACCCCTTGCAGTGTGGAAGGGTTTTTTGACCCTGGGAGATCCCGTGCCGAAAAACTCACACCAAAAAAAATGTGGGGCAGTGCATGTGGTGGCAGTGCATGCCACCCAAAACCAGAGCCTGGCTCGCTAGGGCCTCACTCCAGCTGCCGACCAGGCTCCCTATAGCAGGAGCACCATGGCTGCAGCTCCTGGAAGCCCCCAGAACCCCAGGTAAGGCTGCTGCAACCAGCACAGTTGCTGGCCCCACCCAGGGTAACCTGCCATGTATCAGAGCATGTGTGGCATGGATGTTCCCCGGGGACAAGTAGCAGCAACACAGTGATGATTGTTCCCAGATAAGAATTTCCTAGCCTCCATTCTGTGATCACAGAGCAAGGTCTGGAAGCTCCTTCCTGCTGGGGCAGGGGGGCATTGCCTCCACCTGGGCTCCGTTTTTATATACAGCCCTGTCCCTACATATGGCCCTGCCCCTATTTTA
Source organism: Gavialis gangeticus (assembly GCF_001723915.1). Classification (NCBI taxonomy): domain Eukaryota; kingdom Metazoa; phylum Chordata; order Crocodylia; family Gavialidae; genus Gavialis; species Gavialis gangeticus. The sequence goes on from NW_017729032.1 coordinate 119,007,121, forward strand.
TATTTGTTGCATTCATTTTCTGCAAGCCAAATTTATTGGATAATAGCTACCATGGATGGATCTAGCAGGTGGTCAGGAGGTTGCAGTCATGCCTATGTTGGCTATGTGGTGCATGCTCAATAGGTAGGGACCTAACCAAAACATGTAGATTTCATGGGATCAACAAGAGCCACTTCCACATAGTGATCAGTAACCCCTGGTAATGTTTCTTATGGCCAAGAGCTCCCAAATCAACAAAAAAGTGAAAGCACACAAAGATAAAGACACAGACACTGTTTTTGTCATATGAAAGGGCGGGTGTGGGGGAAGGAAACCGCAAAAGTGAGCTAAAAAATAAAGTGTTGTCTCCCCAGTGGAAGCCAGCCATCCTCCTAGTCCCGCAGCATGGCACAAAAAGGGCTGATGGCACAAAAGCAAGCAGGTAAGATGGCTGCCTCCCTTGCCCCTTCTCACTGATCGGCTGAGAGGGCTCCTTGTCATGAAGCTCTACCTCTCTCCACCAATCAGTGGCCATATGATGGACAGTAGGGCTCTGTGAAACAGCACCATTTTGTTTTGACATCTGTTTCACCATTTCGAAGGGACAGTGTTTTGTTTCATCATTTTCTTTCAACGAAACATTGTTCTGTTTTGTCAAAACTGTTTTGCTTTTCCAACATTTTTCCACATTTTGCCCATAGGCTATAATGGGGAATCATGAAAATGCCTAAAACGTCATTTCTAGCCTCATTCAGATGCAAATTGCAGGGACGGTAGTCCCTTCTGAGGGCATGAAGCCTGCCAAGTTTCAAGGAGATAGGTGCAGAGGTTTCTGGGAAACTGAACCTCAAACTGTTCAAAGCAAAACTCATTGCACTTGCTGGCAGCGGCAGCCTCCTGTCATCCAGTGCACATATCCATGGGCCTGCACCCCTAGAAGGGCTGTGGGGCTGTGCCAGACTGCTCCCAGGAGGCATAGTGTGAGCCCCCAGGTCCCCAAACTGCTCCCTGGCAGTGTGAGCCCCCAGGTCTGTTGCCAGGATCAACTCCGTGGGGCTGACGGAGCCGCTCAGAGCGCAGCCCAGTGGCAAGAAGCAGGAGAGAGCCACAGCTGTGCTCTGAGCAGCTCCACCAGCTCCATGGAGCTCCGTCTGGTGGTGGGAGGTGGGGGAGAGTCAAGGCTGCAATCCACCTCCCGCCACCAGGCTGAACTCCGTGGAAACCCTCCCATGCTAAATTTAGGGGAAAAGCAAGGTGAGCAGCAGTGGCATTCAAATCCCGGCCTCCAGAGCTCCAAGAGAGCATTTGCGTCAGCAGGAGCCTGTGCTGGCAAGCTGGTGAGTTCACTGTGCCTACAGCACACAACTGAAAACAGCCTACTTATGTTTCCCTGGTATTACTAAAAATCACGCTTTTCTCTAACTTAACAATAAGCCAGTAAGTTCCCAGCCTAGCACACCTGTTATTGTTTATTTGCATTCAAACATAACAATCAGATATATTAGCCTTCATGTTCAGTCTCATTGCTAATATAGTGCTCGTTCTAGTGAAAAGCTTGAGGACAGAGGTGGGCTAAGCATTTTGAAATGTTTTTAAAACTGGCGTTTTTAAAAGAATGCCCTTTAAAACAATGCAGTGAGATATGTTTTGATATTTAGGTGTCACCCTAGGACTCATTTCTAAAACGCTACATGTTAGTATCTTCAGAGGTCTGCCACATCTGCTTCCTATATGTGAAGTTCTTTTCCAAAGTTTCAGCCTTTATTACAAAAAGGAGATGTATGACTGCAAGGGAAGAGTTTCACAAAACCTGAAGAAGGAGGAAACACAGCCAAGATAGATAGATAGATTTTTTTTAAGTGTTAGCATTTTTAAAGCTAATCCTAGGATTGTTTTGGGCTTGATTCATGATTTATGTATGTTGTGTTTGGCAACACCTCTGAGTACATCCAGAAGAGTGGTGCAGCTTCTTCAGATGTGCAACATATGTGCAAGGACCTCTCTGAGCTCACCAGCTTGTTGGTGCAGGCTTCTGCCAAAATGGCAATGTTTACATGGCTCCACAGCCAATGGGGTGAATACCACTACTATTTTCCCTGAATCTATGCCCCCCCCCCAACTGTATTCTGTGGCAGGAGAAAAATAGCAGGAGCAAGAGGCAGTGGCATTCACCCCCTGGGCTCCAGAGCTGAGGAAAGTGGTGGCTCTGGCAACAAGCTGATGAGCAAAAAGCTCACTGTGCATGTCACACAGCTGGGGGTAGGTACAACTGTACCCTTCCACCCTTTATCCTTCCTTAATTTTGCCACTTTCAGTCATCTGCTACCCCAACAATCGCCTACTAGAGTAGGCTATACTTCCCAACTAAAGTAGAGTTTTATGAATTTTATGCATGCTTGTATGCTTTCAGCTATAATCTTGCATCAGGTAATGCAAAGCAGCATCTCACAAAAATAGCAACAAGAATGAGATAGCTTCAGCCTCCTTAATTTCTGATCTCTAAAAGCCCATTATTGAAATGGTGCAGCCATTTTCAAGAACTTGTATATGAACCTGGGCAGTAAGTAGTATTTGGTGTTCCTAATGCTTCCAGGAATGCATGGGTTAGGATTTGATATTTCTAATGTGCATAGTATTAAAGATTCTTAGTGCTTCCAGGAATGGGTGGGATGATTACTCAATATTCTTGAATGTGTTGTCCATGTGTTCTAGGAGAAGATGCTTGGGAGATGGTTCTAGGAGCCTTTTCCCATATATCTGAAATGCCTTCAGGAACAGACCAAGGATAAAGTAGTCAAATACAGTATTAAATATTAGTTTTTTGTGTTCTCTGATGGGAGACTCATTAGATAGTCAGGATTTAATACAGCAGTAATGACTAAATTCATTGTACTAAATTTGCATTTTTAAAATTGTTTGTATGCTATTATGTGTCTGCACTTTAGTTATGCAATTTCATTTAATTTAAAAATTAAATTTCATTTAATTGAAAAAGACTGCAAAATAAGTGAGAAAAGGCTAATGGAGCTTTATGAAATCTGATTAGTCAAGACATGAGAAAATAATCTTCTTAAAAATAAGTTTATGGCATATGTATAATAAGTGACCATTTAAAATTTTTTTTTAAAACCTCCACTATCTTGGTCAATTTTGTGTAAGTGTCTTCAGGCCTGTTTTTTCTTTTATAGGTCAAGTACTTATTAGTGTATCTAATTTCCTGCTCAGTTATGGTGATTGCACACATTAATTGAGTATTTCTACATGTGGTGTGTTATTTAGATATGTAAATGTGCCTTTGTATGCAAATTAGGCATACGCCAGATTTGTAACAATATAACTAACCAGTTCTCTCTTTTTTGTAGACTATACCTTTAAATTTCTCAGGGTCTGTTATATGCTGGGGCAGCACCCAGTTTGGACGAGAGAACAGCTATATGTTAGTGTAGAAATCTTGTGCCTTTTTAAACTTATTTTGGTGTTTTGCTTGATAAATGATTTATTATGGATTAAAGAACATACATGCTCTGTGAGTATGGAAAGCATAACACTAAGGTTCCCAAAATTTTACCTGACCTTTTGAAAATAAAAGCCCTTGGTATTTCTCAAACCACAAATCCTGTATATTTGTAGAATTTGTATTATGCAAGTAGGTCACAGATAAACTGAAAGTTTCTGTACTGCATGAATGCTGTTGTGTGAATGCTAAATGGAATTTCATTTTAAGATATGCAATTTGCTAAAGGGGTTTTGGGAAAATTAGGAAATTATTCCAGAGCTCTGTGTTATACTAAGCCCTTTTTTCATCAGTCTGCTCCATTAGCAAAATCAACTTGAATGGTCAGTATGTTAAATTATCTGAAGAAACTACTTGATATTAAACTTCTGTTAATTAAACTAATTTCTAAATTCACCTACTTTTATCAAGGTCATTTAATCAAACAGCACTGACAAATATTAATATATATGTCTCATTTATTAAACCAATTCTGAGGCATTAGTGAAAAGGAAGTGTTGAAGAGGAATCTGGTTATATATTTTAAATCCTTCAAGTCTAACTTAATCCACAGTGTATTCTCCTGCATCAGGAAAGTGAGTCTTCATAACCCCACAATACAGTCAAGAATACAAGAATTACATAGATGTAAAGGAATTAATTTGATTTTTGCTTCTATTTATGCCAGTGTATTAATTCACTTTTTATTAGGGCTTTGCTCCTTTATGTTATGTGATATGTGACTGATGCACTTTATTACATGTACTGTGCAGTAAATTGTTATTTTCTTTTACTATCCCTTTACAAGTGATTGAAAACTGAATGTGCAGCTGCCTTAAAATTTCATCTTTTCAGCTACTTTGAGAAGAATTGGTGATTCATTGCTTGGATAAATGAATAGCTTGTCTTTATTTTTGTCAAATATGTATACTTGGTTTCGCGTTTCACAGCCAGGATGCTATTCTTGTTAGGCTTTGTCTTCACTGCCAGTGTATTAGAATGTCATTTGTTTTTGTCTCCAGAGCTTTATTCTGCCAACTCATGTTAAATGTTGTGGATGATACTATATTTTGTATTATTTTTTGTAACTACAAGCCCTAATCCTGAATCAAGACCTATGGGGTTAGGAATTTTGAAAACACAAAAGAAGGAGGTGCAAGTTCCAAAGAATTTAACAATCTAAGTACCCAGCCAGAGGCAACAAATGAACACAAACAGGCATGTAGGAGAGTACTTGGAAACAATATTGGCCAGCATGATAAAAGAGTGGATCTGGAGTATTAGATTTAATCAGAATCATTCTTATTCATTTTTAATAATGTTAGATTATTTTGAAAGTCGGACAACTCCTGATTTCTGTTCCCCTGAGCCTATACACCAGGGGTTGTCAACCGGGGGTACATGTACCCCTGGAGGTCCTTGGGAAGGCCCCAAGGGGTACGTGGCAGTGGCACAGACAAGTGGGGGCTGGGCCTGTCAGTACTAGGCACTGCTTGTGCTGTCACGTGCCACTGGCACTTTTGTTTTCACAGCCGCTGAGTGCCCCTGGTGCTGCCAGTGCTTCCGGTTTTGCTGCCACAGGCGTGCGGGGGACCCCCCCTTCCGCTCCCCTCCCCCCCTCATGCTCATTGATCGGCTTCTGGGGGTACACTGACCAAAAAAGGTTGAAAACGCCTGCTATACTCCATGGGCTGATTCGTCTGAAAACCAAGTGAATCTGTGCTATAAAGGACTAGAATGTATTCTTTTTCTGATATTCTCAGTCACTTAACAGGAAAACAATGTGTGAGTTCATGCATGTACAAGGTTCCACGTACAAAAGAGGTGACAGTTCAAGGGACATTTTTTACAGACTTTATTAGGGCCAGGTGCAGACATTATGCTTTTACTGGTGTAAGTGATAGGAAACTGGTCTATACTTGTAACAGAACAGAAGTTGGTATACATAGACTGATTTAAAAATGGCACTACCTGGTCTAAGATTTGCCACCCTCACCAGGAGGCCAGTGTTCTCTTCACTACCAATCTAAACTATGCCACTTACGAAAGAAACACATAACTTGGATTGATTCCACTTCAGGCTTTTTTAATGTTTCTATCCATTAGGCTCTACCTGGGATGTCCCAAGGCAAGTGCACACAATGTGATAAAGTACGTACAAAGCTGTCTTTTTTAAAAGGCAATGGGAAAAGGAACATTTCCCAAAATAAACCTTTCTCCCTTTCATTTACAAAGGGTGAGGACAGACTGGAGGTTAGTATTGGACATACTGTAACAGTCAAAAGATTTGTGTTGTGTTGAATCAGCATGTGGAGCAATCCTCCAGAGCTCTCTGCTCAGAACACCCTGTCCCCAGTCACAGATGTTTAAATCTAGAGACTATTACTTTGACTGCCCAGGGGACCTGAGATGCCAGGTGGTACATAAGTGAGGAAGGGCAAGAACAGAAGCACATGGAATTTTGTAGATCAAATCAATGTAACTGACTTATACTTTCTATGTCTAAGAACACCTAATAGCTTGACAGCCATTTCTGTCCCAGTTGTGGAATCAAAGCAGTGTCCAAATGTAGCTCTAGGAAGAGGAGTTTATTCATAGATTTTAAAGACCATAAGAGACCATCCATTCATCTTGCCCTCCTGTATAAATTAGAATGAAGAACCTTGTGCAGTAATCACTGTAATGAGTTTGCTGCTTCTTGTTTGAGCTAAAGCACAGTTTTTAATAATATAACTAATCTTAGGGGAAAGATTTAATGTGAAGGAGAATCTACCACATCCTTAGGTATATCTCCAAAAGCTAATTAATCTCACTGAAAAAAAAATTCTATTTGACTTTAGGATCATAGGATTATAGGAAAGTAGGGCTGGAACAGACCTCAGAAAATAATCTAGTCCAGCCCCCCATTCAAAGCAGGTTGACTGTCCAACCTGCTCTCAAAAATTTGCAGGGATGGAAATTCCACAGCTTCTCTAGGTGACTTGTTCCAATGCTTAACCAGCCTCATGGTCATAAAAATCCCTCTAATCTCCAACCTAAATTTCCTCTGCTGCACCTGGAAGCCCTTGTTCCTAGTCCTGTCCCCTATGGTGACAAAGAAAAGCCCATCTTCATCCCCACTTCAATCAACACTGAGCTACTTGAAGATGGTTATCAAATCCCCTCTCAGTCTTTTCTTCTCCAGACTAAATAGCCATATTTCTTTCAACCTTTCTTCATAAGCAGGGATCCTGGTTTTCTCTGATTTAAAAAAAAATCCCCAATTTTCAGATTAAAAAAGTAACCCAAAATCCACATTTTTTCTGTGATTAAAATGAAATACCACTAATATATATGTGCCACTAATATATGCCACTAATATATATATATTAGTGCCACTAATATATGACACATATAGCATTTCATTATTTATATATATATATATATATATATATATATATA
>NW_017729032.1:119014075-119040394 GCF_001723915.1 Gavialis gangeticus
ACACACACATACATACATATATATACACATACACATATATATATATATACACACAGGATCCCTGCTCATCAATCTTGCTTCCCAGGCACCTACTCTTTTTTTGCCACTCTGCACTGGACTCTTCCCAATCTGTCCACATATTTCTTGAAGTATGGAGCCCAAAACTGGACACAGGACTCCAAGTGAGGCCTCAGTAATGCTGAATAGTGTGGAAGAATCACTTCCCTTGATTTACAAGTGCCACTCCTACTAGCAGCTGTATCTTTGCCTGTTCAATCAAAGAATCTTCTTTTTCCTTACTATACTTGGGGAAGAGGTGGTTTGCAGTGGCTTGCATACTGGGATCAAATATGTTGTGAATAAATGCAGCTGCACAGATTTCTCATTATAAACAGGTTTTCCAGATATGAATCATTCTATAGATGTTTTTTGAGCTATGGACACCAGAACTGAACATGTTATTCTGGTAACATAACCTCACTGATGCTGTATGCAAAACTACTTAGCTGATGTTTCCTGTGCCATACAACTGAAGATTGCATTTGCCTTCTTAACAGCAAGCGTGAACCTGTGAGTTCGTGTCTAAATAAATTGGTTATCATTATTCTATAGTCCTTTCCAGTGTCTCTGCCAGAGCCAACCTGAGCAGGGTGTGGGGCCTGGGGAAAATCAGCCCATGTGGGGCCCTACCCCGATCCTGCACACCGTGGACCTGAAGAAACTGCCACTACCATGGGCAGTGGTGGTGGCTGGGAAGGGGGGGCAGGATAGGGAGCAGCTGGACGCAAACCCAGCAGTGGTGGCCACTCTGCCCAGCCCTGTGGGGCCCCCCAAAGTGCGGCACCTGGGGCGGTCACCCTGATTTGCTCCCCCACCCCCACCCCTCTTAGGGACAGCACTGGTCTCTGCCTTCCAAAACCCTGTCTCAGCCTGTAAATATGCCCTAAATACATGATGAGGTATCTGGCTATACTACAGTAGAGGTAATTCAGATGAATGGTCCTAGTTATTTTTTTTATACAAGTATATTGTACCATATTTTTTATCACTCCACCAATTTTTGTTTCATTGTAAATTTGCTTTGAGATATTTGATAATATTGAATAACAATGGGCGAATTGTGTGTCCCTGCAGGACCCCTTTGGATGGTTACCAGGGATCTTTGTTTTGTGTGATTAAAAAAATCTCCAATTTTCAGATTCAAAAAATAACCACAAATCCACATTTTTTCCTGTGATTAAAATGAAACACCACTAATACCTATCTATCTATCTATGTAGAAATGGTTATTTTTATCAATAAAATGTTATAACCTTATCAAAAAGATGATGAAGCTTATTTATATTACATTGTTTGGTAATAATTATACTTCCATCTTTTAATTATTTCATGATTTTTTTTACCCCAAACAGCCATTTTATGATTTTGACCAGACTAATGTCAGGCTAACTAGCCCATGTATCTCACTTGCCCTTTTCAAATATTGTCAATGGAAAAATCTTGGAAACTTATTTCTTGATAGTGTCCTGAGAATTCTTTCCCACCCCCCCATGTTGGGATTGCATCCAGAAATCAACATGCCACTGCTCCCCTCACTGCCAAATTTCCAAGCCCACGGGGAGCTCTGTGGGTTCAATGGCATTGTGCCAAAGGCCACATCTGGCCTGCAGACTGGAGGTTGAGTACCCCAATCTAGTGCATCCTAAGGGTCCCACCAGAAGCCAGGGATGATGAACCCTATCATAGGCTCATCCAGAAGCTATTCCGGCTGCAGAGCTTTGAGACACCAGAAATGCTGCATGCTTTCTTAGTTGGCAATGAGAAGTGAGACCTAAGAAGTCTATTGAAGGAATCTCCATATTTCATTTGCTACCCCAATGAGAAGGCAATTTCATGTCTGGGTAATAGTTACCTTTCCTTTACCCAGAGAAGGAAGAGAGCACACAGACTTATGAGGTTACACTTGCTGGGTCTGCATCATTTTTTAAGTTGAGCTATAAACGTACCAGTCCTCTTACTCTGAGTTAAGGGTGCAACTTGGGCCTATTCCAACCAGAAGCAAGATATGCTTGCTGCCACATTCTATAAACTCCCTATTAGAGTTATATTATCTTGGTAGCACCTAATTGGCATAGAACCAACCCGGTGCCTGGTTAAAAAACAAACAAACTTACTTCACTCAGGACTGGCTAAGTTCCCATTTTGGAGAGGCATTCCCCTTCTTCAGTGTGAAGATGGGCTGGAAGCAGGAGGACAGCAGTAGGGCTGTGCATTTAGACTTCCATTTCACCATTTTGATGGAGCAGCATTTTGTTTCTAGTTTTGTTTTGTTTTGAAAGTACTGTTCCATTTTGTTTCATTGAAACTGTTTTGCTGTTTTGACATTTCACCCATAGCTTATAATGGGGAAGAATAAAACTGCCTATAACTTTGTAATTTCTTTCCTGATTTAGATTAAACTTACAGAAATAGTAGCTGCTTCTGAGGTCATGAAGCCTGCCAAGTTTTAAGGAGCAGGGGTTTAAGGTGCAGGGGTTTCTGGGAAATTGCACCTCAAACTTTTCATAGCATAATTTGTGTCACTTGTAAGTGTGAAGGCACAGAGAAAGCTCAGTTCAAACAGTGCTTTTTATGCTGTTTTTCCTTCCCTCCCCAAAAGCACTGAGATTGGAAGGGACCTCAGGGAAGGATCACAGTCACTGGCCAGCTACACAGTCAATATCAGAGCAGTCCTTCCCCCCCTTCTCCCTCCTTCTCCTTAGTTTCTCTTTAGCTGCAAGCAAGACCAGCTTTGAAACTCTAAACATTTCAAAAATTTTGAAACATTTCGACTGCCCTCATTTTGTTTCAAAGCTGCTTTGAAGCCTTTCATTTTTGTTTCGATTTCACTATTTCAAGCTCAAAATGAGTTGAAATAGGACTGAACTGAAACAGCCGGCGAAATTTCGCACAGCCTTAGCCAGCAGTTCCTTTTAACCAATCACAGTGTTTGAGCTTCTAGGCAGAGGTATCAAAGTCCCTCTCTTCCTAACCACAGGTCAATAAAGTCTAAGAAGAGGTTGCACTGGTCCTTCTATACTGGAAATGTGTGTGCATGGAATGAGGTACTTTGCCTTCCTTGCAGAGACTTCAGCTCTTGCTCCAGAGACTCCAACAGCAGAGAAGGGAAAAGCAGTGGTAATGACAGTGGCACAGGAACAGAAGCTTGAAGTGAAACTCTTGGATGCATCATTTTTCACAGAAGTGCCATGAGACAAGAGGCTAAGCTGAAAATTTGCCTTGAATGTATTCTCTTCACAGCAGAGCCCTTTTCCATCAAAACAAGAACTAGAAACTGACTGAGCCTTGGAGAGATATGCTGATGACCCTCTCCTAATATCAAGCAGCCGAACCTCCATTGAACTGGCCATCGATTGAGGACAGCATGATCTGGTGATGTACAAATATGTGTGTGCGCGCGCGTGTGTGTGTGTGGGTATTAGATGAGGGTTTTGTTTAAGAGAGGTATATATAGATTCAATAAACTTACCCCTGTTCAAAAGAAACTCGAGACTTAGTGTTTTTTGTCACACTACAGCTTTAGGTGCAAGATATGGGAGATGATAGTGCCTTTACACAGCACTGGTTAGTCCTTGTCTAGAGTAGTGTGTTCATTTTGGGGATCAACACTTTTAAAAGAATGTGGAAAAGTTAGACAGGGTCTGGAGGTGGGTGACCAAAATGTTAAAAAGCTTGGAACACAAGTCACATAAGCAGAAGTTGAAGGAAACAGACATGTTCAACTTGTGGAGTAGACATGATACCAGTTTTCAAATATCTGAAAAGCTTCCATAAAGAAGAGGGAGAACACATTTCCTCTCTTGCTGCAGAGATCAGGATTCAGACCAATGGCCTGAAGTTACACCATAGTAGGTTTAGATTAGATATCAGGAAAAGCTTTTCACTGTTAGAACAATGAGGCATTAGAATAGACTGTCTAGTTTTCTGCCACCACTGAGAACAGTTTAACTCCATCCTCTTTTGAACCCCACTTCAGGTAGTTGAAGGCAGCTATTAAATCCCCTCTCAGTCCTCCCCAGACTAAATAAGCCGAGTTCCCTTGGCTTCTCCTTAGAATGTACCCCAACCCCCTAGCTATTGTCATTGCCTTCTGATGAACTTTCTCCAATTTGTCTGCATCCTTTCTCTAGTGGGGGGCTCAAAGCTGAACACAATATTCCGGAAGTGGCCTCACCAATGCTGAACAGAGGGAAATAATTACTCCCCTCAGTCTGCTGGGCACCTTCCTAGCACCTTCCATTAGCCTTCTTGGCAACAAGGGCACACTGTTGACTCATATTCAGCATATTGCCCACTGTAACCTCTGGGTCCTTTCCTCCAGAACTGCTGCTTAGCCATTCGATCCCCAGCCTATGCCATTGCCTATGTTCTACTATTGGTATTTACCTTGCTTCTAGGCATTGATGATTGCCACATGGGGCCAAGGATTTTTTTTTATCTTCCCCCAAAGCATTGGGTGTTGGCTGAAGCCAAGGGTTGGGATTTTGACTGGGAAGTGCCATTGCTTCTTCTAGAACTTAAAACTGGAAATTCCTTGCTAGAGCATCTTGACCCTCCACTTGGGGTCAGACCAATTGCTATATTTGGGGTCAGGAAAGAATTTTACCCTATGATCAGTTTTAGTATGGACTGTGGGAGTTTTGCCTTCCTCTGTAGTAGGGTGAATGGCTCTCTTTTTTGGATCTCTTAAGCATATTTTAACAACCTTTACAGCAGCAGTGCATTGGCCACCATTGTCTCCCTGCTTTATCTATAGTAGTTCAGGTTGTTGTCTTGTGGTTGTATCAGGGCTGACCATGTAGCTTTATTAACAGTCAACTGGACAATGGTCTTGTATAGGATGCCTTGGATAGGAATGACCCTGCCTCAGGCAGGGGGTTGGCCTGAATGACCTCTGGAGGTCCCTTCTAGTCCTACTTTTTCTATTATTCTGTGATTCTATGGCAGGAGGGGAGGTGATTCCCACTCTATTCTGGCACACGTAAGGTAGCATCTGACACTCATGCCTTGCTCACTTACCCATCCTTTCACTACTCTTTGTCATCAACTTCAGCCCTTAACTGTTCTCCTGCACAATTAACAAGACTATCTCTGTGACTATTTATCTTCATCACCATCATTCTTGTATGACAACAAAGTCCTTAACATTACCTTGTACTTCTACAGAGACTGGGGTGTACCATTTGCACCTCAGTAATACTGAAGGAGTAAGAAGTACTCTGTTCTTATACTAAAGTATGAAAACAAGGCCTGACTTGGACTCCACCCATGTTAAATAAGTACCAGGGAGGCCTAGTTCGTTATAATACCTTTGGGCCTGAATCTCAACTCCCTCTAGGGATTTCTGAATTGTTCCTTTTACTAATCAAGATAGGAGCACTGCTGTTATATCTGAGTGCTCCATTATTTTCTGGGATTAGTTCTGGGCTTTGCCAAAGACCACGGGAAGGAACCAAAGGCTTTGGTATAGTGGGGAAACAATAGTGTTTTACCCAACCTAATGGGTTGGCATTTGGAGACCCATGCAGGAGACCAGGGTACAAGACCACATCAGCATCTAGCAAGAACCTCAAATCCTCCACTGTCCTGGAAAGTGGATATAACAAAGCGAATATAGCCATCTTAGGGTAACTATAAAGAAACTGTTTCCCACTGGAGTTGGAGCTTGCCAGGCAAAATACAAGAATTCAGTTGAATCTTCTTTCTTTCCCTTCTCATTCCAAAAAACAGAAGCTGAAAAAAATTGATGCATGGGGCCCCCCACCTCCCAAATTTGAAGCCTTTCCCTAGGTTAGTTACACTCAACAAACAAGACTTCAGTCTTTCATGACACTCCTGCTTTTTCATGAAGGTTTTTAACTTCTAATGCTACTGGCTCTAAGACCAGACAAGGAAGAAACTGGCCTTGTGCAGAAAAAAATAGCTTCTCCATGCTAAACAGACAAGTGTCTCATCCTTGCATGAAAAGCCAAAGTGCTATACCAAAGCAACCTCTGGAGCTAGCCATTCCTCAGTTCCTTCACTCCCCTTTTCAAGCAAAGTCTGATTACTAACACTGCCTTTTTCGACTACTGTTATAAAAAGCGCCAGCAGTGATAGCTGGAATCAATGAAGAATAGATTGAAAAAGGAAAGAGAAGAATTAATAATAATAATAAAAAAACCCAGCCTCAAGTAAAGTTTTCTTTCTTAAGTCAGAAACTTCAAAAACATCTTCATTATCAGAGAAAAATATGGGAGATGAGGCTTACGGCCAAAGGAAGTGACAGAAGTTACCCAATTGCCAAAGTATTTAAAGTAGGGTGAGTCAAGCATTGTAACACAGCATCTTATAGGACTTGAATAAACTATATGACATTTGAGAGATAGCACATATCTACAATGTGTAGTACCCAGATTCTGCATCAAGATGATAAAGCTCTATTTTAACATTAAAAATCTATATTTTGCTCTTTATAGAAAAATTGTTAAGAACCTAGATATAAAAAAGTAGTGAAAGCAAACTGATACTTCCAAGCAGATAGAGCATACTTTTTATATTTTTATCATGAAAGGGGCACAATGACTTTTTCAGTGGCTAGGATATTACATTATGCTTTTAATAACATTGTTCTGCCTTCCAGAGCAAGTTTGTCTCTGGGAGGAGCTGGGGAAATGAAGCATTGATAAAAACCAAGAAAATAATATTCAAGCATTATAGCAGCCTTGCTGAAGTGTACTGCAAAGAGGAGGCCTAACTTTAAAGTTTAAATTTGGATTTAGAACACTCCAATACTAAGGTATTCATATACAGAATATTTTAGCTTCCTTTTTAAGGAATAAAAATGAAATATATTTTAATTTTGATGGGTGTTTTAAAAACAGGGAAGTATTTGCCATTATAGCACTGTCCTTTGCCACCATCTGGAAATGTATGCTATGACTCATATGATATTATTCTACCACCCACAGAATGTTTTCTGCTCAGAGTTCATAGAAAGAATGAGGTGATAAAAACATAATCCAGCAATGAATTTATTAAAGTAACATTTTTACTACAAGGATGTTAAATGTAGTCACTTGAATCAAGAGAAAATGCCTTTTTTGTTGTTATTTAACATAGTACTTCTCACCTTGCTTTTTTTCAAAGGGTTTAGTTAAGAAAGAAATATTTATCCATCTTGCCAAACACTGTTGATGTAGAATGTACCTTCACTTTTCTTTTTTCCTTTCATGAATCATTTTTCAAAACAGTTTTACCCCCTCTCCCCCTGCAAAATGGACATTTCCTGTTCTCTCACTTTTTAACTTAATTACAAATATGACTGTCAGTATTACTTTCCCTAAATTTCCTTGTGTGAAAGTAGTTTCTACTGAGGAATAGTATTTCTGCTGGATTATTATTATTTTGGGGTTGTTTTCTTTTTCCATAAAGAAAAACAGGGAACTGTGCATGTGCAGTATATAGTTTTTTCCTGGGTAAAACTGTATACCATAAATCATGTGGCAAGTTGTGGAAAGTAAATCAGTTACTTACTAAAAAAGTAAGGAAGTGGAATAAATCAGTTGTGTATTTTGAACATCATACAGGCCATCCTCAAGCTGGCTTCTGTCAGGGGTGGATGCAGAGGATGGCAGTAGTACAGTCATACCCTTCCTCCTGCCCTTCCCTCCTCTAGCACAGTGAATTCTCTCAGCCCTTGGGAGATACCAGGAAGGCTGGGACAGGACCAGGTATAGGAAGAAGGCTGCCTGTTGCAACTGTCCCATGCTGAGCCTAGAACTACTCAAATGATCCTTTTGGAGATCCTTTCACCTAAACAATTAAGAGCCTGGAGAAACTGAAGTATATGAGTCTAACTTGATGTTTTCTTAATCTTTCAAGCTAATGATATCATCTTTCTCTTCAGAGACCTTTTATGCATCAGATCTCCCTTATTTATCTGTGTTGTTCTAGTTTCACAAAAAGGGAATTACAATGTTATTGTGCACCAACATCTAGACCTAAATTAGCCCCTGTCTGGACTACTTATTTGCTATGATCCATCAGTGCCAGAGGACTATCCAAGGGTGTTGGTTGGTGGATGCACAGAGGCTTGTAGAAGGTATCTTTAGATCTTGTGCTGATTATACTTCCTCATATTTTCTGTTGTAAGGTATCTGGGACAAAGGAAGTAAAATCAGTTCTACACCTCTTTTGTTAACCATTAATTTACTAGCAGTTTCCTTTAATAGATGTCAGAATTTGGCTCATAACACAAAGTGTGATCTTGTGTATATATGGTGCGTGTGTTCTATGTTTTAATTCACATTGGGCTGGACAACCTGAAGCATGGATGCCACAACTATTATGGGCAGCCTTTGTGTCTGGCACATGGCAAAGCATGGAGATTACAGGCAGCACAACAACAGATATGACAGAAAGCAAAGCAGCAAATTGGGCAGGGAGCACTGGCAAGGGAGCAGAAAACAGAGCAGCAGGTCAGTAAGGAAGCAAAGGGCTGGGAGCAAAAAGCGGAGTAACAGATTGGGTAGGGGAAGGAGATTGCAGTGGCACTGGAGAGGGTGCAGGTCTAATTTGTGGTACACTTACCAACAGGTTTGGCCCTCACTGGTCTCCATTCTGTACAATGGTCTTGGAAGCCTAAACCATCACATTAAAAGAAGAAAGTATCATTCAAATCTCCTTTCAAATCAAAGAATGTCTCCATTACTCTTCATGGACAGGGAACTGACCCAATATTTTCTTATCTCTTTAAAGTGTTGACCAAGTACGATAAAGGTGCAGTAAATAAGTCTGCTATTCCATAAATCTATGATGAACTGTTATTCCTTTCCAAAAACAATTTATCAGCGATAAATTTAAACTAGCAGCTTCAGCACAAAATTCTTGAGGGAAAAGATAATTTCTCTAAACATTTTTGCACTATTCATTCAATATCTTAGCATTAACTAATATGTTTAAAAACAAAGCTTTCCTAGCATTAAAAAAGAAAAATCCCATGTATTGCTCTGTGGGGGAAACACTTTTGTTTCCTAGATTTATCTGAATATAACAAAATATATTGTGTAAATCAAAGAACCAGCCAATGTGTGTACATAAGCACCTTTTAAAAAAATACTTTGTAAACATGTTTCAAAATGCCTGTCTGCAGAGTCACAGATTCCAAATTGGCACAAATGAGTTGCACGAATGATGCAACAATTGCAGGTGGTCACAAGTGTGCACTCTTAGTCAGGATTTCTATTCACTTGTCCCTTTCATGTACTTTGCATTAAAACTTAAATAATCTATTCTGTAAGGCTCTACACTTACAGAATTCTTACACTTCTTCAAGGACAGAATTGGTTTAATATTCAAATGGCATTTAGATTTCTCGATGGTTTGCAGATATGAAGCAGCAAAGCTTTTGTCCTTAAGTTTTCTGAAAAGAATATATACTGTTTTTAATGTGTATGAAAATAAAATCCTTGAACAGAATATGCAAGGATAAGTGAATGGAACTCTAAGAAAGATCCTCACCTCTAGGGGAAGAAGAAAAGATGCTTTTTGGACTGCAGTGATGGGTGGCCGAGGACAAGTCATCTTATTTCCTACTGTTACCAGAAACAGAGGCTATCTTCAACAAACTGGATTGCATTAGAAGAGCCTTTTAAATAAATACTTTGACCTAGACTTCAGAGGACAGTATAATATGGAGAATATGTAAGACAAGAGATTCAAAGATATCATAGTGATGACAGAGTGATTCTTTCTTTGTTGTAAGTTTATTCTCTTTGTCGTAGGTAAGTGGTCTTTTAGGGGCAGTTGGGCAGAGATGAATCAGTTATCTTTAAACTAAATGTGTGGTGGGGTGGGTAATCTGGGCAGCAGATAAGCCTTTGTGCTTGTCCTTGCTTGCACTTGTTCAAGAAACTTACTTGTCTTATGCTTAGAAACTGTATCCTGATATCTAGCCTAATTAGATAGCTTAATTGGCCTATCTGGCCAATTTATACCAAATTGCTTTAATGAGCCTTCTCCCTTTATCCTAGCCCTCTATGTATTTTTATAGGAAGAACTGTATCCCTTTAGCCATCATCTGGCTCAGCTAAACATGCCAAGCTCTTTGGAAATATCTCATCTAACACAATTTAAGATGATCTCATACACAGTGGTTGACTAATTTGGCCATGTCTCTTGTCTCCTCTATCATTTCCAACTGCGGAGTTCCCAGTTTACAGCATAAATTCTTAATTGTTCATGAATTTCATTCCTCTTCTATTACGACAGACTTAAAGGTCACCCTATTCTTTCTGCATGATATTCTAATTCTCTTCCCCATGTACAGTCTTTTCCACTTTGGCTGTTATCAAAATTTACTTTTGATGCTCAGAACATTAATGAAAATATGAAACAACACTGGTCCCAAAGATGATCTCTGAAGAACACCTCTAGTAACCTCTTACCAATCCAATACTTATATTTTCCACAGTTATTATCAGTTTACCTTTTAGTTCTTATAGCATGTTTTATGGAAGCCCAACTACATTAGTTCTACTGAAATCCCTTGTCTGGGTAATCAGTTATTTCATCAAAGAAAATACCAGGTTAGGCTAGCAGTCTACTTTTGTATGCCAACCCATATAGTATTCTATTTCACAGAATCATAGAATCATATAAATGAGGGTTGGAAGGACCTCAGGAGGTCATCTAGTCCAACCTTCTGCTCAAAGCAGAATCAGCCCCAACTAGATCATCCCAGCCAAGGCTTTCTCTACCCAGGACTTAAAACCCTTTAAGGATGGAGATTCCACAACCTCTCTGGGTAACCTGTTCCAGTGCTTCATTAACCCTCCTAGTGAGAAAGCCATTCATAATTTCTAACCTAAACTTCCATTGCTCTTTGTTCTGTTATCTGCTACCACTGAGAACAGTCTGTGTCCATTTTTATCTACTTCCATGCTTTTAATTAATCTTTCCTCCATAATCTGTGTTAAAGACATAAATACAATTAAGATCAAACAAATATGTCACATATTCACCCTTCTTAAATGTCTTGGTGAGCTTTACGAACCGGGAGGCTGAAGGAAAGGTCGAAACAGATTTTAGGTATGCTTTTATAATGGTTGGCTCCATTTTATTGTTATATTTGTATTTCTGTTATTTTTGCTTAAATTTATATTATGGTTGTTTTCAGGAGCATGAGTTTTAGCCAGAATCCTTAATAATAAATGAATGAAGACTTTAGATGTTTTGTTAGTCGATCTTGGGCTGGAGATGAATTCTACAGAAGCAAAGCTAGCAATGCCAGGCCAAACGTCTGATAATCCAATCACATATGTAAAATATTATCATATGAATATGTTTATTAATCTCTCTATAAGAAAGAGATATCTGAATTAATTGGGCAAATACAATCAAATTACAGTCATTCCTAATAATTACGTTAAATCACAAATCTATGTGGACCCCTGTGGCCTGGTGTGTTAGATTTGGCACACAGAGCAGTGCAGAGCCTGATCGCAGCACGTGGGGAGCATGTGGGGGCAGTGTAGTACCTGCGAGCCCAATCTTGACATGTGGCAGCAACATAGGACCTAATCTGGCCTGAAGACCAGCCCAATACCATTCACCAGCCCATATAGCCAAAAACTGTAAGCACCACTGGACTAAAGGTCACTCCTTAGTAAAGCATTGAAAGGAAGGAAAAAAATTCAGCATTTTTAAAATGCTTTATTTTTATTATTGAATGTGAAGGTGATGGCTAGTGGGGTAAGTGTAGAAGAAAAGAAAATACTGGGACAAATTTTGCTTCTCCTACTCCAGTGTCTAAAAGTGACACAGAACAGAATTGATTCCATTATTCGTTATTTTCTTAAATGCTCTAAGGAGAATTTCCATTTTGTAGCAAACTGGGATACTGTCCTTTGTTTTGTAGAGACCAAATTGCTCCTATGGAATTAGACATTTTTTGGTACCTTAAAAACGTGGCCTGTATTTAGAGAAAAGGAGAAGTGATCCATTCTATGGGCAAGATTTTCAAAAAGCCACAATGTTCAGTGTTTCATATCTGGACTCCTCACGAAGGTACAAGTTTGTTCCTAGTAACAGCATGAACACTTATAAAAATAGGTCCCTCCCTATGTGTATAATGCACATTGGACTTCACAGCATTACAAAATAATAATTATTATGTTTCTTATATTTTTTCAACAAAATTGAGACCCATCCTCTACCCAGGCATCCCAGCACAGGAGAAACCTGGAATGAATGGTGTCCCCTTAGAAGCCCTGTTCTAGTCACTGTTGTCTTTATTCTGTCCTGCCATACTCAGAACTAGGGAGGCACTGGGGATGG
This sequence comes from Gavialis gangeticus, assembly GCF_001723915.1. Classification (NCBI taxonomy): domain Eukaryota; kingdom Metazoa; phylum Chordata; order Crocodylia; family Gavialidae; genus Gavialis; species Gavialis gangeticus. Next base: position 119,026,454 of record NW_017729032.1, read on the forward strand.
TTTATTTTGTTTATAAAGGGGTCATTCTCAAGCCCCTTATCAAATAATTCAAATGCTTTACTCTTTTATCTGCAGCTTGTCAGGGTAGAAAAACAACCTTTTACAAAGGTTGCCTGAGGCTGCTGGCCATATGCCATTTTGTGTTACAATGTGGTGATGAGGTCATAATCTCATAGGGTTTCACTAGGCAACACATTACATTGTAGAAGCAGGTGGATTGCTAGATCCTATACAGGCACATATGTTTCTGGACTGTCACTCTTGTTCCAGCACTTTGATCCTACCTTTTGGTCTGCTTAGCATCCAGTATCTTACAAAAAATATAGCATTGTGGTTGAAACAGAGAGGTTTGGAAGGCAGGCTACTGTTTTTTTTATTGTGATACCTGTGAACTTGGGATGGTTATTTCACCACTTAGTTACCCCCTTCTATAATGGAGAAATATTTTAACCCCTTTGGAGAAGGGAGCATAAATGTTTCATTGTTTTTTTTATAAATGTCAGCATCAGAGGAATATATAGGAGGGTACTTTTAATGAAGCCTTGTGGGTTGGAGAATTTGAGAATTGCTTCCAAGCGAAGTAAGACAGCTTATTAGCCTAGAAGGTCATCTTCAGCCAGGGGAGGTATCATGGATGAAGTGAACAAATTAATTGAAAGGTGAAAGAATCCAACAAATTGGCCTCATTTATTTTTGTGCTCTGTTCCCATTAGTTCCCTCTTTGGCATCAGCATGCTGTTTTCTTGCTTAGCTCCCATTTGTCCTTGGAAGCACCAGCCAAAACAAAGAACTCTCCACCAAATTTGTGTCTTCTCCTTCTGCAAGTAAATGTCCAGGACCTCTGTTCCTGGTTAAAGGGTTTGCTGCTTTTGAAAAAAAGGTCTACTAGTAAAATGACTAATGGTACTGTTCCTGCCTAGAGTTAAAAATATTATAAAGAAAAAACACTGAAGTGTTTTGGAGAAAGGTGTAGTGAGAAGATCTGAAACAAATGCCTTTGACCAATAGATTGTTGATCTTGGAAATAAGGAGAAGAGTTATTAGAAAAATATGAAATATTTCATTAAAAATCAAGAACTATATCATAGGGTTGGAGGGTGGTGAATACAATGTTTATCTTTACTACGGGGTAAGGGTAAAGCTGGGAATTACAGGATGCTAAATCTCAGAACAGGTGTTCTGTTCTGAGATTTAGTACAGGGAAATTTAGTTGACACTAAAAGAATAAATTAGTGAGTACTTTAATAAGGACAGCACATCTTTCTGTAGGAGTGCCTAATCTGGAAAATTCCTGTGAGCAAAGAATGTAATTAAGAAAACACTCCTTCAGCAATGCCAACAAGAGGGGACCACTCATGGAGATGACATAAACTTTTCATGGAGAATCTTGTACAGTGTCCTCTAAATGTGGGGACCAGTGCCCAAGACCCAAAACTTCACTGGAATGCATGGAGATCATTGGATACAATGTATGCAAAAGGCTATAACTAAAAAGAATCTGGCTGAACAAGTGGAGAGAGAAAAAGGATAAAGGAGAGGAGCGGCTTTGCATATAGTGTTCTCCTTCAGAGAAGAGGCTTTTCCTGCCATAAAACCTGTGGAATTTAGTATCCTTAAGAGCACTGAGACAAACAATATAGCAAACTTCAGTAAAGGATTAAGGATTTTATATGAATAGTAATAAAACTTTTGCAGTTATGCTATTCTGTATCAAAGTGGTTTCAAGGGATATGAATCACTCTGAGTCAAGGCACAAGCTAATTGCTAATGAGGGTCAAAAAGGAATTCTCCCATGAATACCACTGCATAATAAGCCAGGGGGATTGTGAAGGGGTTTTACCTTCCTTTGAAGCATCAAGTATAGGGACTTTTAGAAGCAAAATAGTGGATGTGACTGACCAATCATCTTTCCCAGCATGGAAAATTCTTATATTCTTCCTTGTTTGCAAGATATATGCAAGGAAAACAATTGCAACGTAGATCTGTGCAAAACTAGAGGAGTAGAGTTTGTGAATGGATCCCTGCTCGTTAGCTGATGAAGGTGTTGCAGAGAATCCTACTGGAGATTCAAATGTAGTGAATTCAGACCCTTAGGGGACCTCCAGACCCAAAGGAATAAGAATTTGTTTTCCTTTTCATTTATATTTTAGATTAAAGAAAACAACAACCAATGAGCCCCAAGGCCTGTATGGGAGAAAATCAGAATGTCCAGTCTCTCTCACTCTTAAATCTCCTGCCTCACCCTATCCCCATCACCAGGGATCCTGGTTTTCTGTGATTAAAAAAATCCCCAATTTTCAGATGGAAAAAAGTAACCCAAAATCCACATTTTTCCATGATTAAAATGAAACACAACTGATATATATACATTTTTGTATGATTAAAACAAAACTTCCCTAATACATATATTATCAGTGTTTCATTTTAATCATGGAAATATGTGGATTTGGGACGGATTTTGGGTTACTTTTTTAAATCTGAAAATTGGGGATTCTTTTTTAATCAGAGAAAACCAGGATTCCTGGTGATGGGGACAGGGTGAGGCAAGAGATTTAGGAGTGAGAGATGCTTGACATTCTGATTAGGTAGCTAGATAGATAGATAGATATCTCTATATATAGTGGTATTTCATTTTAATCACACATGTGTGTATGTGTGTATTAGTGGTGCTTCATTAAATTATGGAAATATGTGGAATTTTCCATGATTAAAATGAAACACCACTAATATATATCTATATATTTAGTGGTGTTTGATTTTAATCACAGAAAAATGTGAAAAATGTAAATTTTGGGATACTTATTTTAATCTGAAAATTGGAGATTTATTTTTATCAGAGAAAACCAGGATCCCTGCTCATCACACAGAGGGATGGGAAGACAGTAGTCTTTCAATCACAGGTCCAGTACAAGAGCAGAATTATAGCTACAGGCATCACAAGAGCATCCTTCTTTATTCTCCACCAGAGGTCCCTTGCCTACCCTGGCCTTTCTCTCTCAACAAGTATCAATGCTCCCCTTTTGCCCTTATAACCTCCAGACAGGTATATTTGGAATGGATGTCCTCTTCCTGCCCTGTGTTGTCTTCTTGACCCAAAAGTCCTCTTCTAGCATGGTTTGCTCCAGTAAAGATGATGAAAACATATGTGTATGCTAAAGAAAATCTGACAAGGAGGGCATGCTAAGAAAATAAAACAAAATCTATTTCCCAGTAAAATCCAAAATATTATCATAATGCATATTCCAGCTCAATTCTAAGATGTCCTATATTCCTGCTGAATACATAAGCCTGTATGATTCATTAGGCTCCCATTCATTATGAAAATAGACTAGCAAATTACATCCTTTGTAAATGGAATCATTATAGCAGTAATTTACAAAATATATTAAGCCCTTTGATGATCTTTCTCAAGGAAAAAAACATATACTTTTAAACACATTGCCAGGCAATTATAATTTTAAAACTGTAGGCCTTGCACTCATAGCTTTTACTACTTAGGTTAGAAAGTATTTTTGTACAAAACAAATATCCACATTGTTGATATTTGTGTACCACTTGCTTCACCTTTATGTGAATGTAAGATAAATGTAAATGTAATTTTTTTGGTAAATGGCACCCCTTTCAATTTCTCATTGCATGGACTCAAAACTTTTATAAACTAGTCCTTCCATGCAGAACCTACGATATGCTGATTTTTTTTCAGCTAACACAATCTTGCCAATAACACTGTTTTTAATATATGTGTGTTTAAAATAAAACTTTATTGTCATTTGAGTTTATCTTTGCCACAATATACAAGGTATTTGAGAGTTAATTAATATTTGTCTTTACTTTTTTATATCCCCCATCCCCAATGTTCCAGCTTTTGAAATTATAGTGCTCATAAGGTAACATGGGAAAATAAGGATAAAACTAAATTCATACTTGTTTGTAGGTATCTTTAAAATAATATTCTTTGATTAGAAAATAATTAAAATGACTAGCATGGCAGATTATGTATGGTACTGCATAGTCATAATAATACATGTTCAATGTTTGCTACATATTTTTCCCTATGCAAAAATATTCTGAATGTATTATTCATGGGGGTCCTGTATGACAACACATTCATTTTCTAACATCTATCTGAATAGGGCACTAGGCAACAGGGGGCAGAAACCAGATGAAGAAAAAATAAAGCAAATCTGATACTAAATATGCATATAGTATCTTCAGTGTTCATTGGTCAGGCTGCCTGAATTTTAAATACTTCTTTTGTAGAATTTTACCAAATATTGTCAACATTTTATAAATGCATTGGACTTTGGGTTGCACATGAGAACAGAATTTGACTCTAGATTTGCATTTTTTGGTTGAAAGGATTTCAGAAATTGATTCTTTTTAATGCGAGTCATAGTGGGTGCTTCTACACAAGTGGAGATGTCTAATGAGTTCTGCAGTAAACATCTCCACAAGTTTACTGTGGAGCTGCCTAATGGGTTCTGCAGTAAAAATCTCAGCATCTATAAATGCAGCCCAATTAGGCCACAGTATATAAACTCCACCACAGGTTAGTACTTGTATTTATCCTATGGCAGAATTTTTTAGTGTGCAGCAGTACATGTGTAGTCACCGACACACCTGGCTGGGGCAAAGGGTACCTTAGTGTGGGGGCTGCCTTCTGGCTAGCACTGCACTGGAGCACCCTCATGCTCCAGCCAGCCCCTCTGCAACACATCGAGCTGGGTTGAAACAGCTCCAGGCTGGCAGGCTGACCTCCAAGGCTCCCTGCCAGCTGGGGCTGCTCCAACATGGTTCAACATGCTGCAGTCCCAGTTGCATGTTCAAAAGTGGTCCCTGGGAGCAATAAACTCTGGCACAGTATGCACTAGAGTTTATTGGTGCACATTAACAGCATGTGTAAACATGCCCATTGTCTCCTGAAAAATGGGTCCATATAAATCTGCTTCCCTCTTCAAAATCTGCTTCTTTCTCAGGGAAAAAAATAATAAAAGTTTTTCTTATAGAGTGTAGTTCAACAAAAATGTCCATGAGAATTGTTGCATAATGAAATGCTAAATAAACTAACCAATTAAACAGCCTCCCAACACACCCACTACCACCACTTGTAATGAATTCTTTGCTCACATCCTGGCTGATTTGTTGGTTAGTACAACCCAAAGAAGGTGTATGGCTGACCTCAGTGAGCTGTGCACTGTTTGAACACTGCCAATGACAATTTCAGCTGTGTTTGGATGCTTTCAACACTTCCAGCAGTGTCTGCAATTATATCTATAATTCACAGATGTAGATCTTTAAATTTTCTCAAAAAGTCTTATAGAATGGATTACTAAAACAAAATTTGTAATGCTCCTGTCCCACCACACTGGCATATCTTGCAGTTTTTGAGTAATACTAAACAACTACTACTGTTTATAATTAACATTGCACCACTGACTCCCAGTTTTAAACTTTTTTCTTTTTTTTATGAATGTGTTGTAAATAAACTTTCCATCTAACTTGTAACTCATCATATGGCATCTTAGATTACAGAAGCAAATGTCACCCTCTGTCTCTGAAAAGGAAACAGAGGGGGGGAAAAGCTTGGTGCAGCTTATTGTATTTTAGATTTTGCTGTCTGTTTTCTTGAGCCTGATTCTACAAACCATCTGGCTGCAAGCTTCCATTTTGTTACCTGAGAAACATTTCATCCTGCATGATCATGACTCCCATAGCAGTTACTTCCTATTGGAAAATGGAACTATCATCTTAAAAAGCAAGACATACATCAATTAGGAACAAAACTTTCTCAGCAAAACTTTCTCAGCAGCTGTCCAGTGGTTGTAGAAGTTGCTTCTGGGAGAGAACAATATGACCATGAACTTGTAGAAATACAAAAAACAACTTCTACTTTAGCATTAGCTGAATAATCCTATAATAAAAAATAATGAAACCTAGCCTCCTCTTCATAAAGAAGGGTCATCTTGTGATCACACCTTGCATTATTCAGAGGTAAGCAGATGACTGGCACAATGTCAAGCCTAGATAGAGAGAGCTTGTTCATGCTGCCAGATACAGAATTACTCGGTTTTTTTTTTCTTTTGAAATTAATTAGAGGCTGGTTAATGGATTTGTCAAATTAATAACATTTGCCATTTTCAAAACAATACCCATTTCCTGGGCTTTGCAGGTCAGTTTGCTACTGAAGCAGAAACTAAAACTAAGATGTTTTCTTAATATAATTTGCTTATTTAGACTACATGTGGTTTCCTGGAATAAAAGAGGACACTAGCTGCACATAGGCAATTCCTTCCTGGAGAATTTCTGTACAAACATCACTGTTCCTGTACAACATCACCTTCACCAAGAAACAGATCTCTAGGACATTTCCAGGATTTCATGGCTTAAGCATGCTGGGCACTTTTACATGTGCTCTGAGAGCAAGAAAGGGGCAGCGCTTTAATTAGAGCAGCTTCAAGAGTCACTCTAATTAAAGTGCAGACACATCTCATGTATGAGCATCCCCATGCATAAAAATGGTGGTGGGGGTGTTTGAGCTAAAGCTCATAGAACAAACTTTAGTTCAAGCACCCTTGCTGCCATTTTGAAGTACAGGTACACTGATACATGAGAAGTTGAAGCTGGCTGGAGTGCAGTAATTACCATGCTGTAGCAGACTCCATTAATTGAGTCTGATCTGACACACTGTAATTACAGTGCATCAGAGCAGCCTCACAGCACATCTGTAGCACTGTTTCCTCTTAATCCTGTGAGTGTCTCATCAGAGGAAATCCTCTGCCCTAAAGCTGCTCATCTAAGAACAATGTGGCTACGTGAAATGAGTCTGAACTTGAACTCCCATTTTAGGCAACCGTTACATAAGAAAAAAAGGAACCACAGAGAATAGACAATTGTATAGCATAACCCATCTTTTCACTTGTATAATTGTTGACTAGAAACATTATTTAGTCCTACACCAGCATAACTTATTTTATACTTTAGGAAAATCAGGAGCAACTAAATAGCCATCGAAGTAGCATCCATGTATGGGCTGTGCATCCACAGATCTTGTACACTTCATACAAGGACATCTATCTGCTCAATGTGAAAAAGGTATTACTAGTTCACATGTCCTCTAGTGGTGAAGTGCTGTAAAAAAAGTGTTCTGTGGATAGGTTGCCTTAAGACATCATAACCTGCATACATATTAGGGCTGTGCGAAGCATCGATTGCTGATTTTATTCAGAACAGATTCGGCCTGATTCAGCAGCCGACTCTCCAAATCTGAAGCTAATTGGGAAACCAATTAAAAGGTTCAAATCAATTCAAAGCCTCCTAATGATTCAGAAAAGATTCGGAGAAGATTTGGAGATTCGGAAATTCAGGCAGTCCCTGCTCATCGCCACAGGAAGCTGGACCCGAGCTCTGTGCCAGTAAAGTAGGGGACAGTGGAGGGGCTGGAGGAGAGGGCAGGGGACCATGCAGGGACCCCTGCCATGCCCTATCCCATGTCTGCTCCCCCAGTCCCCCAGAGCATCCCCTGACCCCCGCTCACTCTCCCAGCCCCATCAATGGCTGCCCCTCCCGGTCCCAGCACTTCAAAAAAAAAAAAGCCCCACACACACCAGCAGCTGCAGCAGCCATCAGGGCTTCTGAGAACTTGTGGCAGAGCTCCCCAGGAAGCATGGGGAAGTGGAAGGTAGCCGGGATTGCCCCCCCACCTGGCAGGAACCAGTCTATGAAGGGCTTTTTTTTTAAAAAAAAAAAGCTCTGGGGCATTCTTACCTTTAGGTACTCCCCTGCTGTCCCTGTGGGGGAAGATAGAGTGGGTTAAAGCAGTGCCTTCTGGGATGCTGGAGGACTGCTCTGAACTTCTGTTTTGGACCTGTGGAGTGGTTGCACATGACCACAACATGAGATGCTTAAAACCAGTTAGAGATAATCCTTTGGTAATCTCTGAGTGGCTCAGAGGGCCCTTAGCATGTGTTTACTACTGCCCTATGTGTGGACACTCCTGCTTTAAAGGCCCTTAATACACATTTAAATTAAAAACAACACCCAAAGTAATCCCTTTAAAGACTGTGAGTGCAGTAAGAGTATCCCCAGATGTCTAGCATCAACAACTCATAAGGTGCATGACATAAGTATGTTTCAGCACAGCATTATTTATCTAAGGTATATTTGCAAAGTGAAATATTTAAGTCAGAAAATGGCAAAGTGAAGACTGCCTGCACAACCTTAACTCTGCCTCTTTGAGTTTACAATTCTAAATTGAAGATCACATTATTTTTTTCATTAGTCTCTTAATCATTCAGAGTTCATGATGAATGGTATTCAACAAATTAAGTAGTTGTTCAATATTTCTTTTCTCCTTATTGTTCAGTGGCCCTGTGACTCATTTGTTGCACACCATAAAATTGGCATATCCATGTGCGGGGCAGAGTTCACATGATTGGAGAAATGAAAATTGGCTGCCTTTCTGCTCTGGTATCATATTGTATTATGATTTGATTTAAACAGCTTTTAACTATTTTATATAGAAGTCTTTATAAACAATATATACAAAAAATTAAGTCTACACATTTTTGTACAGGGGTAGGAAAAGAGTTGATTATTGCAAACAGTATGTCCTTAAAATGAATGAACAATTTTAATTTGTTCTTTACAATATTTTAGGTGGGGGAAAGACCATAGTAAGCGTTGAGTTGTAGATGCTTTGCATACTCTTTCTTATCCTCAGTGATCCATGTTACAGTAGTACATACATTTAGTTGAGGCCAACCTGAGCAAAGTTTTGCAAATGATTGCTTTTTCAGTTTGTCTCCTGAACTGAAAGGTGGGGGATGGGGAATTGGGAGGGGGGCAGGCAGGAAACAATTCAACTAGAATAGGTTTTTTCCCACTAAAGCGAAAAAAAACCCACCAAAAATCATTTTACATGGACCTAAGCATTGTATTCAATGTGAAACTAATTGTTTCAATTTAGCACTTGTAAGAAAAGCAAAGGAAAAGAATAACTGGATTCACAGAACTCTTGGAGAAAAAGCCAGTTCTATAGTTAGTGGTCCAGGGGTTACAGCAGTGGCTGGTAACCTTTAGGAGGCATAAGCCAGAAAAACCTGGCTTCAGTCCTATGCAAGCCAGGGGACTTCAATGACATTCCAGTGGTTGGGGGCTTTGCCCATGCCAGGGCCAGATAGCTGAGAGCTATGCACATACTGCATCAGGGGGTGGAGAGATGTGGCAGTGACACGGTGCAGCTCCCAGCTGCCTAGTCTGGGGTGTGGGTGGGGAAAAAGCCCCCCTCTCCCACCACTGGATTACTTCCAGAGTCTTCACAGGTACCAACCTTTGGGTTAGAGAATTCACCCAGATTCAATCCCCACCTCTGTTTTGGGGACTTGAGCCAACATTTTCAAGGAACATTTTTTAGCCATGCAAGGCTAGGCACAGACTTTGAAAAATCCTGAGACAATTGATCTAAGTTACATGGCATTCTGTAAGTGGCATAGTTAGGATCAGAAGTGAACAGAGCACACATTTTCTCTTTGGTGATAGGGGTGGTGGTCGGAGGACGGGGGGTATAAGTGGATAGATTACTAAGTCGATTGGTAGCAAACAGAACACACATTCGCCCTTTGGTGGTGGGGAGGCAAATCTTAGATCAGTTTATGCCATTTTCAAAGCAGTCTGTGTGTGCCGAACTTCTATTTTGTTATGGTATAGACCGCTTTTTTATGCCCAATCCTTGTTCTGTTATGAATATGGATTGGTTTCCAATCACGTATACTGGTAAAAGTATAATGTCTATATCTGGCATACGTGGGACAAAATGACTAGCCTACAATCTCTTTTTGTGACACTGGGCACATCTACATGTACATTTAGTATCTGTAATGACAGGTACTAAGGTAACGTGCCATAATCGGTGCCACTGCACATTAGCTCAAACGAATGCTTGTTTGTGATGTTAATGCACAGTAGACTAATTCTACTGTGCATTAGCACATTAGCACTGGTTTTGCTGGTAGTAGAATTAATCTACTGCGCTCAAAGCATCTCATGTAGATGTGCCCATTTTTCTACTCTGTATCAATTAAATTATTACTCGGGTATTGACTAGACTGCATCTACCCCACATTCCAAATGAGTGTCCCAAACAGTTATGGGCTGGAGAGCCATTCCTGCTGTTTTAATTACTGTCTAATTATGAGAGAGAGGTAGTTAGTAGGACTATGCAAAGCTTCGGTCGCTGATTCGATTTGGCGGAGATTTGGCCCAATTCGGTGGCTGAATCTCCGAATCTGAATGGAATCAGCAGACCCATGAATTTCTCCGAATCGAACTGGAGGCTTCCAATTCAATTTGGAGAGATTTGGAGAGATTTGATGATTCGGTCAAAGACATGGCTTTATATTTTTCGACATACCTCAAGGTACCAGGTGGCTCGTGAACACTGAGATGGTGGGGCAGATGGGGTGTCCCACAGGAGTGTGAGGGAGTACCCAGTGTGCTTGGCAGTGGACCCAGAAGTGGACCAGAAGCACTTCCAGTCCATTTCGAGGTTTGCTGTGGAGCGCACAGGGGACCCCTCCCCATCCCCCAGTCTGGCAACTGGTGCCTCCTGGGTCGGGGGGGGTACCCAGTATCCCCTTGTGGCAGATCACCAAGCCAGGGTTGTGGGGGGGTCCACCACCAAGTGTGCTGGGGGTCGCCCCGTGCTCCTGTGGGATGCTCCATCTGCCCCACCATTTCAGCATTCTCAAGCCGCACCTGGTATCATGAGGTATGTAGAAAAAATATATAAGGCTGTACTTATGGCTCAGTTGCTGATTCTCCAAATCAGAATTGAATCTTCAGATCAGATTTGGCTGAACTGAATCGGGACAGCAATCCAAATCAGCAAATCAAATCACTGTCCCCCGAATCATGCCAAATCTGAAACCAAATCGAATATGACCCACTTCAAACACCCCCACCGGTTAGCCACATTAGTTTATTGTATTTAAAGTGGAACATCAATTCTCTGACTGCTACATTCAAACTACTTTGGAGTTTAGAAGTTAAGGTACTAACCAAGGAGGTAGATCAAAGCTCAGGTTCACTCTGACTTAGTTATTCCACAGTTTAGGGCAGGATTTTGAATCTGGGTCTCCGTTCTCCAAAGGGAGTGCTCTAACCACTTACCTACAGTATTTGAAAGCAAGGTTCCTTCAACCTCTCCTTCTAGAGCTTTTCCATAACCAGTTTTGTAAATCAACTCCTGATTTTAGTTTCCTTGGCAAAAACATTTTGATTTCAATTTGTGAAAGCATGAATCTTTACATTTCAGCAAATTTAATATCTGCCAAAAAAATCCTGCTTCAAATCATCACTGGCATTTTTCTAATGCTTTCCAGCATTTTAAACAATTTTGCTGTGATTTTCTTGTTTGCTTCTCTGAGTTTGAGTCAGATTACTTTTTCTGTGCTTTGCAGTTTAGAAGAATATTATGTTGTGGGAGAACTTGCAAAGCTCAAGATTTTCTTGCAATTAAACCATCCTATGCAGGAGATACGAAGTAATCTGGAAGGGAATTGGTAAGACTGAGGGATAATTGTGATAAAAATGTATGATTCTATCATGACTTTTGCCTCTGACCAAATGGTGACATTTTTCATTTGAAGTTTGTGGGACCATTTCCATAGGACATGTATCTTTTATCCATAATAAAATGTAGAAGCTAAGCTTTGAAAGAAAGACAATAAGAAGTTGGTCCATATTAAATATTTTTGACCTGGGAAAGTGTTCTCTGGATCTGTGTAAAGTGTTGGTTTGTAAAAGGAGGAAATTCTCCCTATAGTTCTCCATAGTCTCAGAGAGGGATAAAGGTAGGTGGCTCAGTCTCTTCCTCTTCTGCAGTGTGGAGTGGAGCGCTCTGTGGGCATGTTGGTATAGTTGGTAGTACAACATTCTTCTTCATTGTAGAGGATTTTTTTTCTTTTTAGACTTGCCTGTCAAAGGATTCTTTCTCTACCTTATCCCCAGTTCCAGCCTTCTACAGTTGCTTCTTTGTGGATGCAGGACTCTATCTTCTGTGCTCAGGTCCTAGGCTAAGGGAATCCACAGGTGTCCTTGTCCTCTTCAGCCTGGGTTTATACGTGAGGGGTTCTTTCTACCTGTAAGCACAGAGGAGGGCTCTAGGCTTTTCTTGGTCTCAGGTTTCCATTGACCATGTTGGATGTGTGACGTGTGACCAAAACCCCGAACAGGGGTCAAATTCAGACCCCATGCACATGGCTGCAAGACTAAGGGCCTTGTTACACAGTAATTTTGGGCAGCTCCTGGAGCTCTTAATTCCTGGTTTGTCTGCACATTAACACCTTACAGTTATTTTAAGCGGTCTTTATGCAGTTCAAAGTTATGCCACTCTAATTCACACTAGCCATAGATGTGCTGCCCAGGCTGAAGTCCTCCAGTGTCCCATAATCTCTCACACCTCTGCCAGTAGAGTGGGGACAGAAGCCTGCCCTGGCTCACCAGACCTCTAGTGGAAACTCACAGCTACACCTCCCCGTCCTGCCCCTGTTCACCAGGCCTCTAGTGGTAAATCACAGCTGTGCAGGTGGGGGAAAGTGTTGAGATCAGTGGCTCCCAATCTGTGGTGTGGGTACCACCAGTGGTATGCAGCCAACCTGTCAGTGGTATGCATTAACAGAATTACTTTATATGACAAAAAATTGCTGGTGGTACTTAAGATTGTATTGTTTTAAACTGGTGGTACGCAAGTTGTCAAAGTTTGGGAATTGCTGGTCTAGACTAAGGGTGCTCCAAACTCCAAGCTAAACTGCTCCAAACTCCAAGCTGGCACTAACATGGATCAACATTTGTGTAGTTCACAGACAAAAATGTAACAAAGCCCAAAGAGAATGGAGTGGCGCCCACCCTGCAATCCTGCAATTGATGCTTTGTGTTTTTTAAGCCTAGTTGCATCTGACCAGATCCAACCTTGGTGTAAATCCAAAGACGTCAACATTAATACTAGGTATCCAGGTCGTAAAATTTATATACTGGGTATCCAGGTTGTAACATGTCAACATTTATACTAAGCTGCCTTTATGGTATTTGATGTCCAGTGCCTCCTACCTGGTTTCGGGGTGTTAACAGATGGTGATTAGCAGGGATCCTGGTTTTCTCTGATTTAAAAAAAAATCCCCAATTTTCAGATTTAAAAAAGTAACCCCAAATCCACATTTTTCTGTGATTAAAGTCAAACACCACTAATATATATATACAATTTTTCAAACAATATGATAGATAGATAGATAGATAGATAGATAGATAGATAGATAGATAGATAGATAGATGTAGTACTGTTTGATTTTAATCACAGAAAGATGTGGATTTTGGCTACTTTTTAAAACTGAAAATTGGGGACTTTTTTATTGGAGAAAAGCAGGATCCCTGGTGATTAGTAATCTTGGGGATGGGGTGAGGTGCTGGGATCAAGTGGCTCTGCCATAAGGAGTGAGCTTTGCTTTAACTGTGTCCTCTTCCCCTCTCCTGTGGAGCAGGATCTGCTCCAGGTTTTCTTGCTGCTCGGCTTCTGTCTCTGGGCTATGCAATGTGGAGCACTTTCTCTCTCCCTCTGTGTGTGAGTGTGAGTGTGTGTGTGTGTGTGTGTGTAGCACATTTTTCTCTGTGTGTGTGGCACGTTTCTGTGCGTGTGTGTATCAGGCTTGTGTGTGTGTGTGTGTTGCACGTTTCTCTCTGTGTGTAGAGCAGGTCTGCGTGTGTGTGTATGTAGCACGTCTGTGTGTGTGTCACGCTGCTGTGTGTGTCTCTTCCCCCGTCCTCCCTCCCCCTCGCTGTGTCGGTGTCCAGGCTTGCTTCCTTCCTATTCCAGGAGGCTGCTCTTGCAGGCTCTGTGCGAGGCAGAGGTTCCCCCGGAATACAACACGTAGATCCACTCCCCAGCCCGCC
>NW_017729032.1:119045394-119045947 GCF_001723915.1 Gavialis gangeticus
CGTGCCCCGGGCCGGGCAGCGCCCGGCGAATCGCCCCCGTGTGGGGCTGGGCTGGTGTCGTCCAGGCCTGGCGGGAAGGAACACGCATAAGTTTGCAAAAAGAGAGCGAGAGAGCCGCGGCAGGGGCTGCGATCGCCGGCAGACACAACTTCCCAGAGTTGGCAGCGCTTTATTAAAACCTGGAAAGGTGGTGGACACCCCCCACCCCCTCCCCAACTCGGTAGCATCGCAGCTCGGACTGCGGCTGAGCATCCCTGCAAGCGCTCAGCGTAGCAAGGATCCCCCGCCGCCCAGCCAGCCTCAGCTGGGAGGGCGCCTGGGGCTGGCCCGGAGGCACCAACAGGTCCCGCCGCCTCCCTCCGCCGCTCCCCGAGCTCCGCGCAGCGGGGCCGTGTCGAGGAGGCTGCGGCCCCGGCCGCCCGCTCCGCCTCGCCGCCGTGCCCCCACCCCGGGGCTTCCTGCCTGCCGACTCCCTGGCCTGTATCCCCAGCTGCAAAACCTCCAGCAGCGCCCGCCATGGCAGTGCCCCGAGCCGGGATGCTCCCCCCCACCC
>NW_017729032.1:119051619-119065590 GCF_001723915.1 Gavialis gangeticus
CCGAGCTCCGCGCAGCGGGGCCGTGTCGAGGAGGCTGCGGCCCCGGCCGCCCGCTCCGCCTCGCCGCCGTGCCCCCACCCCGGGGCTTCCTGCCTGCCGACTCCCTGGCCTGTATCCCCAGCTGCAAAACCTCCAGCAGCGCCCGCCATGGCAGTGCCCCGAGCCGGGATGCTCCCCCCCACCCCTTCCCATGAGGGAGATCGCCCACCCTCTACATCCAGCCCGTTGGCATCATGCTGGAGACCGGGCGGGAGACCCGAGGGGAGGGGGGTCGCTGTGCTAGTGGCAGTTGCAAAGGCCTCTTTCTCTCTTCTGGCTCTCTCGCTCTCTTTTTTATTTATTTATTTTGATTGACTTGCTGAGCAAAAGTGCTGGGTCTCTGAATTGCTCCGCTATTTCTTCTCTCTTGTGTTCTCAAGGGGACATATAGGGCCATCTGCGGCCTGCCACTGTTAAAACAAACCCAAAGAAATCAGTGGTTTTTCGAACTTCTTAGTGCTTTGGGGAAGACACTTGTTGCTCTCTGTTCCCTGGTGGGTTTCTTTTCTTCTTTTTTTTCTTTCTTTCTTTGAAATGATACCCCACAAAGGGGCCAGGGGGTGCTGAAATGTTCTTTACACTTCACAGTGACACTCTTCACTGTAAATTGGGCCACTTACAATTTTTTGGATAATAGGATTGGAACCTCCTTGCTGGTGAAAAACCTAAAATGATCATCGTGACATCTAGATGGCTTTTCATCTGTCTCTTAAGATTCAATATAGATGTCCCTCTTAGGGTTTTTTTTGGTGAAAATGAAGCAGATGTATGTGAAAATGAGTTAGTTTTTCTGAGCTTCTTGACTTTTGAGTGCTGTTTGTTTTCCTTAACGATTACGCTGGCGCTGGTTGATGTGATACTTTGAGGCAGCTTGCTTGTAAATGTATGATGTGCTTAGCTACTGGGAGATTATGGTTATATGGATTTCCACTGCATCTGCTTTTTTTTTTGCTCTTGTGTACGTCCTGCTGAATTATTTTATAATAAAGCCTTAGGTAGGGTAGCCCTACATTAACAGAAAGCTGCCTGTTTTACGACCAGGTCCAGTTGTCATGAACATTTAAGTATGTTGTCCAGCATAAGGATTTTAATGTTATTGGCTGTTGTTCCCCCTCTCTGCTCACCTTTGTCAACATATGTGACTTGTAAGAAGCTGGTTAGGAAAACAATTCATGACTATGATGGATAACTTCAATCTGTTAAGATGGAGCAGATTTTATGGAAGTTTCAAAGTCATATATTTGAGTAAATGCTTTGCTTTCAAGGGGATTTTGTGCTCATCGCTACATAATTGGATGGGAAAGTAGGCAACACACATTATGATGTGTTATTTCGGCGTTTTAACATCAGGGCACATTCTTTGGTGGTGGTAGTGTGGTTTTTTAAGCCGCCTTTTCTAACTAGGACTATAAAATCTTTTCTTGCAAGCTGGAGATTTATTCTCTGTAATGCCGCTTAAATAAGACAGGTGCCAGGCATGGAGGACTCCAACTTAAAATCAGTTGCTAGATTGCAAGATCTTGTACACTTGTGTTAATGTTATCCTCTCTAATCCCTCTCTATTATTAAAAATTGCTGTTGAGAGTTCATAGTGTTCCTAATGTTGTACTATATGTTTGGATTATGAAGCTGGCTTTCTATACAGTATTTTGATACAAGTGAAACACATGTTAAAGTCAATAATTATGCGATTATACTGAGTATGTTTCCTTACAGTTCTATTCCACAGTGTTATGTTGGTGCTAAATTGTTCATTGGAACTTTTATAGTAGCTCTCAGGGTTTATAATTGGTCTTCTATACTTCAAAATTGGGGAATGGTGCTCATTGAATACAAGAGCTGCAAAGTTTGCACTTTGGTTTTGCTAGTATATTCTCAGTTTAAGAAATAAAACAAAACAAAAAAAACACCCTTCATCTGGGAGTGTTTTGCTGGCAGTATATTCACCCTGTGTAGCCACAGAAAACAGAATTGCACTATGTGTAACACTCAGATGCAGAATTTCTTTCATGCAAAATGGACACTGATTTTAGTAGCAGAGGTAACTGTAGCTTTGGGGACCACTCAAGGATAGCTCAATAAAACCTTTCTTCTTGTAAAATTGCTAATGAATATCTTTCATCTGCCATAGTTGAGAACAGGATCATAAAACTGTCCTTCTGTAAAAATTTAAAAAAGATAACTGTTTTCATGTTTAAACAATGATGTCATATATAATGTATAAATATTATGCGGAACTTGAGACATGGGACAGAACATAGAGAAAGGTGTTGTTGGACGCAAGTGTATTACAATCTTTCACTTTAAGATAATATAATATAAAAGTGATAAGTCACAGTAAGAAATCTGTCAGCAATACTTGTTAAATTCAAGCCATGATTTTAAAAACTTTAAGCATTGGACTTAAAACAGTGAAAAAAAATGAAAGATCAATTTAAAGTTGGAACATGTTCTTAACTCAAACTGTTCTGATTTAAATAAATTGCCCAAGTATTTAAAAATAAGGGCAGTATCTGAATGATGCTTTTGCCAGTTAAACCGCATCATTAATCTTACTTAATTCAATTTCCTTGTTTCCTTAAATAAGAGTAAAACATTTGATAGCAATGTTTTAAAATGTATTGCTTACCAAAGAGATTGGGATGACTGTTTGGGAATAGATGATGAGTAACTGTGTATCTAAATAGTATTTCCCAGAAACACAGTTCTAACATTATCTCAAAAGCTGGCAAGTCTATTCTCAAGTGCAGATGAAGAACAGGATGAGATTCAGTCAATAAAGGTGCACTAGAGTGAAGTTAGTGTAAATGAGAACAGAATGAAATACCTATTATTCTGAAGGTCAGGAGTCTCCTGAAATTGTCTTCTGACAAATGGTCATTACAACGATTGAAGAAAACAAGCAAACAAAACCCAGGTTCTTGTGATTCCTAAAGCAACAACAACAGAACTGTTGCACTGTTATTCATATATTTGAGGTACTAGTTTGTGTCAGAAGTTGTAGTTTTCTTGATGATTTCCACCCTCGCGTCCCTTCCATTCCATTAAGCTACGACCACTGCTTGACAAAAGACCACTGGAAAATCCTGATGGCTAAACCAGCATCAAACAACTTTCTAAATAGTGTCTAACAGGCAACCCCCACTGCAGTGCGTAGGAATTCTGTGAATAAAGTGGCTCTAGAACTATACACAAATGGAGAATGAATGGCTAAAGTCTCCTTCATATCTCTCAACAGCATGAAGCAGAGAGTAACTGATGTGAAATCGGTGTAGTTATTAAGTGTGAGTTAAGTCCTTAGAAATGCATTACATACCTGTGTTCAGCATGAACTCAGGTACAGAGACAAAGAAGGGTGTGACATTTTGCGCTACTATTGTGCCATGGCATGAGTAAGGCTTAGGGCAAAAGTAATCTTTCATGTGTGTCTGGCTTCTCAGGATCCCTTTGGACATTTCCATGAACGAAGATGCACAACAGCACTCCCACCTCCTTACTTAACTTTATTAGTTGCCTTGACTGCTGACAATACATATGGATAAGCAAGTACATGGGTCTATGCAGGATGGGGCCAAACTACTTCTAAGTCCTCTTCCTGCAATCACTTGTGTACCTGCTTCATGTTACATGTTAGCAGTCCAACTGGATTGTGTAATACCACTCATATATTAAATTAAATATGCATATGGAATCAACGTTGCTGGGGGGGGGGGAGAAATTGCTCTAAATATCTACATATTTCAATTTTTGTAGCAATTTTTACTGTGTCTTTGAAAAGGACAAAAAAGTGTGTTAATACTTATAAGTTTTGATCCAGAACTTTTTTATCTAGAACTTTAAATCCTAGTTTCCAGAGTTTCCTGTTGGACTTATAAATCCTGAAAAGGGATATTTAAAATTGACACAAAAGTGACAGTGTTATAATGTTGATCAGTGTGTTGTACTATAATCATTTATTTCCTGTCTGAACTCAGATTTATATCACTGAAGAACATACCTTAAGCTAAGTGCTAACATGTTAACATGTTTTCCTGCTAGTTTTGTACTTATTTCGTCGTATAGTACCTTATACTGTTCCAGAGACTTGGTGGTGTTCACACACCAGAGAGGTCAAGCACTGTGTTAAAAGCTCAGGCCATTCTTTTTATATGACTGCAATAAAGAATATATTCATTTCATTTATATTACTACTTGGCTCTCATAAAAGGTCAGTTTCAGCTGAATGTACAATTACTTGCAAACGGCAAATCTGATAACAAGTGATCAACAATAAAAGCTTTTCTGGGTAATTTGTCTTTAAAATTACCACCTGCCATTCCTTTTGAATGACTTGAAGTTCTTGCAGCATCACTCAGGAATCTCTGTTTTATTCTGCATGATATATGTTAGAAAACTATGCATGCTAATCTTTCTTTCTGCTTAGTAAAGTAAAAATGTATAATTACATTAAAGTTTCCAGTTGAAATAACAGGCATGGTGCTTAAAACTCCATTACAATGCCAAAATATCAGCACTCATATTACCAGCAAAATGAAATTACATTTTCAATGAACTATGACTTTATGCTCCCCTTCATACCTGGCTAATGGGTGGTATCTCCCTGGAAAAGGAACCTTCATTCTGGGCTAGTGACTAGCAAGCATAGTTATTTTAGCAGTTTAAATATGCATAAGAGAATTAATATTTCTATCCACATTCCTAAGGACTGTGTATTAGGGCTGGTGCTTAAGAGAAGAATAGTTCTGCTAAACTGGAGAATACATTACAAGGTGCACAAGGAATTTAAAATGTATTGCAGGTGACACCATGGGAAATTTCTTGATACCATGCTGTTCTGTGTAGAAGGATGTCTTAAACCACATTGGAACTAAGGTTCATTTCCTTCAAAGTTTACACCACAGAGTTCCTGTAAGCACACCAGAAAACTAAGAGTTCTTTCTAATAAATATGCATCTTGTTTCTGGCTCTTTGTTTTAGAACAAAATTGTTGCTAAGACCACCAGCTCTGTGAAATGCAGTTTCACTAGCATGACCTTTTGCTTAAAGCAAGGTAAAACAACTGTACTTTATTTCCTTGTAAGATTTTGATATATTGTTATTTGGAAGAAACAGCATTCCAGGGAATTACTATAATTCTAAATGCAAAAGTGGCAAACAAAACCAAGCATACTACAGAAGTCACTCTGGTTGGCATTATCTCCTACTGCTAACTACATTCATAGTAGTAATTCAGACTTTAATATTACAGATCACAGAACCAGTCTCCTGTGAGCTGAGTTAGAAGATTATTAATAGCACCTGAACAGTTTGCTGCTTAGAGCCTTTGGAAAACACTGCCTGTAAATCTGCTGTAAATTCCACGTGTGCCCAGAAGGAGGCTCTACTGTGTAACTTCATCCCCTAGGTAGAATACCTCAAGCTACATTTTAGCCTAGTTATTGTGGAATTGATTTTCACGGCTCATGACAGAAGCTGTTTTCAGTCCATGAAAAGGAAGTGGCTAGAGCTGATACTCCTAACACAAATAGCAAATTGCTCTATGGCTTTCATAGCCTGCAAGGTCTGTTACCTTAAGGTTCTAATGGCCTTTTAACAGTGTTTCCAGCTGAGCAGCAGATGTAAGGGATACTGAACATGGAGAGCTGGGGGTTTTTTCCCTCCTGAAAGAAACATTTTTACAGATACTGCACTAACAATGTTGCCTAGGACCTGTCTGGTGACCTGTTGGTTTTAAAATAGCAGGACAAGTCTCCTGAAATAAGTTGAAATCTTGACTATCTTTTAGCAGGTGCCTTATAAAGTTATAACTGCTTGATAAGATGCAGTTAAAGATAATAAAATCTTCCATGCATATTATATATACATATAATCATACCTTTCACCTTGGGTGATCCCCAAAGAATATGCAAGCCACCTAGTCAGAGTGGCAGTGAAATGTACTCACTTCTCAAGTTCAGAAGACCCCCCACCCCTCCCCGCAACAATTTGCAAAGTAATAGAATAGTTATTTGTAAAACAAGCAGGATCTCAATTTTATGGTTCCAGCTGAATGAGACAAACAGGCACATGCCTATTAATAAACTACAGTTTTGTTTATCTACATCAGAAAGATGACGGGCTAAATCAACTCTCATGGTCCTACAGTTAGGGGAATCTAGTAATTTCAAACCTGATGTATGGTCCACTAGGCAACATCATCCAAATCTAAATTAGAAGCTAGGCAACAATTTGCATATATTTATTCTTGCCAGTAATAACCTTTGCTTTGGGACACACCAACAGAATTCATATTGCCTATGCCAATAGCATTTGTACAGTTAAAGCTCTGTTTGCCCCCCTCTTTGGGCTGCCAGAGTGGATTCTCTCAGAGTGTCAGGTCTTATTGTCTAACTTTTTCTGGGGCAAACTTGTACAGTTTTTCTTACTCTAAGTCTTGCTTCAAAGCAACTGTATCCCCTCTACTGACTATGCTTACTAAGCAAGTCCTTTGTGACCAAGTACCTCTCGGTTTTCCTTACAAGAATCTGTGGTGAGTACAGTAACCAAAAACATCCTACCTACACCTAAGTTCTTAGTACTTAGGTTTTTAGAAGGCTATTTTGGATCACTGTATTCACACAAAAGAGATGTGTAAAACTCACAACATTAAGTTTCAGCTGTCATAATGGCCATAGGAGAAGCACTCACGTCAGTGCCCTATCAGATTCAATGAATCTGTGAATTCTGCTAAATACTGGTCGTAACAATTGCAGACAGGGCACGAGAAGAGCAATAACATTAATAATTACAGACCATCTCTAAGACCTTTATTCATTTTGAATCTGCTGGTTGATTTCTGTTTTTAATTATTTTTCTAAAAAGTTCATATAAAATTATGAGTTATAAGCACGCACCAGAAATCACTATGCTTTGATTATTTTAGTTAAAACCAACTTTTTGTATTTTACATTTTCTAAAATGGAAATAGCATACCATTTGGTGATTGGGGTGAGTTGGAATGTACCATTATAATATCTAGTATAAAACTCATGAGAGGATGATAAATACATCCTTATTTTAGGAGCGCTATGGCAATCTTATTTTCATCAGTAATGTGAAGATTTGGTGTAAAGCTTTGGTACTTACAGTTTCCGTACAAGCAACCCCTGCTTAGTGCTCTTAATTGGTTCCTGAAAAACTGAGCGTTAAGCGAAGCAAGTGTTAAGCAAAACCGAAAGTTTCTGGCAATCCAAGATGGTGACTGCAAGTGTTTTTCATGACCTGAGACAGCAACTGTGAGTGTTATAATGAAACTCACTGAGCACTAAGTAGAATCAGGTATCAATTTAAATGAGTGTTATAGCAAAACAGCACTAAGCGAAAGCGTGTTAAGCGGGCGTTGGCTGTATTTGGATTCAGAATCATCTTTTCTCCTTCTCCTCCACCACTTACTATACTATACAAACTTCACTATACTTTCCTGGGTCATTTGAAATCTGTGAAAATGTGAAATGTCTCTCTTCAACTCCCTGCCTCTCAAGTTAGCTATGCTGCTGCAGGCAGAAGCAAGGATGGGGTGGCATGGTAGAGCTCTGGTAGTATTATTGAGTAGCTAAGGGAGTCAATGGCCCATTAATGGCCCATTGCTCTTTACTTCACAGGTGTTAACAATAATCTTCTCTTTTTAATAGTCATTCCCCTTATCAAGCTAACTTATTTTAGGGCAGTTTTTCTGTCTGCTTGGGCTTCCTGTTTCACAGTTCATGCCACTCCATCTCCCCACCCCACACCCAAGATGTTCATTTTAATTTTCACTGGTTGGTGAGGACCAGCCTCTGAAACCCAGGACTGTTTCAGCCAAACTGGGATGTATGGTCACCATAGGCTTATAAAACTTTGTAGAGTTTGCAGTTCGGGATGCCAGTGTTGGAATTAGTGGAAGGCCAGGGCAGATCCTGAGGGATTGCAGCGGTGCAAGTATATTCCCGTGTTGGACCATGCCATGGTAAGAGCAGCGAGGCTTTCTTTAAGTCCCTGAAGTAGGTGAATATTCTCCCCTTCCCTTCTCTTCTGTGCTCAGTGCAATATTATTTCCCCTTTCATTCCCTCCCCCACTCTCCACCACTGCCACTGTTCCTGCTGTCTCCCATTGACATGGCCTGGCCAGGAGGAGTGGCTCCAAAGCTGTTCCTGCCATGCTCTATCCTGGGCTTCATGGGGGCTGGGCTCATCCAGGAACAGTGGCAGTGATGGCAGCTGCTGCTTCTTCCAAGTCTGGTCCCCCTGAGTGTTCAGTGCCTGCCTGGGAACAGACTTAGGGAAGGGAAACATGGCTGCCACCACTGCTGCTCTTCCTGGTTAGGTTTGGCTCCACAAAGGCTGGCTGGAGCCAAGTTCTGGACCTCCTCCTGGTCCCACGTCAGCTGGAGACAGAGACTACAGTGGATAGGGGAGGGGGCCAAGAAAGGGGAGGGGACATGCTGCTGAGCACGGAGGAAGTGGAGAGTGTGCCAGTAGGGAAGCAGGATTCTTGCATGATTCAGGTTCTTAAAAGAAGTCTCCAGTTGCTGTTCTTGCATCATGGTTTGCTCATCTCAGGTGGGGATTCATGCTGGGAGCAGAGATACAACCACCCTTCAATACAGATCACTGATACTGCACCCCCCTTTACAGAATCCTGATTCTGCCCTTGATAGTAGGTTATTTTGAGGGTAGACTGCTGCAGGGAATTGTGGGGCAAGTTGCTCATTTTAGGCAAGCAGGGTGCTTGTTTATTTCTTCAACTCCTGGGAGGCTGCCAGTTGATGAGGATGCACATCCTGGGTGTATCTACCGATGCAATTAATGTGACTGAATATGCTTTGGCTCAGTTTAAGCCAGAATAAACTAATCCTAACATTGCCATCTACACATGCATTTAAGCACAGTAATTTACTGTGCTATCAGATACCATCTGTATCTGGCAGGATTATCTGGCAGCACAGTAAATTTGTCTAGTACACCCTCATTGCTTTTGATGTGTAGATGGTGATGTTTTACTTCGTAGCAAATTAGTCTGCTGTTCATTAAAGCATCTCGTGTAGATGCACCTCCAGTCTCTTGAAGTATGGCTTCCCTATCATATGACTGAATAGATGGAAGGAGAAAGTGGGACTGATGTACTTCTGCAAAGTTGGGTAAAGTGCTTCTGGATATAGGTGGGGATAATAAGGAAGCAGAGAGAGAGCAGAATTTCCAGTTCCATTTTGACTGATTCTGTTTCTCTATGTCTTGGTGCCTTTTGGGGTTTGCAGTCAGCGGTGAGGCCTTCTCCTGACTCAGTCTTGAAGATCACACCCCAAAGGGGTAAAGTCCTGCTTGAGATACCATTAATAGCTTGATTGCCAAACATTTCTTGTGTGATTTAATGTGTTCTATAGCAGTTTGTCCATGCTGAATTGAGAAGATTTGTTTATGATAAGTTTAATTCTTCTAAAAAATAACCCACTCTGTTGGGCCTCCAGTTTAAAGGCACAGAGGTTACACAATATTTGACATGGCTTCAGATAACCACTAACTTTAAGGATT
The DNA here is from genome assembly GCF_001723915.1 of Gavialis gangeticus. Classification (NCBI taxonomy): domain Eukaryota; kingdom Metazoa; phylum Chordata; order Crocodylia; family Gavialidae; genus Gavialis; species Gavialis gangeticus. Next base: position 119,061,205 of record NW_017729032.1, read on the forward strand.
AGGAGACTTTTCTCAGTTTCTGCTTAACAGAGGCATCTTTTCACTCATTTACCATGAAGCATGTCTCTCCTTTCTAAAGTTCATTTTGCATAAGGGAAGATAACAGCCCATACCATGCAAATACCCAAAGATCCTATAGCTGAGAGGCTATTCACATGCCTTTCCTGAGAGGATTTTTGCCAGGTGCAAAATGTGCCATGCCGCTATAGGTAAGGATGCTGTTTGATTTATGTTTTGATTAAAAACCCGTTCCACACCTGAGGGCACCTAGCCAGCACTGCAATTAAAATAAAAATATAACAGTAGAAGAGATGAAACATAAATCGTCCAAAACAGTAGCACCTTTTCTCCCAGCCTCTCACACCTCATCACTCCACCAGTCTACAGACTTTTGAGACCTGTGGAGGAGTTAATTTTTAATGACTTAGGATATTGAGTCTATAATAGTTTTCTGTGTCAGTATCTAGATATCTTAAAAGTTGTAGTAACAAATCAAAACATCGACGTGATATCTGTCTAACAATAGCCATTCTTGGCGTTTCATTTCCCTTCCTTCACACTGCTTGAATATTTCAAAAAAGAAGAAGCTTTAAGTACAACCAACATATAGCATGAATGTATAATATAAAGGTGTGGATACTGAAAATAAATATTTACTTCTTGAAATTTACCCAGTCACAGGTCAAAGCTGAGCTGACACCTGCAATAATGTTATGTATGAGCAATTTTGGATTTTTCAATGACAAGGGCAATATAAGTTACTGTTAATCAACATTATCTGTACAGAAGAGAAATAAGAAAATATCTCTCTGGCAGTTTTTGGCTCAAACCAAATGTCTTTAACCAGTTAGAGCAGTGACCATTTAGTGTTCTTAGCTGTGTTCTGTATAGCATTCTAACAAATAGGCATTTAAAATGTTTTTGAAGATGTACAAAAAAATGACAAAGCACGCCCCCCTAAAAAAAATAAATAAAATCTCCTTTAAAAAAGAATCCTCTTACCTTATTTGTAAAGCAAACTATCTTCAATTAGCAGTAACAGCTGCAAAAAAAAAAAAAAAGCAGGGAAGACAGAACACACTAATCTAAGTTGCAAAATAAGTTGTGGTGACTCAACAAAGATTTTGCTGTTTCTGAACAGAAAATCAAAATCTAATGTAAAAATGAAGGTATTTAAAAGAATAGCACAGGGGAGTTTTATTTATTGAACTGGTGAAAAGCCAGGAGTGATATTCTTTGACTGCTGCTATTGTCTGTCAGGCTGGCTATGAGCTAGCAATGAGGATTGTTAATTGAATACCAAGAACATAACTAAAATGCATTGATTAAATGCAAACACCTGTCTTTGCAATATAGCATGGCTGATGAAATGAGAAGATGCCCAGAAATAGTTTTCTAAAACTGAAAAATAGTGATTAGTTTGCTCCTCAAGTTGATAATCAGAACCCAAGGTCTATTCTTTGAATAAGAAACCCTAAGCCTCTTTATTTTATAATTACAGGAGCAGTCCACATTGCAAAACAGGCATAATTTCAACTAACCTACTTGGTTGTTGGAACATTTTTTTTTCTATTAGCACAGTTTGTATCAGACTTGTCAGCTAAAAACCCAAGAACAAATTCCTGCCCTCCTTTATAGACACATAACCAGGGATCCTGTTTTTCTCAGATAAAAAATAACCCCCAATTTTCGGTTTCCAACCTAAAATCCACATTTTTCCACGATTAAAATGAAACACTACTATATATATATAAGTGGTGTCTCATTTTAATCACAGAACAAACGTGGATTTTGGGGTACTTTTTTAAATCTGAAACTTGGGGAGTGGGGTTTAATCATAGAAAACCAGGATGCCTGGACATGACCCTCTGAGACACAGCAGAATTTGGCTAAGATTTTATTATTTTTAAGAGTAATACAAAATCAAGTAAATAATTCTTACACTTTATATTGTCTTCAGTTATTTGAAGCAAACTCACTGGAATGACTAAGTATGGAATCCGGAAGAAATGTCTATGGTGGGTATTATTTAATGTAATGGTTGATCACATTTTTGAGTAGCCGGTGATCGTTTCTTCTTTACCTGTCCAACTGCAAATATGACTATATTATATTTTTGTAGAACAGTAATATCCAGAGTCCATGTTCAAGATTTGGATCTTCTATGAACTGCATTATAAATACATAGTTAAAGAAAGAGACAATCCTTTTCCTAAGGAGGTGACAGTCCAGTTGAAGACACTATTGCATTGTTTGACTTGCATACGATTGCAGTGTGCTTTGATCCTGATGAGAGATGCACACATTGTTTAAACACACTTTTGGTTACACAAACAAAGAACATAGTACATGTAAATATTATGTTTTAATCTTAGGATGTCCTTTTACAGGAGATCAGACTTATATCTCATTGAGATTTTTATAATAATTGACGGGTCATTTGTGAAGGCAGCTTTTACCTAGTTAATTAGTTATTTAGAGTTTGAGTTTGCTTTTTAAAGCATCTCCAGCTGGACATTGTAAATCACTGTCTAGAGTACAATCCATTCAGGGTACAGAAACCATCCCTGCACAGTGCCAAACCACAAATTGTTTACACCTCATATGCCAAAGAGTGTGTATAAATGTTCACTGCACCTGATGTCCAATCATATGGTTTATTTTAAACTGCATGATTGTATACTGGGAGTGGCAACATATAGATGTTCTCCAGTGCCAGGAGCCATGTGATGAACCTGATATATGTAACTTAAGGGCCCGCAGGATTGTGTCTGTGTGTGGGGGAAGCGGGAGGGAAGGCTGGTGGGTCCAGGAGGTGGGTTGGCAGAATACAGGGAGGGGCCACAGGCCCATCAGCTGTGAGACTCCCATCTATGGGAGAACATGGGGAGCTGTTGCAGCTGAGCCCTTCCAGCTGCAGGCTCCCAGTCATGGGAGCTTGCTACTTTCTGGTGCAGAGGAGCTGGGGATCATAATCCCTGGCTCCCCCAGCACTGACTCCCATGATTGGATCTGATGCTGGATCTCACAGTCATGCCTCCTGACATGCTTGTGTGGCATGGCAGGTGGCATGATTGTGTGGATTATGTCTGAGTCTTATCATGCCTTTACTGGAACATCTACAGGGCCTCTAAATAAGTTATATAGAGAGCATAGGACATAGAGCACAAGCTTACATGCGTCTAATTTATGTTAGGCCTAACTTTTCTTTTAATAGTTTCCTTTGAGGTTAGCTATATTGGTATTTGTTCTAGATATGAAGTTTTATGTAATTGGAGACAAATCCATAAAGATGCTAATCTGTAATACCGAACAAACAAGATTTGCATTCATAAGATACAGTCAGCTAAAGAATTGCACATGTAGCTTTGGTATTGATTTAGATCATTTTAGGTTACTTTTTATAGTCCTTTCAACATCATTACTGCAGCTATCATGAAGGACAGACAAGAAACCTTTCTAAAAAGACTAATGGAGTTGGCAAATTAGAATTATCATTTTAATAGCTGATATGTTAGGGCTAATCTTCTTGTTCTATTCTTTAAATTGGCTATGGTGATATAATCTGATCAAACTGTTGATTTCACTGAACTTCTCAGTTTTGTCTGGCTGAAGGTCAGGGTGGATAAATAATTATTTGTGGAATGTTTCATTTGGGCTCCTGTGCCCTCACATTACCTTATTATGAAAATGTGTAAATGACCTCTGGGGGAAAAACCCTGAAATTAATTTATGATGGATGTATTTCAATAAGTGTGTGTAGTAATATAGTGAGGATGCATAGAAAATGCATATTCGGATTAATAGTAATAGTTCATATTTTGATACTGTTGAATTAATAGGAGACAGGAAAGTATGTATATACCATTACTCAATGGCCCATAAATTCAGAGAATTCAAGAATATTCATATTTCACACTAGGGCTGTCTGGTTTTGCATTTTGCTGTCTCCATAATCAATACATATCAATCATTTAGGCCCTGATTGTGGGCAGAGTATTATATGTGACAGGAACCTAACACTCAAATATTCGAGTCCCATTGTGGCAACTGGATATATTGAACCTCTTTAAGGAACAGTCTAAAACACTGGAGCATTATTTTACAAAGACAAAGCAAAGCAGAGTGCAAACCGAGGATTTGTCTACAATGTTTCTAATGTTTTATTTCTTAGTTGGTTCTGATGGGCTCTCTTTTTTTATTCTCTTCTAACTACTTCTATTCTCTGTGGCTCATGCAGACAAACACATACTGTATTTTTTAAAATGAGGCTTAGCAATTCTTTAATTTTCCTTATATTCACTGCAGCACTTTCTAGGTCCTCAGAAAGATTTTGTTGTTAAATGCCTCCTAAAGTTTAGACAAGGTTCTTTGGGTGAATCTGAT
>NW_017729032.1:119070590-119092299 GCF_001723915.1 Gavialis gangeticus
AATGTCTATATTTAGTCCATGATTTTTAGTATTCAGGAGGTTGATGAAGTGGAGTTCATAAGCTCATCTCTGGGAAGTGTTTTGTAAGTTTCCTTTTAGGATCAGGACTGAGAGATGGGAAAGAGAGCAGTTTTCTTGCGGGAAAGGTGCCCCCACAGGTACTTGGGTATTCCTGTCTCTGATAGATTTCCAGTGTGCATTCATTCTGGTGTGCAGTTGTTGTTTGGTTTCTCCTACATGTTTTCCATGAGGGCATTTGATGCATTGGATGAGATATTACATTTCTGGAGGTGCAGCTGTAAGATCCAGGAATGTTGATGGCTCTGTTGTGGGGTGTAGTAATTGTGGGGGTGGTGGAGATGTGTTGGCAGGTTTTGCATTTCTTGTCATGGCATGGTCTAGATCCTTTTGGTGTGTTCTGGGCTTGAGGAAGTTTGCTTCTGGTGATGAGGTTAGGGAGGTTCGGTGGCCTCTATCCCCTACTTAAATCCTTTCTCACACAGTGACATTTTGGTAGCTTTTCTGTTCTCACATAATAACTCAAGTATTAGAACTGTCACCTGAGATACAGAAGAGTATAAAGTAGGTTGTAGTAAATGGTTTTATTACTGCAGTTTATATCAGACTTGTGAAGTCCTCCCCCTTTTGCTTGTGGGAATTTGAATCCACATGAACCTAGGGGAATAATTTAACCATTAAGCCAGTGGTTCTCAACCTTTCTGGACTCAAGGCTCCCTCAATAGACTCAAGGAATTTCTCTATAACTTCTGTGAATTGAGTAGCACCCAATTTCAAAATGAAGTTTATATATTATAGTGGGCTAGGGGGATATATATTGCAGAGGGACCAGGCAGTGGGGGTGGGGAATTGGCCAGGCAGGACAAATCTGAGCCTGCACTGATCCACTTATCTCCTTACACAATGCAACACCCTTCAAAGGATTTGGTATCCTCCTGGCTGAAAATCATTGCACTAAGCCAAGGGAAATTCTGGAGGGTTTATGGTATTCTCAGTTTTTCCTGTTGAATCTGTTTTATTTCACATAGAATAATTAAATATTAATTGAGCCAGGAAGAGGTAGTGTGTGTGATCGTTTCTTCCTGTCATAACCTCCCAAACCTTAACCCCACCTACTGAAGGCCTGCTAAAATTAATAGGTTTTGCAGTGCTACTGGAAGATGTCTAAACTCAGACTCAGATGGGCCACAAGGAAAGGCAGTTCCAGAGCAGAGGACGGAGTACTGAAAATTACCTCCTAAATAAGGGGTACTCCTACTACAATTAATATTTAAGTATTTTATATAAAAGAGGGAACAAAACCTAGGTTTCTCCTCTTTTAAGCGAGTCCCCTAACTCTTAGGACTAGAGGGTCATGTCTGTTCTCTCTGTTTCTCAACCAATGAGCAGAGACAACCTGAGCAGAGTGCGGGGCCCAGGGCAAATCCACCTGTGCAGGGCCCTGCCCCCAGATGGAAAGAAGCTGGTTGGAGATTTGGCAGCCGGGGTGGGGAGGTGGCAAGCGGCCGAATGTGAAGCTGGTGGTAGTGCAGAGTCGCCGCACTGCTCTGCCCGGCTCTGTGGGGCCCCCCAAAGTGGCAGCTCCATTTTTCTCTCTATTGTATTGGCAGCATTTAGTCAAAATTTTCTATGACAGCTCCAATTGGCCCCCTTCTAGGGATGGCCCTACCATTGAGATTCAAATATTCCACACAAAGTGGAACAGCTTCAGCAGGGAGATTGAGAGTATTCAGACCTCATGATTAGAGTATCCACCTGAATATGGAAAATGGAGGTTCCCTCCCAGCTGAAGGAGTAGAAAATTAAATCCTAGTTTCCCACATCCTGGACATGTCCTCTACCCTGTGACCTACTGAATGTAGGTGAGGCAGTAAGATCATCATCCGCTTTATTTTGAGAACACATAACAGCTTGTATATTTGAGGAAACATAGTCTAATGACTGCAATGGATCCCTATCTAAGTCATACTGAATGGTTCATGTCCAGAAAAACATCTGTAGGAGCCTCAGGAACTTTACTGATCAAAACATAGGCACCTTCAAAGTTAGGCTGCAGCTAGGTAGGTTTTTGAGCATCTAAATTTTAGATTTAGACATCTACAGAAGCATCTCAAAGTCTAATAGTCTAACAAGGTTATTTCTACAGAGTATTCACAGTCTGAGACAGCTAAGTTTTGTGAATGACTATGTCCTCTTAGTCTCTTTCTTTTGGATTGCCTAATGGACTTGCTGAAGAACTTTGGAGTGGAAAATGAAGGAAACATTAGGGAGGAGGGATCAGCAACAGTAATTTCAGGAAATGATGATAGTGATTTATCTTCTTTGTAGGTAATTTGAACAAGGACATAGGTAAGTAGGATGATTGAATTAAAATTTATGAAGCTACATCCAATTACATCATAGGTGAAGTCAGCTCAAATGCCTGCCTTTATTCAAACAAGGTAAGTATCTCCTGGGCATACCAAGGGAATTGATAATGCTTTTTGTAGTTTTCTGTTACAGCTATCTTTTCCATTTCTAGGAGACTGTTCTTCAAAGAATCTACTGCTCAGACTGTTAACATTTGCTGCAAAGTAACTTTTCTATTGTAAATAGACAGAAGGTAGTTTTGGGGTGAGATCATACTGTTTTTTGGGTTCCATCACTTGATTTTGTCAAAGCTGGTCAGTACAACAGTCTACTTTTTTCTATGCACATACATGCAAACAGGCACTTTTTAAAGAACTATTTAATAGATTTATAGTTTGTTCTCATTTGATATTATTAATGTAATACTCCCTCATTAATTGTGACAATCCTTAGTCACTGAAATCTGAAGAACTTCTAGGGAAAAATGTCAGATTGTGGGATAAACTTCCAGGCTGTTTGGTAGAAGTCTCATTGCCAGAGTATTTTTATATGCAGACAATGAATTATAAAGAATAATGGACCAAATACACCATCTGCTTTTGCTGATTTGTCAAGGCTGATAAAAGGTCAAGTAGCCAGAAGTGGTTTGAAGGATCAAGTTATAGAGACAACAGGTGTCCATAATTCTGCTTATGAGCTGCAGATGAGATTATAGTGGCCACAGCTTGTGGCCCCCAAATTCTTGTGGATACCTGGGAATTCATTGATGCAGCAGTTCTGTTCAGAGCTAGCACATGTCTGAAAAGATTAACTGTCAGCTCTTACTATGCAGAAACCTTGGAGAAAGCAGAAGTGAAATCATTCACTCTCTTTCACATACATATATACACAGAACAGGAAAAGTAAGGTAGATGGGAAGGCACCCATAGGAAAACATATTTCCTAAAGGTGGCCATCTTTTCATGGGCATGACCAAGGATCATGGACCCAAATTTTATTTAAGTCATTAAGTATCTAATTAGAGCTTAAAGCTCTAATCCTACTCCATTTCCCAGGAATCCCTGGTTTCACTTTTGGCGTTTACTTGGGTTTTAGCTCCTATTCTATCCTACATGACTAGATTTGTTCTACTGTGTATGTTCACAAGAAATCTAATATGGCTACCTACCTATGTTTATAATTTGTTTAGATCCTATTCCATGTGAGGAAGCACTGAAATTATGTGAAAGTTTTGCATAAGTTCTGAAACTTTAGTGTGTGCACTAGGGGGCGGAGAGGAAGGGTGGGTCATGATGACAGAAGCAGTATTAGAAGGAGGAGGTTTCGTACCTCAATGCCCCAACCTTGTACTTACCTTGTACCCTAATAGTCAAGTGATTAAGGCATCTAATAGGAAGTAGGAGATATGGCTTATGACTGAGAAGCAATTAGAAGCTGGATCCAGAAGTGTAGCAGTGCAACTCAATGCTTGGGATAGTGCCAGCTCTGCTGGCAGCAGTAGTGCAATCAGCCACCACTTCAGCAATGTCTGCTTTTGCTGCTCCTCAAGTTCCACCCCTCTCCCTTAGTTATGCTACTTCCCAGGTCTTGCAACGCATAAGAAAATGCCCTAATCACTAGGCTGTTGGGTTAAAAGATGAGTTTGTCAGCCTCTTATCCTATTCCCCTGCAAAAAGTCAAAGAGAATCTGGGTCATGGATATTTATGTGGCACTAAGAAGTGAAATAGGGTGTGGGCCTTTGTTTCCAGAATGACATACATACTTAGTAGAATTAAAAAAAAAAATGCCACGGAGAACTAATGGGAAGAACTTGGGGTTATCAAACAGGGAATAACTTTTACTCCTGTCAGGGTATTCCACACTTGGTGGCCTTGGACATGCTTAGTCTATCCTGATATCACTGAAGTTTTCTAGTGCTACATGTATCATTCAGTTTGGGCACAGACCAATTCCCGGGTGAGGACAGAGGCAGGTCTAAAATTTTGTCTAGGGAGAAAAAAAATGCCTCAAAATTTAAAGAGGCTTCAGTGGTGTTACTGGCCAACAGGCATAAAGGCAGCTTGATATACAATTGAGTTTAACCTGCTGCTGGAAACTATCTAGATAATGAGTTGTTTTCAGAGGAAAAAGGTTCATTATTTTTTTATTGAGCTGCTTTTCAAAAAAATCATGGACTGCTTATCCAAATGTGAGAGGAGTTCCATATATCACTGAGTATAAGGAATTATAAAAAAATCAGTAGAAATTAATATCTAAGTTAATGTCATATGATAAACCCTTTGAATATACGCTATGGGCATTTACTAAACCAGCCTTTTCACTTGTCAAGGCCCTTCTCATTTGAAAAACAAAACCTTCTATATATGTATTATATAAATATGAACTGACAAAAGTGGAGTTCTTAAAGGGAAACTTGAGCAAGATCAAAAACATTGTGGCAGGATTGCTTCTGGGAGTACTTACAATAAATGAATACGGTACGTCTTTCTTTGCAAGTTAACACATTCTCATTCAGGATATTTATTCAGAATTTATAGAGTGGTTTTCTGAAGAGCTTTCTAAGAACAAAATGAGAACAGTAACAAATGTACACAAATAAAAAAGAACTGATACAGCAAAAACAAATCAGAAACTCAATGAACGTTTAATATAAAAATGTTAATATCTATTTAACAACAAACCTAAAAATAGAAGTTGAGGTTTTCAAAGAGTACTATCTATATGTCTTGAAAAATGAATGTATTGGTTGGCCAGTGGATGCATAGGAGTTTGAGGAGGGACAGTAATTTAAGTACTTCTGGTTTATATATTATTGTGTAATTCCTTTTGAAATCTTTGTTTTATATGCCATCTTTCTTTCTTATATGGGATGTATTAATTGCTCACATCATTTTGGGTAGGCTAGCTCAGCTGACCTGTCTCACTGAATCTGAACCGAGGTATCTGAATAATTTTTTGCACAGCTAGTTGGGTATTTTCCCATGGATCTGGCAAGTAGTAAAGTGAAGGATTCCATTTTAGCTTGTGGGTGTTCATCCACAAATATTAGTCGTGCAGATATTCAAATGCTTCCCTCCATCATTTCCTCCCTTTTCTTCATTATTTTGTTTCAGCTTTTTCAAACTAATTTTATAATTCTGCTTCTGAAGTTTCAAAGTATAGCTTTGTTTGCCCATTTCAACATCTGGTAGAAGATAATATTAAGGGGTCTTATCTAAATACATTCATGATTTTCTCTACTTACTGTTGAGCTGAGAATACTGCTGCTTGTTTCTGCTGAGCCATGTGACACTGGAATACACTCTAACTCTGTAGAAAAACTTCATTTGCTGGAGGAGAAGACATCCCCATCTAGATATCGACTTTCATAACCTCTAAGTCAGGGGTGTCAAACATATGGCCCACAGGCCACATCCACCCTACAGAGCTGGGTTATCCATCTTGACAGCTGGGGCCCTAGAGCCTCAGCAGCACTGCAGGAAAGAAAGGAGCCCAGCACCATGATCTGTTCCTGTGGCAGCAGCCAAGGGCCTGGGCAAGAGCTGTAGTGCTGGAGCCCCAGCAGCACCTCAGGAGGAAGCCTGATGCAGCCTGCAGCCACTGGCTTTGGTGGGAGTGGTGGCAAGTGGGGACTGCCTGCAGCTGCAGCTTGCACCCGCCCCCCTCTCGCTGCCAACATAGCAAGCAGAGACTGCCCATAGCCACTGCTTGCCATGTTGGCAGAGAGGGGGAAGGGGAGTGGGGGCAGGCAGTGACTAACTGCAGAAGCCAGTGGCAGCTAATTTCAGGGGGGGCATGTGCCTCTCCCCATACCCTTCCTATGCATCACCTATGGGGCCTAGTCTGGACCATGGAGCCATCCCACACTATTCATCTGTCCTGTGGACTGATCCTGCACCGCTCATTTGGCCCACAGGGCTAGACAGTTGTCACACCCCTGCTCTAACTCAGTTTTTCCTACAGTTGTTTTTCATCAGCCTTTAATCCCAATTCTTAATTTCTCTTATTTAATTTCTCAGTTCTGCTGCAGTTTATCCTTTGTTAAAGCCCTTTCTGATCTTTTTTTCTTTATAATTTTATAAAGGTTTTATTTAAACTCTGAAATACTTATTCCTTCTCATTATACTGTATACCTATGGTATCTTACCATTCCCCATATTCCATCATCATGGTTACATATAACACTAAGGTGCATAAAATCATGTAGCATAGTTAGTTCAGAGGTGATTAGAATAACTACACAGTCTTAAGAACTTTCTTAACATTTGACACAGAGAGCATATGATAAGGTAGGCAGATATTAAAATGAGATAAGCTTATATTGGACAAGATTGTATTCACAAAGTACTACCTTTTCTGAGTAGTTAGCAGTGGCTTTGTGAGAGTGCCTTTGGAAAACGAGAAGGAAGTAGGTCAGAATATATGCCATTATAAATAGCACATAGTGAGAGAATTTCAAAGTGAAGGACATTTAATGTTTTTCCCCCTCACATTTCAAAAACAGAAGAAATACTTTTTAGACAAATATAAATATATAATTTTATCATTAGCTCTTTGGAAATAGCAAAGGACAGCTGTGCTGAAAATGCATAGCTTCTTCAATTGTGCTGGAGTTAGAAAGTCAAAATCCACTTCAGAATTCAATTACAAGAAGACATTATGATAAACTGCAGCCCTACAAGATTGCCATGCAAATAAACTAGCTCAGCTGTAACATACTTACCTGTTCTATGATGTTGACTTGAAGAAAGAATGGTTATGTATTTATGAATGGGCAACTAGAGCTTTACAAAGTTGCTATAGTGACTAATGCCTCCCAAAAACTGGAACAGAGACGGATCAGTTGGCAATATCTTTTTGCAACCAGTTGATAATGTAAATAATCTCAAATAAAGGCAAAAGGCTCCACAGAAAAACCTACAAATATTTTGGGGGTTTTGTTAACAAACCTACATTAATAAATTATGTAAATAGTTTAATTTCCTGGAAAATACCCAATGTAATATTTAAAATAAATATATGTAAAAACCTTATGTCTTTATAAAATTTATATAAACTATATAGTATTTTTATACTTATATTAAAATTGTGCTGTGTTTTACCAAAGGCAGATATTTCTGAAGGCATGAAATAGGTCCATTTTCAAGTAGTAATGGCTTGCATATGAGAGACAGGCATAAAATTGCATTTTTGGAAGTTTTTGATGCATGAGCAGCTTTTTTTGTTTTAAAACATGAATAAATCAGAACTTCAGGGAAGAAATGCAAGGTCACAAGAAACAGGACAACAAAACTGTTCAGCTAAAATAATTCTATAAAATAATATTTATGACTTTTGCACCATTGCTGTAAATTGAGCCAGTGAAAAAATGGTAAGTGTTCTGTGTCAAAATGCATGGAATAAAATTAAACTTGAATTTCATGCCAATGTTAAAAATAAATACATACTTCACACCCTCATCATCACTTCCAACCCATAGAAATACATTTTTTGTAATCACACTACAGGAAATACTTATCAAATATACTATTACTTAAATAACTTCAGGTAGATAAAATAGCAAGAGCCTGCTTTCTTGCCTTATGTTGTAAATCTTTAGCACATGGAACCAGTTTTTTTTGGTTAAAAGTAAATAATCCCCTTATGACTTGCAGGTCAGTAACTATGTTGCTTCAGGGGCTAGGCACAGGCAAAGCTATATACTTGCTGAAACACAAGCTTTTCTCACTAAATTATTTATAAATTATTACAAATATTTTAATGAGAGCAACAGAGATAAGAATTTAAAAATACTAGTTTGTATAAAGAACAAAACTATAATTTATTGTACAATACTAATTTATCAGTTTAACAGTCCCATCATGTTTTTACAATATTTACTGAGTGAAACCTTACAATAACCTTGGGACCAAGGGAAGTATTACAGGAAAAATCTTGTTCATTTGAAATGCAAGGGACCAAAAAATACTGACTTCGAAATAAACAGGTTCAAATTGTCCAAATTGCAGTACTACAGTACATTTTATTTATTTTATGAAACCACTGTACAGTATCTGTGTAATTTTTCTCAGAGCTTCTTAAAGAAAGAATTGATTGTGGTCTGCTTGACTATCTTATATTGGTCATGTTTTTCTACAGCTTTCATTAATCCCTCATCCACAGCAGTGTCTTTCATAACAGAATTGAGGATTGTGAACATCAAATATGCCTCCTTCCATAACACACATACTTGCTCAGACTCTGACTTCTCATTTTCTTCCACCTCTTCATTTTCTTCCATGTCTTCCTCCACGGGGGTATCTTGACGTGCTCTTTTATCACTTCCTTCTGCAAAAGTTGACACTGTATTGTCACCATTGATAAACTCTTGGAAATTGGTGAGGCAAACCATTTCTCCCTAAAGCTCAGCCCAGCCAGAGTAATCTTGCTCAAATTCAATTTCTTTGGCAGCTTTGGTGTCAAAGGCACCCTTCATGAAGCAGTTCGTGGTGATGTGGGGTGGAACTTTATCCCATGCAATGACGGCATTTCTTACAGAAACATGTAGAAAATGATCCATTTTTGTGGATTCCTAGTAATGTCTTGTAGCAGATAATGTGCCAGTTATTTCTGGTATGCCACCTTATTGTGGCATATTATTCTCTGCTCTAGGGGTTGCATGTAGGTCATGGTGCTAGCTAGGACAAAGAGCACATGCACATGCTTGAGGCCTAATCCTTCCCAATTGTGGGCTGTGCAGTTGTCAATTAGTAGAAGCACATTGTTTATTTGGGCATGCCAGTCTCTGTTTAAATTGGAACAGCTACTCTCAAAACTGGTCATCCATGCATTTCTGTTGGCTCTGTACAGCCATGGCAGGTATTTTACACCTTTCATACACTGGGAATTTTCAGACATCCCCATACTAGTGGCTGTAGTTTCTCAGTACCATTGCCGTTACAATAGAGTAGTACAGTGAGCATTTTTTTTGCTTTTCTTCCTACTGGGACACATGTCTCCTTTCAGGCTGCAGGTTATAAAGAAGTCCCATATCATCAGCACTGAACATGTCCTTTGGCATGTATTTCTGGAATTGGCTTCACACTTTCATGCCAATTTTCTGCAGCCAAGACTTTGAGGTAATATGCTTTGCCATCTACAAAAAGTGAAATGATGTTGGAATCTCTGGAGCCAACCATTAGAACACTGAAACTTGACTCGTAGCTTCAACACAATCTCATCTGCTTTCTCTTTAATTAGTGGCCCAGATATTTGTATATTATTCACTATTATATCACAAAATCATTCAAACAGTTCTTCTAAGCTGAATGCTTTGCACTGTGGACTCCTTGCCTTGTCCCACATCTGTGTTCTTTCATTGCCATCTTCTCTGTTGAATGCCAATTCTTCAAATAGGTTGAATGACTGGAAGAATGAATACCATACTCTTTAGAAATTTCCATTTTGGATTTTTACTTTCTTCTACTTCATATATCACTTTCAACTTCTGTGAAATTGTTAACTCATTGTAGTTCCTCTTTCTCTCGGTTACCATTATGGTCACTCCTACTAGACTTGCACTCAACTGAAAAGTATGCACCATGTCTGCAGACTAACACTCATATTATCTACATAGTTTTATCATATTTTGAAGTAAGTAAATAAAGGACCAAAAAATGGCTTCAAATTTCAAAGTAACTGTATTTCAAATTTTCTGTATTGTAATGCATCTGTCATTTCAGCTGGGGAGTGACCATAGCTTTAAGGTATCCAACACTTTGAACCTATCCAGAATCAAAATGAATGAGGTTTTATTGTATTTTTTCTGTTTTACAGATGATAAAGCTGAGGCACAAAAAATGCCCAAAGTCACCCAGGAGCTTTGTGGTAAAAATTAGTTTAGAACCTTAAAATAATAATAATGGAAGTAGAGATTGATTTCTCTTACCAGAGTGGGTAAGAATCCCAACAATGCCTACAAAGATTAAGATTGGTGTGTAAGACACAAAACATGAAATAGTACAAAGAAACAATGAGAGAGAATAGCAACAAACACAGTGGTATTAACGGTGGCCTAACCATTGCAAAGTTTTGTTTTTGGGGTTTTTTTAGGTATCATATCAAAAAAGATTTTAAAGAAGGTATTTGAAGGAGGACAATGGAATAGCTTTATGGAATTTTATAGCGAATTTTTCGTAAACACATGGAATGCCATGGAAGGAAGCACAAGAGTGCTTGTTTGAAGAATTAGCACCGGCTGTGAAGGAACAGAAAGAGGGCTGATGGAAAGATAAAAAGTTAATTGTACTGATGAACTAGAAGGGGCTTGGCAGATGTTAATTATGGCATGTGCTAATTGCACCATAAATTGTAATGTGCTGTATGTTCAGCCAATAGATGACACAATAATATGGAACTTCTAATTTGGAACATCTTTGTGGCTGGTTTGTATCACATCTTAAATTGAATGTGTCGGATGTGTCCGAGCCCTGAGACTGCCCTGTGCCCTATCCTGATGTTAAACTGAGCATTGGGATGGGGCAGGGGCAGCTCTGGGGTTGCCTCAGCAAACTCCTGCCCAATCCCTGTGATTGGGCTGGGGGCAGGCACCCAGCTCAAACTGGGATCTGGGCTTTTTTGTGCCCCATCATAATGCTTAGTTCAGGGTCTGGAACACTGCCCCTTGCCTGTCTGATCCCAAGCATTGGGCAAGGAATACCTCCAGGCTCCTCTGGGCCCTGCTGGGAGGTTCTGAGCCTGGCAGGGAGAATATAGTCCCTGTGAGGGGCATGTTGACCCTGCAGGAGGGCATGTGGGCCCCATGGGGAGGCTTTGGCCCCTGGTGGATGGCTGTGCCCCTGTTGGGGGAGCTGTGGCCCCTGTTGGGGGAACAGTCCATGAGCTGTATGGGGGGCTGTGCCCTGTGGGGGGTAGGGGGCCCACCCCTCCTGAGCAGCCCCCCATATGGCCCCCCACAATCCACCCACAAGCCCCACACCCCCAAGCCATCCCCACAAACCTCTCATCCATATACCTGGCCTCGTGGGTCAGAAGTGAGGGGATTGAAGTGGGGGTGGGGCACAGGCTGTGAATTGAGAGTGATGTGCAAGGGCAAGGGAAGGGCATTGGAATATCAGTGCTGCTCAGTGCTGCACATCCCAGTGAGCAAAGTGGGTAGGGGCAGCTCTGATTTTTCTATGACAAAAAAGCCAAAAGTAAATGCCAAAGTGTATAGATATTTAGAATTTATATTATGAAGATAAAGGCACTTCCAAATTGCTTTAAACTTGTAAATATATCAAATAACATTGCCCAACTGATCTCTCTCTATATATTGTGGCATTTCATTTTAATAGTGAATTTTTGGGATATTTTAATGAGATAATTTGGATTTCTTATCAGAGAATTTGCAATTTTTAAACAGGAAACACCAGGATCTCTGCTGGTGAGACAAGTGGTGAGACCCAGGCAGAGAAGCCTGCCTAGGGCCAGCACTGGGGACCCAGCTGGAGGGGAGATGAGATGACTGACCTCTTGGCCATTTGGGGCCAAGAGGACACACTTGGATGGTTCAGAGTGGGCCACCACAAGAAGCACACCTTCTGGGTGATAGCTGCCCAGATGGCAGAGCAGGGGCACCCAACCAGGTCTGGCAGGTGTGCAGCCATGGGGCCAGAGGTCCAAGGGGGCAGATACTATCGCAGGTGGCAGCAGATCACAGCCCGGCAGCAGTCCTCACTGGAAGACTGCTGCAGTAGGTAGAGGGGGCAGGGGCCACTCCAGATCAGGGCTGCTTCAGCAGTCCTGATGACACAAGCAGTAGTATCCCCAGATACCAACTGGCTGGGCCTCAGGAGCTCCTGAGGGCAAGGAACCCTGAGATGATCACCAAGGCAGGTTTTTATACTTATGGGGCCAGCAGAGAAAATCAGAGAAGAAAACTGATGGATGATAATCATATAGATGTTAAATGACAGTAACCTGGAGGGGAGAAGAGGATGGAAGTGCTGGATATGGTGCCTTTGTTTTGGCCATAAGACCTTGTGTTATTTTACTTATTCCTATATCAATTTTGTAAGACACATTTTACCTTTCGAAATGTATCAGAGCACAAATACTTGTCAGAATATTACTGACAACACTCTCAGTCTCTGAACTTCCTAGTTGTGATTATTTTCTTAAACAGATCGTTTATGCTGTTCCTTTGATTCACATAATTAATCACTCTTATTCAATCAAATGCCTTTCTCAAAGTCTGAAATCGTTAAATATAAATTGTTCTCAATCCAAGGGGAAAAAAGAGCCAATTTTTAATTGTCTTAGCAGCTGCCTGTGCCATATTTTTAAGATGAAAACATAATTACCTGAAAAAAATGGAGAAAAAGATAAGGGATCTCATAGAACATGAAGATTTTCTTCAATTAACAATTAAGAATAGGTGAGGGGCTCTTTTGAATAGCTGCCCAAAATATGCAAGAGATTTACAATCAGTCTTAATATTCAAGAAAAAACCATGTCTTTTTATTTGTCACATATATATATATGCACCGACAAGGTTTTGTAGGTAGTTGGAAGTAAGGATCTTTAAAATTTAATATTTGTCACACAACAGTTGGCTTATTATGCATGTGAAAGTGTTTTTCAGCATGTGAAAAGGGAGGGAGAATTGACAGGCATGTGGTATTAAATGAAGTGTATAGTATTATCTAGAAAGAAAAAAGTGAGCCTGAAGACTGAATGAACTACTAGTCATTTATTTACTCCCCAGTCTCTTATATCTTTTGCTGTATAATGTTCATATAATAAACTAATGGATGTAAACATATCATAAACATAATATGATACAGACAGTAAATCTTAATTCACCTTAATTCTGATTTAGATTATTCAACCCCAACCTGAGTGGTGCTCCAATTACATTAAAAGAATCCAGCCACACACAATGCAAGATCTTACCGAATTTTTGCTAATCCAGTTTAGATAATCCAATATTATCATTTTCTTTCAAACCTACCCTTGAAAGAAAATTATAATATTGCCAAAGTGTGTGTGTGTGTGTGTGTGTGTGTGTGTGTGTGTGTGGAGGAGAGAGAGAGAGAGAAAGAGAGAAAACTGGAAAGTAGAATGAAATAAAAAAGTTGAATATCTTTTTTGACACACTTATGTCCTGTTCTTTCTGTGTGTTATCCAGCTTTATCTGCTTTAATGCTTTGGTTTTGCAATAAAATATTTATGTATCACACACCAGTAATCAGTACTATTTTGTCCCTGTTTACTAGTTAGCTATCAGGGATGATATATGGTAAGTCATAAATTATGTCAGTCTTGGTTCACAATCAATTTAAAGCATTTTTGCTCCCAGAAAACACATAGCTTTCAATTCATTTGAAAGAAATTGCAAGTCTTCATTTCTTGTGCCAGTTTTGTCCATGGTAAATCAACCACAGAATGGAATAAGCATCAGCAATATATCGCTCTCTTACCTGTAGTTTTTGTACATGCTTTTCCTCAGTGAAGACCACACTGTTATCATTTATATGCTTTATCTTTCTAAATTTCTATATTAAAAATGTTGTATACTTAAAAGCAGTTGAAAATGTCAAGTTAATTCAATACGGGGAACCAAAGTATATTCTACATACAATACAGTAAAACATAAGGATATTGAGTTTGTTTCTTTATTAATCTGTGAAAGTACAATGAAACCTTTCTAAACATGCTTATTTTAAATGAGAGGAGGCTCAGCTAAATTGGTCTTAACCAGAGATCCTGGTTTTCTTTGATAAAAACAAATCCCCAATTTTCAGATTAAAAACCTAACCCCAAATCCACATTTTTCTGTGTTTAAAATGAAACACCACTAATATATAGATATATATAGAGTGGTGTTTCATTTTGATCATTGAAAAATGTGGATATAGGGTTATTTTTTTAATTTGAAAATTGTGACTTTTTTATCAGAGAAGACCAGGATTCCTAGTCTTAACTAAGCAACACAACCTATTTTCGAGAGAGAGGAAGCTGAGTTGTCTCCTTCCTCCCCCTGCCCCACCACCCCATCCCAAGCAAGCAGTATATTTACCAGAAAATGATGTTTCCATTGATCTGACACCATTAATGAATTTCCACCAACTTTACTAAGTTGCAGCTGAAGAAAATTAGGGCAAGATAAATGAAACCAGAGGTTTGCACCCTGGGCAAATCTGCTGGACACTAGTGGGAAAGCAGGGAGTGGAAAGTACCCTACCTGGCTGTTTCTGCTACAGTGGTGGGGTGCACATGCACTTAGCTGCTCCTGCAACAGCAGCCATTTTGGTGCCCCCAGTACATGGATGCCCCTGCTTATCCTTCCCAAATTAGGCTACTGAATTAAACATTGAAGAGGGAATGCAGCTATTTTTTTGCCCAGTAACTCAGCAGCTAGAACGTTCACCGTGAATGTGCAAAACTTGGAATGAACTGTATCCTTTCCCTCCTTGAGCCCACATTTTCTAGATTAAGGAAGAGTTTTCTTTTTGATTCTCTTCCACTTTATAAAAACAGCATTATTTTGACCCATGATTTTGACTTTAGCGCTGTTAAAGTCAAAGAGATTTTTTTTCTTAAACATAGGTATGGTGTTTGATCTTCCAGGCTAGGGACAGAAGTTACACATAAGTCTGCTTGAGCGATCAGAAACTGGTTTAAACCTGTTACAGAGCAGAAGTTCAGATCAAAACTGGTTCAAGATAATGGAGTATCAGGCTTAAC
Source organism: Gavialis gangeticus (assembly GCF_001723915.1). Lineage (NCBI taxonomy): Eukaryota > Metazoa > Chordata > Crocodylia > Gavialidae > Gavialis > Gavialis gangeticus. Next base: position 119,085,688 of record NW_017729032.1, read on the forward strand.
TGATTTAGGTCAAACCAATTTATGAAACTTCTGTCCCAGAAGTTATATATATCTCCAATTGCTCAAATCATGAGCAAAACTTTATGAGGGGGGATAAGGCAAAGTGCTGCGTTTATGGATTACATAGAATAAAAACATACAAAGACTTCATGGAGACAAACACAAAGACAAACACATTCATCATCAGGAATCCTGGTTTTCTCTGATTAAAAATTGCAAATTCTCTGATTAAAAACCCAAAATCCATGATAAAAATTAAAGGCCCCCACAGCCTCCCCCAGCACTGCTAGTGCCCTGCACTCCCCTCCACAGCCTCAACAGCCCTCCTGATACCCCCCACAACAGCCCCCCAGACCCACAGACACAGACATACAGGCACAGACATGCAGACACAGAGGCACACATAGACACTGACACCCACCCCAGCAGATAAGTGTGTGGGGGGGAAGAAGTGAGGCAGGGCGGGGCAAAGGTAAGTTGCTGGGGGGTAGACCAAGAAGGGGGGGAGCATGCCCCTGTGGCCACTCCCAGGAGCAGGGCCACAGGATGAAGGCTTACCTCTGGGGCCATACCAGCGGTGATGACTGCTGTGTACAGAACCTCCCCATGCCACCACAAAGCCATGCCCAGAGCTGTGTGGCCAAGCGCAGGGCAGCAGCAGCAGTGGTGGTGGCCAGGCGGCACGCAGCCATCCCCACCACCATCCCATGCCACACAGTGGCCACGGCTGCCACCACACTGCTGCTGCCACCCTGTGCCTGGCTGCACAGCTCGGATCACAGCTGCACAGGAGCAGCTGCAGTGCGGGAAGGTTTTGTACACAGCAGCCATCACCACTGGCATGGCCCCAGAGGTAAGCGGCAGCAGCGGCCACGTGTGAACCCCCCCTTGCTCCCCCAGCCACCATTCCTTGCCGCCACTGCAGAGTTGGCTACAGAGCTGTGCAGCTGGCTGCGTGCAAGCCTCCCCCAGGCAGGTGGCCAGGTGGCATGTGTGCAGCCTGCACATGGTGGGCACCACCTCACTGCACGCTGCATTGCTTGCCTGAAAATCCCCCCACAGAGGGGCACCCCTGCCCTCATCCCTTGACTGTGTATCTGGCTGAGATGTGCCACCTGGGACTGGCAGCACCCCCTACTCCCTCAGCCCCCAACCATCTTCCCCAGCCCTGCCCCACAGCCCCCAAGCCCCACTTACCTCTGGGATCCAGGGGCGAAGGGCAAGTCTGAGTGTGAGCCTGAGTCCAGCCTTGACTTACTCAGAGGCTCAGGCCGCGCTCTTCTCCCTTTCCCTCCCCCTCCAGGCAGGGCTGGAGGTTTTCCACCCTTTCTGCAATTGGCTCTTGCAGGCTGGAGCTGTGCCAGCCTGCAAGAGCTCTTTGCAAAAGCAGAGAATCCACGGATTTCTCTGCTAAAAAGAGAAATCTGCATTTTCTCCGATAAAAACAGGGAATCCATGGTGTTCTCAATTTTTCTGTGGGAAATGGAAAACCCGGATCCCTGCTCATCATTCACACAGACAAACACACACAGAGAAGCAGATGTTATATTTACCAGCTGGCTTGATCAGTGTTGACACTTGGTGGCCACCCTCATTGAGGGTGATGGGAGTGGGGGTGAAAAGATGCATCTGTGTTCCAGCAAAGGTTGCAGAGTATGGATTCCCCACTCTGACATTGCTGCATCCCACTTCTTTAGGGATTTCAAGTCTTTGTTTGAAGTCAAGGTATTTTTCCATCTGTACATCTTGTATTTAGTTGTTGTTTCTCATCATTCTTTTCATTATCTCAGCTTGGGATCGCTCCATACATAAAAGTCAGTCTTCCAGCCTTGAAAGTTGTTTAGGCTAAATTGCAGGACATGCAGAATTCCTCCTTTATCCTGTTGCTTAGCCTATCTGCTCTGCACCTGGTCACAGACTGGTTCCTCAGCCATCCATTTAACAGTTAATTGTCTAGTAACTTAAATATTCAGTGCCTTAGCAGGCCTTTTCCTGCTTACACAGGCACATTAAACATTCCATACACTCTGCATTTTCTCACTCAGTCATACTACTAAATTCATAGCTTGATTACCCCTTGCTTCCCCACTTCACCTCAGGGGACCAGCTCGGGGCCAGCATCTGGCCATCCCACTCACCGTTTGAGCAGTGAGGGGTGGGGGAGAAGCCTGATAGGTGCTACTGTGCCCCTGCCAGGCAGACTCTGTCTGGGGTCCATGCAGGCCATTCAGTAAGGGACCCATGCTTTCCCTGATCTTCCTTTTGTTACTGGCATACTTGTAGAAATCCTTCTTGTTACCATTCACATCCCTTGCTAGTTGCAACTTCAATTATGCTTTGACTTCCCTGATTTCATCCCTCCAATACTCTTATACTCCTCTGTGGTTGCTTTGCTTGTCCAAGTTTTCACTTGTAAATGACCGGTTTGTGTTTTAGCTTATTGAAGAATTCCCTGATAATCCAAGTGGTTCTTCTGCTATACTTGCTAATCTTCCTGAGCATCAGGATAGTTCATTCCTGTGCCCTCAGTAAGGTTTCTTTAAAGTTCAGCCAGCTGTTCTGGACTGTTTAGATTGGCCTCCCACCAGATCCTGCCCATGAATTGCTGAGTGAATCAAAGTCTGCTTTTCTGATATCCAAAGTCCTTACTCTGCTGGTCTCCTTCCGTCCTTTCCTCCAGATCTTGAGCTCACTTATCTCATGGTTGCTGCTGCCCAAGTTGACATCCACTTTTATGTTCCCCACTAATTCTTTCCTGTTCATGAGCAGCAGGTCAAGAAGAGACTGGCCCCTATTTGGCCTCTATATCATTTGCACCAGAAAGTTGTCTTCAGCACTCCACAAAAACCTCCTGGATTCCCTGTGCACTACTTTACTGCCCTCCCAGCAGATAACAGTGTGATTGAAGTCCCCCATGAGAACCAGGGCCTATGATTGGGAAACTTCCACTAGCTGTTTGAAAAAAGCCTCATCTACATCATTCTCCTGGTCTGGTGGTCTATAACAGGCACCCACCACAACATCACTTTTGTTGCTTTCTCCTGTTATCCTAACCCAGAGAGTTTCAGTAGGCCCATCTCCAGTTTATTATTGAACCTCTCAGCAATCATATGGCTCTTTTACATAAAGGACAACTCCTTCTCTTCTTATTTGCTGGTCCTGTGTAGAATGCATATTGAAATTATAAATGCAGTATTTAAAATGAGATTTACATATTGATGTATTTTTCTTGTAGGGTAAACTTCATCCTAGTTCCAACCCATATCTTACACACTACTAAAATCCTACCTTAGCCATCAAAATATGACTTAAGTGGTCTAGTCTTTTGCAAGTCTTCTGCATGCATAGTAATACATTTTGCCTGCATTGACTGAGGGTAAATCAACAACTTGGTATGAACACGTATGTTAATATAGACTAAGGCTGTCCAGCTGGCAGTCCACAGGCCACATGCAGCCTCTTGAGTAGTTAACTTGTGGTCCACAAAGTCTAGTTCAGGTACTACTCCACATCATCACTACTATTGCAGCGGGAATCTATAGGCTTCCACTTCCTTCTCCAGTTTCTGCTACCTGTCCCCACCTTGGGGGGCAGGACAGTGCAGCACAAAGGACCTAGGGGGTCCTCAGCCTACAGTATGCAGCCCAAGTGGCCTTTAGTTGTGTAGAAGTTGGACAGCCCTGATACAGAAAAGAAACATACAACTCTCTGGACAGTAGTCAGTAATCTGTCAGCAAAGACTGAGAAAATAAATAATTTTAAGAACATTCATTCAAATTCATAGAGCAGGTATATAAGTCTACAGAACATGCTATTTTATTGTTTAGTCTGATTAAGATAAAAAATAAAAGAGATGAACTAGAAAATAAAAGTAAGAAATAAGACCTTAGTGGGAGTTCCAAGGAAAAATTAAGTCAACTGATTTAAACTGATCATCTAGATGGGTTGAGGTTGATTGTGTATACAAAAAAGGATGGTTTTAAATTTGACCCAGGTGTTACTTTTTAATGAAATGTAATTTACTTCAAGTAGTTCTGCTGTTGAGACAGACACACACACTCACAATTATAATAAAAAATCAGACGGCAGTGGGTGCCACTATGTCAAAAGCTGCCACCCAAGAAATACATTTTATTTAAATGGTATCCTTTTGGAAAGGATAAACAGTTTGCTAAGATCAAGAGGCATCTACTGGAAGAATACAGTATTTATGCACATTAAAACATAAAGAAGATAATCTGTTTTCAACCATTCAAGAAAGAAACTGAAAGTGATGAAGCAAAGACAAAAAACATTCATTTGTTTCTTATTTTTCTCATTTCTACATATTATTTCTATATATTGTTTATTCTAACTAAAAAGAAACAGAAAACATATGTAATATATATACCTTAATTTGAATTTCCATATTTAAGTATGAACTTGCTTTCCAACCTTAAAGCTGTCTTGCTGTGAAAAATCCCATTGTAACGGATTTGTTGACATTAGCACAAGAGAAAAATCTATCTGTGCTTTCTTGGAAATTTCCCTCCTTCCAGTGATAAGGTCCACTGATTTGACCCGCCCCGGAGACACTCAGAATAGAGATGGAAATTGAGTTTGCTACAGTGAATTCTATATGCTCTGAAGTGGGAGAAATTGTCTTAAATACACTATAGGGAAAAAACACACAAGAATCTATCATTTAGGAAAGTGGAATTTAATTATCCATATGGAAGGTTCAGATGGATGGAAGTTTGAAGTGTGAGCATTTCTCTCATGCAAGGATTTTTCCGGTTTGGTTACACACCCAAGCTTCAAAACATACCTTCTTCCCTTGTCCATCCCACCACTTTGCAAATTTTTGGGGAGCTTTATTATGGGTTGTTGAGGTTTTTATCGTATGATTAGGCACGCTATCCAGTAAGGACTTTTTTCCCTATGCTTTAATCTTTCACCCTCACTATATAACACAAGATGTACTGTGTTATGATGTAGATTTTGGTGGAGAATACAAACTGCACTTTTTGTGACCACATTTGAAATTCTAATAAAAAGTTATGACTGCAAAACTCAATCTTCCTTCTCAACATCTTTTACTTGAATCAAGGACATTGTCACTGTATGGAAATTCATTTGTTTTTAATAATATTTCTTGGAGTAATTCTGGAAGGCATTAAGACTAAATACAGCAAGCGAATATTTTTACCTGGTTTTCATGTGCCCGAGATTTTGAGTGACTCATATGTACTGTGTATAATTAACAGAGACCCTGGTTTTCTCTGATAAAAAGATCCTCAATTTTTGTTCAGTGATTTCAGTCCACATTTTTCCATGATCAAAATGAAACATCACTAATATATATCTATATATTGGGGAATAAATTTCAGTGGTTAATTATCAGCAGAGATCCTGGTTTTCTCTGATAAAAAAATCCCCAATTTTCAGATTAAAAATAGTAACCCAAAATCCACATTTTTCCATGATCAAAATGAAACACCTCTAATATACAGATATAATATATAGATATATATTAGTGGTGTGTCATTTTGATCTCGGAAAAATGTGGATTTTGGGTTACTTTTTTAATCTGAAAATTGGGGATTTTTTTTATCAGAGAGAACCAGGATCCCTGATGATAATTAACCACTGGAAGTGACTTTCACATGATATTATTGAACCAAATAGTAACAATAAGCCTTTAGCTAATTGCAGATATCCTAATTTAGAGTTGCTCAGATAAAAACGCATAATGCCAGTCCTTTGGTTAAGAGGTAGGTGTCAGAGTTCTTTGTCATATACTGTACTGGATCTCTTCCACTGCCTGGAATTTTCAGAGACCATCAGCTCTCTGGCCATACTCTACCCCTGTGTAGAAGACTGGAAGAGTCTTGTGCTATAAAACTGGCTATGGGAAATTATCAGCCAGCTAGCTGGGCAGCTTTCTCACCTCTTTGTGCTCCTGACTGAGCTTGAGTGAGCTACCAATCCATGTTTAGATCTTAGACTGATTACTTGGGAAAGTTAGGAAGGTATTTTGCTTCTGTAGACTCCACTTGCCCAAACAGATGGCAGTGGGGTATATTGCAGAATGTATGAGATCACACTTTCAGAAAGCATTAAGTACCAATTGCCAAAGGAAGGTTGTAATATACAAGTTTCTGTGCTTCAAGCATTTGAATTCTTCATGGGAGTTATGATCAGTCACAAAGTAATTTTCCCCTGAACACTTAAAGCTGGGACCAGGGTTGTCCCAGCAGAAGATAAGTAAATGGAGATACCTGAGATGGAATGTTCCAAGACACCAATTTAATATACAATGTGTAGTGGAATAGCACACATGCTGTATTACATGACTTTGCAGAATTGAAAGGGTTAAATCCTTCTAGAATAAAGCATTTAAACCTCATAATGGAAGGGAGGTCAGAAAAGTTAAATCTTGTTGAGCTGGAGATTAATATAGTTTCATAGTTTCATAGATTAAGGGTCGGAAGGGACCTAGTAGATCTTCTAGCCCGACCCCCCGCCAGGGCGGGAGAACAATAAAAACCCCAAAAACAAGAAACGGGACTCAAATGAGTCCAGCCAGGTAGGCATCCAGCCTCTTCTTAAAGACCCCCAGGGTAGGTGCCA
>NW_017729032.1:119093231-119094321 GCF_001723915.1 Gavialis gangeticus
TGTGCACCTCCTGAATCAAGTGGAGGTCCTGCATCTCAGCCAGAAACCTCCTGGAGTGGTCCGTCCCGGCTGACTGCTCCTCCCAGCAGATGTCTGGGTAATTAAAATCGCCCATGACCACTACATCCCTTGATTTTAGTGCCTCTGCAAGCTGTTTCTTCTTGTTAACAGCTGAACAGGTTTTAAGATTCTGGTAAAAGCTATACAGTTCTCAGAAATGTATGGGTTTGTTTTGTTATTCATAGATATCATTACAATTCTTGCTAGGAAAGAATGAAACTTCCATTCTGTCTAGAAAAATATAAAGGGCAGAAGGGAGATGAGGAAGGGGTAGGAGGAAAGGACAGGAAAACATGATGATAAACAGCATTGAAATCACTAATCTGAAAAATAAAAGCATTTAAGCGATGGAAAAAATTAGAGTTTAGTGTAAGCTTTGGTCTGATTTAATTTCATTCAAAGGTCTGATTTAATTTAATTCAAATATCACAATTATTCAAATATAGAATTTTAGTCTAACCCAGTTCCTAAAACAATTAAAAATACCTCAGTAAGGTGGGCGCCAGTAATTTTGTATACTCAAATACAAAACAGGAGCATTCTAAAGTTGATTGATCAGATCTCCTGCCATAAGTATGGCATCTTTATGATGTCAACAGAACTTAAAGCTCTTCTGAGCAGGTGCTGGTTCCCTTATTTGATTCTTGACTAGTGCAGCAATCATTTCTGAGCTATTATAGCTGGTTGCAACATAAAATTGTCCTGAAGTGGCCCCGTATTGCATCATGAGATGAATCAGTGCATCAGATCTAGATTTTGGGGACTGAAAGAATCATATAAAGCTGTATTAGTATCATCTGTAGTTAGGTCAGGCAGTCCCTTATGTTCCAGCGGTATTGTATTAAAGACAAAGCAAAGATGAAGGCATCTCAAAGAAAGTTGGAGACCATTCTGGTTCATCTCCAAGGGTCATGTTAACAAAAAATACAAACATTCTTCTTTCTTTCAAGATGGCTGCTAACAGGTGAAGCCCTTCTGATCTCCTGCAGCTCAGGTCCCTTCTGCGCGTTCCCCCCACTCCCTGCCCCCC
>NW_017729032.1:119094497-119096139 GCF_001723915.1 Gavialis gangeticus
TCTCCCCAGCCTGTGCTTGGGGACCCCCTCTCTGCCCCTTTCCCCCGCTTTCTGAGCATTTTCCCCTGGGCTCTGGCAGCCTCATTAGTCTCTACCCCTCCCCCACCCCTGCCTGTGCTCTCCCTTTGGTTTCTGCTGCCTCCCTCCCGCAGAGCCCCTTACCTTGGTGTCTGCCATCTCCTCCTGCCTTAGGGCTTGCCTACAGCCCCTGCAGGGTTGCTCTGCCCCCCCGGGGCTGATTTTGGGGCTGTTTCAGCCCCCTCCCAGTCCCCAGCTTCAGTTTGAGGCTCCCCCCCGTGGGAGAGTTAACCCTCTCCTGCCCAGGATGGCTGCCAGCAGCCAGGGCACTTGGCATGGGGATGTCTCTGCGGACCTTCCCCTCAGCCATGGCCTGCGGGTGCACACCCCTCTCCACATCAGTGTGGAGGACTGCGCTGGAGCTCTGGCGGACCTGATGGGATGCCAAAGTGTCTGGTACGCCTCCCAGGTAAACTCAGTGCCCATCATATATTTGAGCTCTCCCAGCCTAGTGAGGGAAGTGTGTGTGGCGAGGCTGGAGATCTCAGGGTTCCACCACTTGTTTACGCCCCTGGATACCCTGGCAGTGTGGGTGGTGGCTTCCAACATCCCCCCCACCTGCCAGACCAAGACCTCACCAAAGCGCTCAAGCGCTACGGTGTCCTCATCAGCCCCTGGCATAGGCTGACCATGGGGAGCAGGGACCCCAAGCTCAGGCACATCCTGTCCTTTCAGAGGCAGGCATTCATGCTCCTCATGGGTGGCACCCAGAACCTGCCTCTCTCCATGACCGGCTGCTGTACACACACGGGGATGGTGCGTCCACCTCTGGTGTGGGAACTTCATCACAGGGTGGGGTTGGGAGATCCTTCAAGCCCCCCTCCACCCCTACTCCATCTGGAGGGATCGACCCCTCTGGTGCTGGCATGCCACCTGGGGGGGGCCTGGGATGTCATCCCAGGTTTCTCCCACCCCTGTCGTGACTGATGCCCTGCCTGGTGGAGGGGCTGGGGAGTCCTCGCAGTCCCTTTCTGTCCCACTTCCACCTGGGGTGGCTAGCATCTCAGTGCTGGGGCCCTGTCAGGTGGCGCAACCAAGACCTCCCCTCCACTTCCTTCCACCCCTGCCTCAGTCGAGGCAGTGGACCCGGAGGTGGTGAACCCCAAGCAGCAGGTGCCAGCTGCTTCTAAGAAAGCTAAGAGCAAAAGGCAAAAAAGAGCTTCTAAAGGAGCACCTGCCCCTTTGGGGCCTGCCTCTGACAGCACCGGGGAAAATGTAGCCAGGGAACCTGACCCCACCCTGCCTGCCCCCCTGGAAATCCCAACCCCTCAGGCCATGATTGAGGTTGTCCCAGCAACGTCTGGCAACCCTTCACCCCCATCCCAGCTCACGGGTCTTGTGAGCGGCAAGGCAGAGAGAGAGTGCCTGCCTCGCCAGCATCAGGCACAGGAGACAGCAGAGGGTCCTGCCACCCCCGCACCCCTGCCCACCAAGGCTGATGAGGAGGAGATGGAGTGCCTGCTCTCTGAGCGCCACAAGCCACCCTGGGAGCGGGGTGACATTTTCCCCCCAAAGCAGATGGGGATCGATCTCCCGGAGACGGTCCATGACCCAGATGCTGAGG
>NW_017729032.1:119096314-119105487 GCF_001723915.1 Gavialis gangeticus
TGTGTAGTGCTCCTTGACATAGATTGCCACCCCCCCTCCAGACCCTGCGCAGTTTGCCTGTTCCACTAGTGAAGCGGCGAGGCTCATGCGCTGGGACCCAGGCACGCGTCAACATGCCTTCTGGCTTGAGAAGCTGGTGACTCGGGTGAGGGAGGTGTGGGGACGAGGCAGGCCCACAGAATAGGGTTGGGCAAGAATAGGCCTTCCCCTGTTTCTGTGGTTTTTGCCTGGCTCTGTCACCTTCTCTCCCGTTGGTACCCTGCCCACCCTTCCTCTCTATTCTCCTGCTCATGGCGGTTACCACCACTGCCTCGCTAAACACCAATGGCTACAGAGACCCAGTGAAGCGGACAGCCGTCCTGGAGGGCTTGCAGCAAAAGTGGCTGGTGATCGCCTTCCTCCAGGAGATGCACAGTGACATGTATGTCCAAGCTGACTGGCACGCTGCCTGGACAGGCCACTTATTTTTGAGCCACGGCACCAACCTCAGTGCAGGAGTGGCGACCCTCCTCTCACTGGAACTGCAGTATGACTCGGCGGTGGCACGAGAGGTTGTTCCCGGCCCGCTGCTGACTGTCCACATCACCCTGGCACACCAGAGCTTGCTCCTTGTCAATGTCTACGCGCCCACCAATGGGAGAGAGAGGGTAGCCTTCCTAGAGACCCTTGGCAACCTCCTGTGTGACGCCAGCGAGAACGATGACCTGCTTCTCATGAGTGGGGATTTCAATTGTACCGTCGATGCGCTGCTAGACCAGATGGAGCCAGAGCCGCACATGCCTTCACCCCGCAAGCTGCGGACCGCGCTGGAGGTGGCAGATCTCGTCAATGCCTGGCGGGTCCTCCACGCTGATGTGTGCCAATACACCTGGGCAAAGATGAGTGCCAGTGGGATCACCATGGCCCGCCTCGAACACCTTTACATTGCCCAGCACCACCTGCCATTACTATGCAGCAGCCGCATCATCCCATCGGGCCTTTTGGACCATGCCCTGGTCTGCTGCAAACTGAGCCTGCCTGGCAGAGCACGCACACAGGCCCCGTACTGGTGCCTCAACATCAGCCTGCTACAGGACACCCACTTCGGGGACTGCTGTGGAGGAGCTGGGAGGCTGCGTGAGCAGACTACCCCTCCTGGCGGCTGTGGTGAGACATGGAGAAAACCCAGATTCAGGCATTCTGCCAGCAGTATTCCCAGCTGGCAGCAAGCGAGATCCACCGCCACACCCAGGAGCTGGAGGAGGACATGGCGGAACTTGAGGCAGCCCTGATCCGTGCAGGCAACGATGTGGCACTCCTCGAGAGCCTCTGATCCCACAAGAAATGCCTGCGGGAACTGGCGGAGGGTGTGACCCGCAGTGCATAGGTTTGTGCCTGCTGCCAGGAGCTGGCAGAGGCCGACACCCCTACTGGCTTCTTCTTTGGGCTGGAGAGACGGCGGGCTACGGCAAAGATGCTGGACCATCTCCAGACCCCAGAAGGATGGCTGCTTACAGACCCGGGCGAAGTGCGGGGGCATGCTGTCACCTTCTATCAGGACTTGTTTGCGGCTGACCCCTTTTGTCCGGAGGCTGCTCAGCAGCTGCATAAGGACCTGCCATGCCTCGGCGCTTCTCAGGTCGAGGCCCTGGAGTGCGAACTCTCCCTGGCAGAACTCGAGGCTGCTGTGGGGGGACTTGCCTGGGGCAGGGCCCCGGGCCTGGATGGACAGCCCGTGGAATTTTACAAAGCCTTCTGGCCCCTCCTTGGGCCCAGCCTCCTCCATGTTTTCCGCAAGAGCCTCACTGAAGGGACTCTGCTGAGCAGCTGCCACCAGGCAGTGCTCACCTTGCTGCCCAAGACGAGGGACCTGGGCTGCCTTAAGAACTGGCGGCCCATCTCCCTTCTGTGTGCCGACTATAAAATCCTGGTGAAGGTGCTGGCAAACCATCTCCACACCGTCATGGCCTCCATCATCGGGCCAGAGCAGAGCTACTGTGTCCCGGGCAGGACCATCCAGGACAACCTATTTCTGCTGTGTGACCTGCTCACGGCCGCGGAGCTTTTTGGTCTGGATGTCGGCTTGGTCTCCCTGGACCAGGAGAAGGCTTTCGATCACGTTGACCACTGGTACCTGCTCGTCACCTCGAGGCTTTTGGCTTTGGGCCTCTTTTCATTGCGGCCCTCCGGGTCCTGTACCACGACGCCTCCAGCCTGCTCAAGGTGAATGGTGTGCTGTGCTCCCCATTCCCAGTGCGTTGCAGCATACGCCAGGGCTGCCCCCTCTTGGGCATGCTGTATGCACTGGCCATCGAACCACTGCTGCACCGTCTGCGACGTCGCTTGACCGGCTTAGCCCTGCCACTGGCACCGGGCCCGACCACCGCCCCCCAAATCCAACTGAAGGCATACACGGATGACGTGACAGTCTTCCTGGGCAGCCAGGAGGATGTGCAGGCCCTGGTGGACAGGGCCTGATCGACTTGGCCAGCAGCGTGGCCACCTACTGCCTGCAAGCCCTCCAGCAGCTCCTGTATGCCAAGGGCCACCTCCTGTGGTGGCAGCTGGCGTGGCAGTTCCTGCACTAAGTGGCGGCCCTTGGCTTTGACCGGGAGCTCTTTATGCTGGTCTCACCTTCCTGAATGGGGCAGTCCTTCCCCCATTCTACTGCAGCATGGTGCGGGCCTGGCGGACTGCCTTCCATCTCTGTCCCCAAGCCAGGCGCCTGCGTTTCCCACAGGTGCTTCAGGAGCCCCTAGTCCACAACCCAGCCCTGCAGCATGTCGTGCCGAGTCAAGCCTCCACCAGCCTCATGGCTGCTCTCATCGAGGTGCATACCACTCGCCTGGGGCACCTCCTGGACCCTGCTCAGTTGGGCTGGCTGTCACCCAAAACCCTGGCTACCTGGCTGGCACTGTGCTCCATCTGCACCACGGGCTGGCTTCTGTGGGCTGTTAGGGCTGCCCTCCCGACAGAAGCAGCTAACACCCTAGAAGGCTACCTCCAGGCTCACCGGGCCCTCCCCACTATGGACGCTGCAGGTGATGCCTTCCCACCACTGCCAGTCATCCCAGCGGTGGCCATTGAGCTGGCTGTCCAACCCAACACACTGCTTAGGCTCCCTGTGCCCCCCAGCAGCAATACAGGCTGCCCCTTTGGCACACTGCCCTGGAAGGGACTCTACACATGCCCAGGTGCTGGCTGGCCACCCTGACAGCATCTGATGACAGTGCTTGGCATGGCCTGGGACCCTAGCATGGTGTACACTGTACATGGTACCCACCGCAAGAAGACCGATGAACTCCAATGGAGATTGGTGCATGGCATCCTGGCCACTGGCACCTTTGTGCACCACCTGGGCTCAGGGGCCTGCCCCTTCTGCCCGGGGGTGTTGGAAGAGGATGTTTTCCATGCCTTCCTCGACTGCCCCTGGCTGTGACCGCTCTTTGCCGCCCTTGGGGTGCTGCTTCGGGCACTGGGCTGGGACTTCTCAGAGGACACCTGCATCTACTGCTTCCCATACCGGGTGGCAGAGCGGGCCATAGTCAGCCTGGCCAACGTCTCAGTGGGCCACGCTAAGATGGCCACCCTGAAGAGCTGGCAAAACTGGCTCACCAGGACCGGGATGGACAATGCCCTGCAGCTCTTCTGCCTGCTGATGCGGGCCCGCCTCTTGCTTGAATTTGAGCATGCTGTCCTCCGGCGGATGGTCCACCTTTGAAGAATGCTGGGCTGTTGAGGGGGCACTGTGCCAAGTCGAGGCAGGATGCCTGCTCCTTGCCCTGTGACACCACCAGCTGCTCAAGGTGCAGAGGTGCATGCAGCGAGCTGAGACCTCAGGCTTTGTCCATGTGGCCTGACCCCTGATGTTCTGAGGCCCCCCCTGGGCATCCCCACTGGCAGAACTGTATATATGTGTATATATAAATACTTCCTTTGTTCTTTGTGTTTCTGTTTTTTTTTTGTCTAGAGTGTCCAGACAGGCCTTGCAGGCCATAAGCCCAGGCCTGGTCTTCGAGGCCCAGATCCTCAGAGCAACCTGTACATGATTTCTACTGCCCCGCATTTGTCACCCTCCCCAGAATAAACGTCTCTTAAAAGTCAAAGTCTTCTTCCCAAACTTTATTGCACTCTTATCTTCAAGAGAATAAACAAACAAGCTTAATTCAGACCAGGGCCTTGGGCAAACCTTCATGGTAACATTAGGTACAATAAAATATAAAGCAATTCCAGAATTTCAGGGAATTGAAAAATTGAATGGAATCTTTTTCTTTATTTTAAAAAAAATTAAAAGGAGAAGAGATGTGTGAAATATACATAACTAGGAGCAAACATTTTCCTCTTGATGCACTGTCAGTCATTTTGAAGGAAAGGACTAGATGACATAATAGATATTTACCGTATCTAATGTCTTTGTTACCTATATGTATAAATCATCCTCCCAAGTGGGAGCTCTCACATTCAGTCATAGTTTCATTCCTGTATATTGCCTGGGAGTGACTAAGGAAATGGGGTCAAAAAATAATCATTTTTATCTGGCAACTTCTGCAGGTCCCTTCATAAACAGTAAGTCCACAAGAACTAGAATCCATTCTTACATAGGTAAGGGAGTCCTTGCTCATTGATCTTACAAATTTAGTTCCATGCAACAATAAGCAATTTAGAAACAAAACTATTTATTTAGTTTAAGCAGATGTTGTAGCATCCCATGGTATCACTCTAGTATTTTTGAGTAAGAGTCACATAAGTACCAAAAAGTTTTTGTTTTCAGTAAATATGTTCTGAATGTGAGTATCACCAGGTAGGCAATATTAGAAAAGCTGGAAAAAAAAGGAAATCCTACTTTCTCCCCACTCCCCCTCCCCTACCACTGTACTCCAAACAGAAACATTACAAGGAACCTGTATTCCTGTCCCCACCAAAACAAACAAACAAAAAAAGATGATCTAGACTGGTTTTGTGAAGCAAGTTAGGGAATAAAATATATCCTGGAGATATATTTAGGTAGAGTTTCCCTTAGAGAACGACTGGGAGATTTTATGTAATTTCAGTAGTATTTTCTGCTATTGCTGAGAATAGTTTCATTTCCGTTTTTCATTCTATCTAGTATGCATCCTATCTGCGGAACACATTCAGATGTACACATGCAAATTCCTGAGAAGTAGATGGAAAATGTGCACATCTGTCTGAGAGAAGGGTACGATGGTGAGGGGCAATGTGCCAAAGTTTTAATAAAATTAGAGAGATGATTAAGTTATCACCACATGTGATACTAATAACCATGCTTTCAGGGTGGGATTTTTTAAAGCAATTCAGCAGTTGAACACAGTTGAAAAATGCCCATTGACTCCAGTGAGAGGAGCATTGGGTAACTATTGTGCACTTTTGAAGAGTCTATGCTAAAAATCTAAAAGAAAAAAACTAATTTTTTTGTAAATGCACATTCCGTTGTGCTCCTGCCAAGGAAAACCCTTTTCCATCTAAGATCATCTGATATCTATCTGAGAGAACACCTTGACAACATCATGAGTTCCTTAGGCATTTTAAAAATATTAATCAGTTTAGCAGCTAAGGTTTGTCAGAAAGTTAAGAACAAGGAACCAGATCCTGGTGCAACCCAAATCCCGATTCATTCATAGAGAAATCATAGAAGTCATAGAGAAGTAGAGCTGGAAAGGACCTCTAGAGATCATCCAGTCCAACCCCTTCCCTGAGACAGGATTATCTATATCCAAACCACCCTATTCAAATCTGTAATCTAAACTCTTCGTAAAAATGCAATCAACCCTTACACAGTAAAAGACACCCTAACCTGACACAAATAAAGCAGGGGGACCATAGCTGTCATTGCTTTGCTTCTATTAAAGATTATTAATATATGCTGAAGAGATACCATGTGGAGGGCAATGCCCCCCTCTGAAGAAGAAGGCAAAACCCCCACAATCTGTATCAGTTTGACTGTGGGGTAAAATCCCTTTCTGACCGCAAATATGGAGATTAGTCTGATCCTGAGGGGAAGGGCAAGACCCCCCTCTAGCCAACAATCTCCAGCTTTAAGTTCCCATGGGAACAGTGGCACACGCCAGTCACAATCCCCAACCTTGGCCGCAACCAACATGGAATTCCACTCGGGAAGGCTTAAAACACCCTGACAGTCTCTTTTACCTGCCTGTCCTTGTCTTTTAGGCTGCTTACAGCTGTTTCAAAAAAACCCCAAACCAGCACTTTACTTTAAACTATGCATGCTCTTGCCCTGTGCCTAGTTAGTTGGATGTGGTTTGCCCAAATTCTGTATAGTTTAGATACGTTAGTGGGGCTTTTTGGCACTTTTATCTAATAGCTGATTGAATTGGCTTTTAGATAAAAGTGCCAAAAAGACCTGCTGAACTGCCCAATCTATACAGACACTGCAGAGTCGGGTCAAACTAACACACGCTTCTTCCACTAAAGCAGTTTGAGGTTTTTTTCGCATCTGTCAGCAGCCTGAATATACATTTTTTCAAGTGTGTATTTACCACATTATTCCAACTTCATGTTAATATAATGCTACTGTAATTGCTTTTATTTCAAGATGGGAACAGAACTGTAAAAAACAGTAATGAATGAGGCTTTATTGCACATTTTGCATCTATAGTCTCTCTCTTTCATTGGTCACACTGCATTTTTTCCACTTAGAAATGCATTAATTACTATGGAAACATTGGAACAACGAAGCCACCTGTGGTGACTGAGATTCATAACACCTATGAGTGCAATATAAATCAATTTATATTTATAATAGTTTAAAATATGCTGTATATAATATAATACACGTATTACCTCCTCCAAGCACAGTAGATTGAGATACTGTCACAGCCAAAACAGTTCATGAGACTGTGAAATTATCATCTTGCTTTTATGCTTTGCTTCCCTATGTATTTGTTGTATCCATCTGAGGTCTGCCTTATATTGCAAGTTCTTTGAAACAGGGTGAATGTGCCTATATACTTCCTAGCACAATGAAACATGGATCCCTGACCAGAGACCCCAGGTACCTCAGTGCTACAGCAATTCAAATGATTAAGGTATCTGGTGGTATTGCACAACTAAAGGAACAGTATATTACTTATGGTTAAGTTTTGTAATGTCTTACCTTTGGTAAAAGTTAGAATATTGATAGCTCTACAATTAAATATGAAATCCCATTGAAATTAATTTCCAATCTTTATTCAGGTGACCTTTCAGTGCTATAGAACTCTCTGCCACAATATCCCTCCCCAATACTCACCCTGCTTTACCCAGGGTGCTCTTTGCTAATCTATTTTTCATTTACTGATGTGTGCCTTGCATAGCAGAAGCTGAAAACAAGGGAAGTAAGAACAACTGCTTATATGGATGTGGCACAACTTTCAGAAGTTCTGCAGATTTTTCCAGTTTCTAGTCAGATTACGCATTCTCACTATCTCTTAATTTCTTTTTAAATTCATTAATATTCTGTTTACTTTAAATCTTCTATTTACTGTACTGTGTGTTATGGCCTACAGTTAATAAGTTATATTGACAGACATTTCAATCTTTGTTTTTAAAAATGCACTATTTTAATGAATGATACACTTGTTACTTCAGTCAGATGTTCTACTATGCTCATACTTTGTGGCTACATCTACACATCACCCTACGGTGATGTAATGACATGCTATGTTACCGTATCATGCGCTACAGTAACGTAGTGATCACATGGACCTACAGGTGATCAGCAGCTATGTCACCATAGTGGCACACACCCCGGTTTTAGTGTGCCACTACAATGACATAGTGGTGAAATATAACCATGCACTGCATGCATGGCGCAGTATGGGTAGTTACTGTGCCATGCTTTCATACTTCCAAAAGGAAGTACAAAAGCATGGTGCCATAGCAATGCCACTTTATGGGGACATGTAGATGCAGCCTGTGAGTTTGAAGTCCATTTCAGTGGTAAATAGTCTGTCAGTCATAGTCCATAAATCATAAATGAAGACAACTTGAATTAAATTAAACTATGGCTTAATAAGAAGGATTTGAGTAATTACTGCTCACTGTACATGAAAATGTGTTATCTATTGTTCCCTTACCAAGCATGGATGAATGGGCCAGTCAGGAACTTGTTACACAATGTTGGGCAACTCCTGGAGCTCTGAACACCTGGATTGTCTATATATTACCATTTGTTAGAAGTTCAAAGTAACACCTCTCCAGTGCAGGATTATTTCTTATCTATGTTACCCAGCTCTTGTTACACTACACCTTAGTGTAAACACCCCAGATGCCACCCCCCCGCCCCTTGCCCACCCTCCCTGGGCCTCAGATCCCCACTCACTGCTGCCTGCTGTCCCCCAGCCGCACTTACTTGTGCTTGCCCACACTTCCTGTCCTGGGAGAGCAGGCAGGGAAGGATTAACTTGCATGACTGGCCACCATTGCCATCACAGCTGCTTTCTGGGCTAGGCTCAGCCCAGAAAACAACAGCAGCCTTGCAGTGATAGTGGGGCAGGCATGCCAGCTCCCCTGGGACAGACAGTGTAGGTAGCCAGAAGTAAATAGTGGGGAGATCCCTAGGGGTGAGGGGCAATGTTCTCTCTAAGGTGTAGTGGTCTGTGAGCATGCCACTTCAGTTCATGAGCACACTGCTTTGGTGCATGAGCACACCGCTTTGGTCTGTTCCTGAATTGGTCCCGCCTCCCCCTTTCGGCATGCTTGGACATAGTAAAATGAATGTAAAGATGATTCTTGCTGCAGGGAAGATATTGGCCTTCCTAGAATGATAGAAAAAGCAGCTAAAACCAGCCCCAGTCCCTGGGAGCGCAGCTTGGAGGGAAATTCTCTTTTATTTTTGCAGCGAATACATTTTAGGGAGTAGAGGATTAGATATTCATTTGAAATTGATCTATTTTTTTTTTCACTTATTAGCATGTCTGTTTTTGATGGTGGAAAGATAACAACCAAATTAACATAAAAATAGTGAAGGCCCTCAAAGCCAGGAACCTCAGCCCCCGTCCTTGCATTGCCTCTGGGAGTGAAGCCTCACCTCTGGGAGCAAGGAGGTACATGGTGTTGGGATTGGAGAGCAGAGCAGTTTTCCCGTGCTGGCAGAGCCCGCGCCAGCCCCAGCCCCAGCCCCAGCCCCTGCCTCCACCTCGCCTCTGGGAGTGAGGAGGCACATGGCCTCAGGGCTG
>NW_017729032.1:119110487-119123567 GCF_001723915.1 Gavialis gangeticus
GTTTCCTGGTCCCAGCTCCAGCCCCTGCATCCCTGACAGGAATGGAGCAATTTACCAGTCTTGGTCCTGGTCCTGGCCCCCACCTTGCCACTGGAGCGGTTTCCCAGTCCTGGCCCCACCCCCTGCCTCACCTTGCTGCCGGGAGTGGAGCAGTTTCCTGGTCCCAGTCCCTACCTCACCTCTAGGAGCGAGGAGGCACGTGGCATTGGGGCTGGGGAGTGGAGAGCCCATGCCAGCCCATCCCCGCCTTGCCATGCTTCTGGGAGCGAGGAGGCACATAGCACCAGGACTGGGGAGTGGAGCAGTTCCCCAGTGCCAGCCCCCACCCCTGTCTCCACCTTGCCTCCGGCAGCACATAGCCTCAGGGGGGAACCGCTATCTGAGCTTACCTCAGTAAGCGTTCCATGCTGGCCTCGGTGCCTCTGCCATGCTCAGCTTGTTGGCCAGCTCCTCTTGAAGCTGCAGCCCAGCTCCTCTCCGGGTGGGTGCGCAGCATTAATGAGTTCATGCATGGCATGATTTGAAAGCGTGCATGGCCACGCATGCGCGCAGCTTAGAGGGAACCTTGGTGAGGGGGAGCAGGAGGGAACCTCAATGGATGGGGAGGGGGTTCTTGGGCAGGAGGAAAGCCCAGAAGTGGGGGTTGGGTAGAGTTTTACCTTCTAGTCCTCCAGGCCCCTGCCGGCCGGAAGGCATGCCTGCTCCAGACTTGATCTAACAGTAACACCAATCAAGATTTGAGCAGCTCACAGTGTAATATGTAGGGATCCCAGTTTTCTCTGACATAAAAAAATTCCCCAATTTTCAGTTTAAAAATAACGCAAAATCCACATTTTTCCATGATTTAACTGAAACACCACTAATATATATATTTTTAAATCAGAGAAAGCCAGAATCCCTGGTAATGTGTAACAAGGCCCTCACTGACTTAAATATATGACTGTTAACCCCTTCTCCAGATTCTCCTTTCAAATATCTATTTCAATAACAATTTTTTTCATATCTTTGCCACTTATGCTGCTATATGTATTCTTATAAGGGCTTCTGATTTCCTAATGACTTCCAGTTCTGTCTCCAGTAAGGTATTCTCTTACATTTTTCTGTACAGTATAACCTCATGAATCCGGCATGCTCAGGACCGAGCACTCTGCCGGAAATATGAAAATTATGGATTTTTGAAACCGGAGCAGCAGCCAGTCCTAGAGGGGCAGGAGGGAGGGGTAGCAGTGGCTGGTCCCAGAGCAGTGGCCACATGTGGAGCAGTGACACAGAGTGATGGATGGAGGTGGCAGTCACTGCATTCAAGCTTCCCCCACTGCTGCTCTGGGACAGGCTGTTGCTGCTCCCCGTGGAGAGTAATTTTAAAAAGTGCTGGATTTTTCATAATTCCAGATTTTTGACATCCGGATTAATGAGATTATATTGTATTGACATGTATTCCTAGAAGTAGCATTTTGAAGGGGAGCTGCCATTAGGCATAGTTAGAACTGTGCAAATAACAAGATTGGTGAAAACATCATGGCAGAATAAACTTATGTAAGTGAGCATCTACTGCTGTGTGCAGTAGGTAGCAAAGTAAGATCCGAAAAATGATTTGTGCATTGCATGACTGAGTGTTCCAGTATCCAACAGTTAAAAATTCTCTACTAAACAGAGAAAGGCAGTGAAAGAAAGACATAACATGTGAGAAGAAGAAAAGGGAACCGAGAGTAAAACTGTCTTTTGAACTTACAAAATCATTTCAATTATAGACAGAATGTTGGCCGACATGCCACCCAGTCTGTAGTAATTTGGAGAATAGCCAAGTATATCTTATTTTTATTCTTATTAAAATGATTGGTTTGGGGAAAATGTAGTACTTGCTGTTAACCTGGTTAGGAGAAAAAAACTGCTGTCAGCTAACAAAAGTAATTTCTGGTCTTTTTGTTTATGGGGTTTGGATGATGAGAATGAAAACATCACTTAGTTCAGACTAATGGACCAGATTTCCCAGGTGGCCAATCCAGGGCATAAATAAAGGACAGGAGAAAATAAATATATTGATAGTTCTGCCTTTAAAAAATATTTTCTGTTTTCAGTTTACACAGCAAAGCTGAATTGTTGTTACACTTCTTAGCCATGATTCATTTCATGGACTATTCCCCTCCTTCTCCCTGCCCCATAGGATTAGTTGTTTGAAACAAGGTACCACAGCAAATGTTGAGTAAGATAAACTGTAAAGCCAATAAAAGAAATACTACTGTTTAACATGTACTTTATTGCAGTATCAATACCTGGTATTCAGAACCTTTGGAAATGAATTTGTATGAATATAATGCTGGAAAATGCTACAGTTTTACCTCAAACTCACATGAATGTATATGAAGTTATGCAATTTGTGCATCAAGACTACAAAGTGCATATGCTTTTATAACTAATAACATTTCATTATATCTATCTATCTATCTATTTATCTATCTATCTATCTATATATATATCACAAGCACAGTGAGTTGGCTTGCTATGTAAAAGGTACACATACATGTGACACTCAGTTGTGCACAAAGCTAGTCTGCGACTGCTCCAGGCACTGAAACCTCATCATGTCAGCCATTCCTTCTACTGTATGATTCCCTTCTTGCTTCCTAAATTAAATTGTAAACACTTTCAGAGAAGTGACTGGATCTTGCTATGCATTTCAGCAGAGCCTCACCCAATGGAGCTATGAACCAGAAGGGTGCTCTTGAGGTAATATGATTTGCACTGGAAGTAAATATGACAGTAAAGGCTTTATTGATAAGTTTTCAATTTAATCACACTTCTCAGGTTATGGAACCATTTAATTTCTGGCTGAAAGCCACATAATACATTCCAGATATCAGGTTATCATATTCCAGCCCTATACCTGGTCCTATACTATTCCTCATTTAATTAGTATGATTATTAAACTCTAACAATTGGATTACAATTTATGTCTTATTATAACACCTATCTCCTTTAGCAACGGTGCCCTTCCACAAGTTGTTTAATATAAAAGAATAAATCTCCATATTCCTTCCCACCCTACAGAGTGCATGTATATTATAACACATGAAAAAGTCTTCATATCACACAGCTCATTAGGAGCTTAAATGAACCAATTCTAGATGTATGATCTGATTCTCATAACTGTCCTCAATCAATAAAATAAAAATTATACTTGTCATAGCATCATTCTTTAGAATCATTAATTTAAGAATCTGCAATCAGAGTTTTCCCCTCAGCTGGTAAAACTCTCATTGAATATATTTCCCAGTACTTTCTCTGATTAAATACTAATAGAAAAAAAAGGATCTCTAGGAATGAATAAGCTAATCAGGATGTTCTGTGAACAGGTAGTCTTACGATTAAATATCCTTCTTGTCTCTTTCCCCAACCCCTTTCCACCTGCAAAATGCTATAATGAGAGTAGTGTTTCCTTTTTTGGCACGCTTACTATGTCAGAGTCTAAGCATATGTTTTAACATACTGATATGTCACATGCTGCAAATGTTACAACAGAAATCATTATGTATCCCAAACATTGCTCTGAATATTTTTTTCACAAAGGACTGAAGAGTCGTGCTCTGATTAAGAGCTAGGTGAACTTGTGAAAATTACTGTCATTTCAAAATGGGCCTCATGGATAAGCTATTCCTTGTATTGACTTTGTCTATTTTAATTACAGTGGAGCTAGTGTTGTAAATGATGTATGTTATCTGTGGCTACATAAACTCAGTAAAAAAGTTCAGTTAAATATGTTTGACACTACACTTATATTTCCCAGCTTTGGGATACAGGCAATTCTCTATTTAGATTTTAAAACTGAACAGTTGCTTTATTTTACATTTTCAATATTCACAAAAATTAAAATCAGAACTGTTTCAGTAGCAAGCAAAAGAAAAAAGAGAGGCTATTCATGAATACTGGGTGTTCAGTATTCGTGAACCCCTTGTAATTCACAAATTCTTGAAGCCTCTGAACTGGAACGCATGACTTCGTTCAATACAAGTACTGAATGTCTGTTGTGTGTGTGTGTGTGTGATTCACTACTGACTTGAATGACCAGTTGTAGAGCTTAAATATCAAGACTGGATAATTTCTTAATTATCCAGATGCTGAAATGAATTTCCCTGGGATATTCATTAAATATTTTTAGAATACTAGAGAGATTAGCAAATATTTAGAAAAGTTTCTGACAGGTTTGTGAAGCCAAAATTCTTTACATTTTGCACTGTTTAATAATTCATGCAACCATAGTTATTAGAGCCTTAAATTGATTAATGAAATCTGATTACTTTGATTTGATTTGATTTTACAGAATAATAGGCACCTAACTTTAAATTGTCCCCAGGCTTTCATTCAGTAGACAGGGGTTTGCTAGACAAGTATGGGATAGCTAGCTAGCTGGGTACTGCTGACTCATAGGAGATGAGGAAGTGTCAATCTTTTTTCCCTGACTTCTTTTAACGGGGAAAATTCCTCCATCCTTTTTCTACTTTTCAATAGTACAAGGAATGCAGGAATGGATGAAGTTAAAGTATAATTTGATTGGTGAATTCGGGGTGGGAAAAGAAGTCATAGGAGCATACATCAGTCTGTGGGAATAAAAGCCTCTTCCTCAACTCAAAGATTCATGTGACCATCCTGCCTACCCAAGTAAAATCCACTGAATTTACTTTTTTGGAATGGAGTAGTTTTGCTGGATCTCCACTTATGCTATGGGTCTAAGCAGGTTGTCCTTTTAAGAGTTTTTGCTGTGGATAAGCAGTAGTTGTAAATGGGTAGCTAGACTCTAAAAAGGTTCTGGATTTCACCAGTGTTCCCTCTCAGGAGTAGCAGTCCATGCGCGCACCACTGTGGTCCGTGAGTGCGCTGCTTCGGTCCGCTCTTGAATTGGTCCCACCTCCCTCTTTTGGTACGGTCCACCGGTAAGTGTCCTGCAGTAAGTGTCCAGGTGGGAGCAGGCAGGTTTTAGCCCCATGCGGAGTGCTGTGGGCCCCACCCACCACCCTTCTGCATCCTAACTGCTGCCCAAAGCAGCGCAACAGGGGCAGGAGGAGGAGCTGCTGGAGGCAGAGGGAGCCAAGCAGTACCTAGGCAGCAGTAGCTCCGTTGGAAAGCTGTGCATGCTGGCTGGCCTGGAGGAAGTGTGGCACAGGCTGCCCCTGGCAGGAGTGATTGGGGCTCTGCCCCATGTGGAGTGCTGCGGGGCAACCATGGGCCGGACACAATCAATTGGTGGGCACCCATCCTCAAACTAGATCCAATCAATTAGAGGGCCATATCTGGCCTACAGGCCATATATTGTCCACCCTTGGGTTATGGCTTGATTGCTAAATGTGTCCCAAGAATTATTCATTTATTAAAGGTTGGTATTATTAAAGGATGATAAAACTGGAAGGGAGGCACCAGGGCTGGCGTGGGACACTTACTGGCAGTAAGCTCCTCACTCCTCATATGGGGCAGGCAGCAGCTCCTCCCCATGGTGAGGTGGGGGTGGGGACAGGGGTTGTAGCTCGGGGCCGGCACAGGCTCCACTGGCTCTGGGGAACTGCTCCACTCCCCAGCCCCAACACCATGTACCTCCTCACTCCTCAAGGTGAGACAGGGGGTGGGGGGGGAAGCAGAGCAGTTCCTCAGAGCTGGCTGAGCCTGTACCAGCCTTCAGCCCCAGCCCCCAGCCCCCAGCTTCACCCCTGCCTCACCTCAAGGAGGAGCCACTGCCTGCCCTGCGTGAGGAGTGAGGAGCTTACTGCCGGTAAGTGTCCCACGCTGGCCCCAGTGCCTCCTCCGCAGTCTGTGCTCAGTTCCACTCTGGGAAGCCACAGCTCAGCTCCTTTCTGGATGGGTGCGCAGCCTAAAGAAGTTACTGCATGGCAAGATTTTTAATTTCACGCAGCTGCACATGCATGCAGCTTAGACAGAATCTTGGACTTCACTCCCTTGTGTGTAGGTAGTAAACAAACCAGTTTGCCTTGACTACACTAGTCCAACCTTTCCTTACCTTAAAGCTAGTATTTATTTGGTTCCTTGCTGGTTGCTTGGCTTATTAGTTACAAGAATCAAAAAGGAGAAATATATTAAACAAGGACCATAAAATATAATATTTTTTGTTACAACTTGCATGTGCAGTGACTGGTTTCAATGAGACACTCGAGCATGGGACCAGGAGGCAATAGTTTGTTGGGTTATTATTATTATTTTTTTTTATGAAGACAATATTAATTGTACTCCAGACTTTATCACTCTTATAGATATCCTCCTTCACTATCCAAGCGGAGAGAACATGGGCTCCCAGCCTATCCCCAAACTCTGGTTTGGGTATATGGATTAATACTGAATGTTATCTTTCCCCCTTCTTGTTTAAACTGGTAGTATTTTCATAATGGGCCAAAGTAAGGGCTTTGAGAAAGACAGCAGGTAATTTCACTTCTGCCTGCACCTCCATGCCTTCATTGTAATGGCTTAGAGTTGTGATCTTTCATGGTCTGACAGTGGGCTGACATAAACAGGATGCGTTTCAATACTGACAAGTGCAGGGTGCTGCACTTAGGCAGTAAAAACCAGCAGCACACTTATAGAATGGGAAACTCCCTTCTTGAGAGCACGGAGGCAGAAAGGGATCTTGGAGTCATTATTGACTCCAAGATGAACATGGGCCTATAATGCGAGGTCACAGTTGGCAGGGCTAACCAGACCTTGTTGTGCATCTACAGGTGCATCTCGAGTAGGGCCAGGGAGGTGATCCTCCCCCTCTATGCGATGCTGGTCAGGCCACAGCTGGAGTACTGCATCCAGTTCTGAGCGCCCCATTTCAGGAGGGATGTGGACAACATTGAAAGGGTCCAGAGGAGGGCCACCTGCATGATCTGGGGACTACAGGGCAGACCCTACGTCGAAAGACTGTGGGACGTAAACCTGTTCAGCCTTCACAAGAGAAGGCTGAGGGGGGACCTGGTGACTGTCTATAAACTCACTAGGGGGGACCAGAAGGGTTTAGGGGAGACACTGTTTCCTCTAGCGCCCCCTGGCATGACAAGGAACAATGGACACAAATTATTAGAAAGTAGGTTTAGATTAGACATCTGCAAGAACTACTTCACAGTTAGGGCAGCTAGGAGCTGGAACCAACTTCCTAGGGAAGTGGTGCTGGCTCCTACCCTGGGGATCTTTAAGAAGAGGCTTGATGACTACCTGGCTGGACTCATTTGAGTCCAGTCTTTTCTCCTGCCCAAGCGGGGGTTGGACTTGAAGATCTACAAGGTCCCTTCCGACCCTACTTCTATGAAACTATGAAACTATGGTAAATCCATTCTTGTGCTACATATGCTGTTCCCTGTGACCTTGATCAAAACTTACTTTAGAATTTTAGAATTTCTTTTTCTTTCTTTTTTTAAAGCCAACTAAGTAGCAATGAATCACTTGGTGAAACACATTTATTAAAACATATTTACTCACAACAAGAACAATACAATTCTGCCCTTAGTGCAAACTGAGCACAAGACAAACTGCAGCAGAATCATTTGACCTTATATTACTATATAGAAATTGAAATCTGGTGATTAGAACATAGGACAAGGAGCCTTACTTCAATTCATCACCTGCCCTTCCATTCCCTCAGTAGCATGATAGGCTTAACTAATGACTAAGTTTTCATAAAGTATTTCATAAATATGCATTTCAGAGAAAACTTTTTAATTACAGATCATATTAGCTCAATAGCTGAGCACCCATGTTCTACATGGAGACGCTGGGACTTGTCACTCATTTTCCCCATAGGACCTTATGCCTAACTGTTATCAGATGGCCTCTCTTCCTTTCCTCCCAACACCCACCCTCCCGCAATGACCAGAACTGTGATATTGTGAAGCTTCAAGTTTTTTTATCTTCACCTTTTAGGGGGCAAAACTTTAAAAGGCCTGTTGCCTGCACTGTCTCATTAATGGAATTTATATTTATTATCTGTTGTTTTTAGTTCCTATGAGAAGGTTTCTTTATTGTATAAATTTAGTCAGGAATATAATTAGCCATACACAATATACCACATTTTGTGTTATACATCTTATCTTGATTATGACATACTTCCCCACCCCGCAAAAGGATGTCCACATTCTTGTACACTGAAACTATATAATGAGATATAATTAAAGCATTGTAATAAAAGTTGACCATAATTCAATCAAATGTATGTTTGTTATGCTTTCACAATTTTTTTTCAGGTGGGAAAGGTGCTTTATAGTATACACTGAAGTGCTAAATACATCAGTATTTACAATACATCAATACATACAATACAATATTTACAATACAATACATCACCTAAATACATCAATATTAAAAAAAAAAATACGGTGGTCTTGAATATTCTGTTACTCTACAGAGTTAGTCACAATGTTATGGGGGGGGGGTTTCAATTTTTTGCTCATTCTGAGGACAGTATGATGGCTGCTATTTTAATGGACAGCTATTCAATATTCTGTTTCAGATTAATTAACTAATAAGGCTCTAGGCCTTATTTAATTAACACTTTCCAAAACCTTTTATGGAGAAAGAATTAATATTTTTTTCACAATATGGTATAGTATACCATATCAGGTACCATAGTATCTGAAAAACTTACAAATATTGACTGATTAATTTAAATCAATTCAATTCCACAGTTTCCTGTGAGGTGAACTGTCCTATCATTATCCTCATTTTACAAATGGGAAAATAAAGAACTGAGAAAAAACAGTAACAGAAAAGTAATTATACAAAATTAAAAAAGTGAGGGAGTCTGTTGGGGATTAAGCTAATCCACTATTTTATGGATCAACGTTGTGGATGTCTGTTCCATCTTACAAGCCATGAGTACATGAGATGCCGACTGCACAGTAGCCTGAAGCTACTTTTCAATAGTGTCACATGGCAGAAACCATGACACAATGTTACTGTGCAGTAGTCTTTGGCTAGTACTCAGTCAGTATTACAAAGAAACTATTTGTTGGTTCTACTGCCCAGTAACATAGGTTACTGTGCAGTCATTTAGTACTTGTGTATACAAGTATATGCAAGGACTGTGCAGTCTGTATCTCATGTAGACACAGCCATAGTAAATGAAATTAAGTGTGGTAAATTAGCAGTTGTTTCATGCAGGACCTACTTGAGCTTCCATTTACCATAAGATACACACATGAAATAATTACAGGACATCAGCTGATGTGCAATAAATCCCTCATACTTCTTTCTAACTAGAAGTAAGAGTTTCATTTATCTATGCCTAGACAGATTAAGACAAAAGTGGCCCTTAAGTGTGGGTTCCCAGTGTGACAGCTTTTATACACATACTTTTGTCTGCTCCGACGCAGCAGAAATCCAACACATGGGATCAGACTCAATTAACTGAGTCTGTGGAGCATGCAAGCTGACGTGTCCAGTACTGAATTGCATGAATTTGTATAAATAGTGAAATGCACGCCACCATGCAGAAAATAGTGGTGGTGCACTTTTGAACTAAAATACCTTTGATGTGTTTCAGTTCAAAAGCATACTGCCACCATTTTCTCAGCGCTGACACGCATTTTGCCGTTTATACAAATTCATGCACTGGGTGCTTTTAAAAGCTCCTGGTGCTGTGGCGCATGCATGTATAAATGTCCTGAGATTCCTAAAACCTGATTTTTCAGACTATTTAGCATTCTATAGCACTTACTGTATTTAAACGACAAATCAAATTGACTGCTGTTTTACTTGTGAGCACTTAGGACTTTTGTAGTATGTAAATTTGTCACCTTCTAAAGAGTTTGATATGAGCAATTCGCATGGCACCACATAGGAACTCACTGATACAGACAGATATAGAAGCCAGTTCTCTAGAGCAGCATTCAGTTGTTTTAACCTAGAATACATCCTTTCTCTTGCTGCCATCTCCTGCCTTATTCTTCTCATACTTTCCAATTTTTGCAACAAATGGAGGAGGAGTCCTTTAGACAACAGCTTATTTCAATACCAGTTTTGCTCCATGGGTAGAGCAATTCAATTTTATGTACTGAATGAGTCAGGGTCCAGCTGAAGTGACAGCATGTTATAATTAGATTCTGTCATCATGCCTCAGCAAGGGTCCTGAGTTAAGTTTGGACATAGTGTTAATTTTGGCATTCCCTCATGTTAGAGTCCTTGAGTTTGTGGTTTTAATATTTTTGTGTAGTTTTGTGCATGGCTTGCATAGTGTGCATAATTGTTTCAAGTGTGGCTTTTGTCTAGCCTTGTTTTATTTTCTTAAATTAAAAAAAACAGAAAAAAAATTGCAGCCTGTGGCCTTCTTTGACATCTGTTGGCACCCATACACGCGATGGACCTCTGCTCCTACACATGCTAATTAGCATGTGTCAGAGCAGAATTGATTAATCAAGACTGCTGCAAGTCTGCTGGAGCATGCTAATTAGTAGCCTCTGCATCACATGTATTCAGTATCCCCACATTTCAAAACGGCAGTGAGGCCACTTTAACTAAAGCTTGTCAAACAACTTTAATTAGAGTGGCTCTCAGAACCACTCTAATTAAAGTGCTCCCCCACCCCCTGCACCCCAAAGCACGTGTATAGACACCCCATGTTATTTATCCACTAAGGGGAGGTGTAAGTGATACAGAAGTACCCAGATCATTACTTTGGTCATTGTCCACCCCCAAAGATGAGGGTTAGTAAACTAGCCAGAGGTATATGGAGCCTCAGTGTATAGGTGTGTTGGACTGCTGAGATGGTTCATTTTTTTGCTGTGGCTAATATTTCAAAGGCACTGCTCTTACAACAATTTTCCATTTGAGAAGCAGTGTCCTCTGACACCATCTGCAGCAAATAGATGAATGGCTTATTCTTAATTTGGCAACTTTCTGAGAGATAAGTGTGTTGAGAACAGTCTCTGAATGAAAATCTGTGTTCTACTGTAGTAATATTAGATTGTCAATTTCTGTTGCTCAGACTGCAGTAAGAGGAGACACTTAATTTTCCATTGGATTTCACAAGTGTTGGCAGCTACCGGAAGAATGGTGAAACTCAAGAACCCTGTGCTGCATGCTTTGCAGGGGAGTATGCTGTAGAGGTAGCCTACTGTCCTTGTCTTCACACAGGCCTCACTCCTTGTGTATCATTTCCTCCAACTCCTACCTGTCTTGGTTTTTTCCTCCAGATCTTATTCCAGGTTTCTCAGCCCAAAGGCAATCTTTCTGTTTATCTAGTCCTATTAATTCTAGTTCCAGACTCCTTGCCCAATCAATTCTACTCTTTTTCCCTGTGGCCTCCTGTTTCAGCCCAAATCTTCCACTGATTCCTGTTTCCACCTGAGCCCACCTTTTGTTCCAGTTTCTCACATTCTTTACTCTCTACTACTCTGTCTTAATGTCCTGATCCATCCAGTCTTAGTTCCTTTCTTCCTAACTCCTTGGCTAATCTGACTTTCCTAGCAGTAAGATAGAAACAACACATAACAGATGTTAGTCAGACTGCAATTATGCACTGCAGTGTTGAGGGTGGGTTAAAATTCTTTATATAACAGAACAGCATTGCCAATTCTTGCAAGCTGATAACAAAAATTATGATTTTAGCTCTTGCTGGTTTCCAATGAGGCCTAAATCCCAACTCTCTTAAAATGTATAGCCCTGTCTAGGGGAAAACTTCCTTTGATACATCATCTTCAATTCTGATCCATAGGGTAAAGAGTAGCAAGTCATAGCTGCTATAAGAGTAGGCAGTTGTTTTTCTCCTTTCCCTCAGTATCTGGGAGGAAATCTGGGAAAAGGGCTTCAGGTGAGAGGAAAGGGAGCAATTAATGCCATTTTTGTACATATGGATCAGCAAAAAAGATCTGCAACATGGGCAGCTCTGCTTCCTCTTCCTTCCCTTCTCAGTTGTGAAAAGTGGATTATGCTGCTGTCTGCTTTCCTGTTCCCTCTTTAACCCTTCAGCACCAGACCTGGCAAGGGTAAAAGGAGTGGGAAACTGTTAGTGACCCTCTTTTCAAGCCCTGAAAACAGGTACAAGGGAATCCTAATGAAGTTTTTTACACTTTTTTACAGAAGGGCAACTAACTCAAGAGCTACCTCAAGAAGTACAAAAATGCTGTGGGACTATCTCTTCTATTGGATTCCACTCCCCTTCCCAACCTAATTCTAGTCTATCCTTTCACCTCAGCTCCTCTTCTATTTCTCACTGACTCCTGCTTCCTTCCCACTCCAGTTTCAGTCTGGTTCTCATTTCCATTCTCCATGATTCCAGTCTCTTTTAGTGCCTAATCCCAATCTCTCCCCTCTACCTTTCTTATTCCATCTTCCTCACCAGATCTCCATTCTGGTCTTCCTTCATCCACTAGATGCTTCACTCCAATCAGTTCCCTGTTCTGTGGCACCCCCAAGCCCTACCTTTTCCCCCAATATAATAGATTTAGTTAGCTTCCTCTTCCATGCTGCCTGAAAAGAACAGCCCTGGGGTGAAGCATGCTCAGTACAGATGACTGCTGAGAGAGTTCTAATTTCTACCAGATGTTAAATTCTAATTTCTAATAATGTGAGAACAAACCTTTCAGAAACATAATTTGGTCCAGAATGGGAGATTTTTTGTGGCAATAGAAAAAGGTTCCCTTCCTGCCAATTGTCATTTTTTGTTGAACAGTATTGGAAGTACCAGGGCTGATCATTGAAAAAGTTATGAAGGCACTGCCAACTGTAATCCCATTCTGGGAACTGGCTGAACAGTCTTTATTGAAGAATTCCCACAAATTTGGTTTTAGCTAGACACCAGTCATGGAATACTTCAGCTTGAATAGTTAAAATGGGCAATGTTATTAGTTACAGAGGTAAGGATAATCTGTTGACAAGTGATGGGGAACTACAGAAGAGGTAGTCCTACTAATTCTACCTCTAATCAATGTCAAAGTTTGCATTGATATCAGTGCAAACTTTGGGATCCAAGGTTTCTCTGATAAAAAAAATCCCCAATTTTCAGATTAAAAAAGGAACCCAACATCCCCATTTTTCCATGAATAAAATGAAATGCCACTAATATCTCTATCTCTATCTATACAGCCTGGGCAGGATCTATAGATATAG
>NW_017729032.1:119128567-119129862 GCF_001723915.1 Gavialis gangeticus
GGAACCCAACATCCCCATTTTTCCATGAATAAAATGAAATGCCACTAATATCTCTATCTCTATCTATACAGCCTGGGCAGGATCTATAGATATAGATTGATTGATCAGTCTATCTATGGTGGTGTTTCATTTCAGTCACGGAAAAATGTGGATTTTGGGCTACTTTTTAAATCAGAAAATTAGGGATTTTTTTCAGAGCTTTCAGAAATAATCAAGCTTTCAAAAATAATCAAATCCTGATATAATGAGACTAATTTTAATTAGGCATATATAAAGTTCAAATTATGTTTGTGTATTATGAACCAGTTATTGTGGCCATAGAGTTCATGAAGGTCATGAAATTATTTTATTGGAAGGTTGTTGCTTTTTCTATGATAGAGAGAATATTTAATAGCTTTCCCTAGATTAACAAGGAAAACCTCAACAAATGCTCTTCCTTTGTACAGATTGTAGTTATTTGGTATTATGTTTATATGCTTGTTATACTGTTCGAGTACTAGAAAAAGAAGGCTTTTTTATATCTTACATTTTGAAGAATTTTGTAAAATCTTTGTATGATATATCCCTCTAATAGCACTTTGTAACACATTATGGCTAGGTACAGACGTTACACATTGCACATTAAGCAGGCAGAAAGTACTCTAAATCCATAACTGAACAGGTGTTCACAGCTCTTAGAGCACTTTCAAACTGGTCTGTTGTGCTCCAAGTTAACCCTTGATGGATGTGGACTAATCTAAAGTGCTTTCTGATAGACCGCTTTATAGAATGTCAGATCCCATCAGGATTAACCTGGAGTGC
Organism: Gavialis gangeticus; assembly: GCF_001723915.1. NCBI lineage: Eukaryota > Metazoa > Chordata > Crocodylia > Gavialidae > Gavialis > Gavialis gangeticus. Next base: position 119,129,369 of record NW_017729032.1, read on the forward strand.
CATCATTGCTGTCCCACGCTGCATTGTGTAAGCTGTGCTCTAGGCCCAGGCAGAGCTAGTTTGCTCTGCCTGAGCCTGGATCCATCCCACGCTCTCAACTATCACTGACACTAGTTAGTGATGGCCTCTGATTCCAGCCTAGTGTACAGCTTTGTTGGGGTAGGGTGAGAGAAGGGAGGCTTCTGTCCCTGCAGCCACTGTGGCCCCACAACATGCTGCTGCTTGGTGGGGGTGGGAAGGGCTCTGGGGTCTCTTTTCCCACAGTTGCCCTTGGTGGACCATGACATGCTGTGGTGCAGCTCAGGTGGGAAGGCTGTGGGGAGAAGGTACCTGGGTCTCTAAGCCCCACCAGCCAGTGATGACAGTCACCAGCTGGAGCGGGGGTGGGCTGGTGAGAGGAGCTACTCCAGCAGCCTCCTGGGAGGTGTGCAGGAGTGCTCCCAGTGACCAGTGTGGGCAGGCTCTGAGCCCCCCAGCCCCGCCGCGCCCCGCCC
>NW_017729032.1:119129873-119130077 GCF_001723915.1 Gavialis gangeticus
AACTTCTGTTAAATAAAGCACAGTAGAGCACGTTTCCTGGGGCTTTTTCCAACATCTGTACTTAGCCTAGGCTACTACTCCTAATGATCAGTCTCCTTCCTACTCATTTGAACTAACTTTTAAAATGTGAACAAGCATATAAAATGGGCACAAAAGGAATCTTTCTTGATTTCTAAGAACTGCCTTAAAAAGAAAGAGGGCAGC
>NW_017729032.1:119130092-119138990 GCF_001723915.1 Gavialis gangeticus
GAAGAGAGGCAGAGTGTGTGTGTGTGTGTGTGTGTGTGTGTGTGTGTGTGTGTGTGTGTGTGTGTGTGTGTGTGTGTGTGTGTGTGTGTGTGATGGTAATAACATTGCACATCTTGGCTAGGGACAGACGTTACACATAAACCAGTTTAAATGTTTAGAAATTTAAACCTGTAACAGAACAGATGCTCAGTACATATAAACCAGTTTGAAAATGGGTGAAACTGGTTTGAGATAAACCTGGTTGAATGTAATATCAGACTTAATTGATTTGACTTAAACTGGCTTATGCAATTTCTGTCCCAGACCTCTTACTGTTTTAAGATACATCAAACTCCGCCAGCATTTCAGCATGCTCTCTGGGCTGGGTGGGGCTCTCTGCTCCACAGCAGGGCTAGCCCCTCTCCTCTGCTCCCTGGATCTCTGGCAGTGATGGCAGGTACAACAGGATCTGCCTGGCTTCCTCTGACCTACCCCTTCCCGCTGCCTGCTGCTTGCTGAACAAGCAAGGATTCCCTCCTCCCTCCCTCCTTCCTATCTCCCACAGCACAGCCCCCAGCCCCATGGAACCTAGGCATGTAGTATGCTAGCTAATGATGAGAGGTTAATGTGTGAGTGTCTCCAATTTCACTGGGACAGGCAGGCAGAATGGTAACCACTTTGGAGCTAATCAACAAGTCAGCTGTTAAGCTGTTTAAGAAGAGTTTGAATTAATGGAGTGAGGCTGGTGAGGCTATAAGCACTGTTATCAGCCCCCTGCTGGCTTGCTTGCCTGTTAGTTTGCTGCAGACAGTATAAATAAGCAGGAGGAGGGAGATTGAAAATCTCCATATCATCAGCAGATGCATACACTGCACACCCCCACCTTGCCTCAGAGTGCTAGCAGGGGGCTGGGGTTTGGCAACATTCCCTCCCCTTGAGCCACCAGCCTGGGATGGTGCAGGCAGACCTCCTTAATCAGAGGTCTTGCCATGGCCTGGCCATGCCACCCCTCAGCTCAGCACTGTGCAAGGGAAGAGGGGGCTGCTCTAGCACCCCCCAGCTTCTAGTTTGAGCAACTGCAGGCATGTGCTTGAATTTTAGGGCTGTGCAAAATGGCTGTTTCATTTCTGTGTCAGATTTGGCCATTTCAGAGAACAGTGATTTGTTTTGGTGTTCTGGATCACTGTTCCATTTCAATTTGGCCGAATCAGTTTCATAGTTCTGACCTGTTTCTGGGCCAACGACCTGCTTCCCTTTTCCTGCCACACCTTGATGGAAAACTGATTCAGATGTTTCCCAGGTGGGAGGTACCCATTTAGGTATCTTGGGGTGACATGCATTCCGCAGCTCCATACCTGCCCTAACGTGTGGCCTGTGCCTCTCACATTTCATCATTCACCCCCTCCAGCTATGGTCCCCTCTGTGGGACCGTTGGCTCCCCCTTAGGCCCTGACTCCACCTTCAGGCCAGTCGGAACCCAGAAACTCTTGCTCTGGGCTTTCCTCGTGGTGGGCCCCTGGCCCTTTGACCTCACATTGGGTCCTGGCCCCAGCACAGATCAGTCGAGGGTACCTCTGATATCTTTTATTAGACCAACTGATAGTTGCAGAAATATATCTTAGTAAGATTTGGGGTTTAAAAACCCTTGTTCAGGCTGAGGAAGCATCTAGTTGGTGTGTGTGTGTTCTTCCTGGATGGAATGAATAGTGAAGAAGCTAGAGTCTGGCATGCAATGCAGGCAAGAAAGCCAGATGTCAGGCAGGTTATACTGTATCATAAATCCAATGTCTATATTGAGCCCATGAGTTTTTGTATCCAGGAGATTGATGAAGTGAAGTTCATAGGCTCATCTGTGAAAAGTGGTTTGTAAATTCAAACAAGCACCTAACCTCACTAACCTCATCACCAGTAGCAAACTTTCTGTAGCCCCAAACACACCAAATGGATTCAGACCATGCCATGACAACAAATGCAAAACCTGCCAACATATTTCCAGTAGCCCCATAATTACTACATACCACAACAGAACCATCACCACTCCTAGATCTTACAGTTGCACCTCTAGAAATATTATATATCTTATCCAGTGCACCAAATGCCCTGATGGAAAACACATAGGAGACACCAAGCAACAACTGAGCACCAGATTGAATACACACCTGAAATCTATTACAGACAAGATTATCTGACTACCTGTGAGGGTACATTTCTTACAAAAAGCCACTCTGGCTCCAGTCTCTCAGGCCTGATCCTCAAAGGCAGTTTACAAACCACTTTTCACAGATGAGCCTGTGAACTTCACTTTATCAACCTCCTAGATACAGAAACTCATGAACTCAATATAGACATTGCATTTACAAAACACTATAACCTGCCTGACATCTGACTCCCCAGGTACCTCTCCACTCCTCCCCCTGCCACACATACACCCCTGCCCAGCTTGTCCCTCAAGCCCTGACACCTCAATTAACATTTTCACTGACTGGATTTCTTGCCTGCACTGCATGCCAGCCTCTGGCTTCTTCACTATTCATTCCATCCCAAAAGAGCAGGGAGTCTTACCAGTGCGAGTGAGATCTCGGCCTGCCCACCTGTTTCTGAGCCAACCATGTGCCCCTCTTTTTCCTGCCATGCCTTGACGGAAAACCAATTCAAATGTTTCTCAGGCAGAAGACTGCCCTTTTAGGCTCCTGATGTCTAGGGGTGACATCCTTTCCACAGCTACATACATCCCCTAACACTGTGGCCCATGCCTTGCAGATAGCATCCCAGGCAGCTAAGCTGACCTGGAGCCTCACAGTTTGACTGCAACCAGAAATCCTCAGGTCTTTCAAAGATCTTACAGGTCTGGGCTTTACCTAGCCAGGACTGTGCATGCATCTGGTGGCTGGAGGTTATAAGGTGCCTCCTAACTGTCTTTCACCAGGGAAGTTTGTGGTCCTGGCATTTTTTGGAGGCTGCCATGACACCAGCAGTTCCACCAGGCCTCCCAACCCTGGTAGGGTGCAGTTTTAGGTCATGCCCGGGGCCTGGGGCCTCCTCCTTCCCCAGCACCCTGTTCCATACCTCCAAGTTTGTCCTGGCACGGGAGCTCAGCAGGGACATGTTCTTTCCTTGCTGGCTGGTGATATAGTGAGTGCTGCCACCAGCTCTGAGAGCGGGGCATTGCATTTTTTAAAAAAAAAGGAAACAGGTCCAGATGGAGTAAGGAGGATGGCACTCACTGCATCTGCTGGTGAAGCTTGGGGAACCCCAGCAGCAGGAGGTTCACCTTGAAGAAGCTGCTCCATCAAAACTGGATCCAAGGAGGTCAGGTGGGGTGTTACAACTTCCCTAGCAGTGCAGAACACCCTCTCACTCAGAACACTGGTTGGTGGACAGGACAGGTGTTCCCAGGCAACAGTGTCCAGATCCTGCCACATCTGGTTGTGGCTTGCCCAGTAGGCCAAGGGGTCACAGAGCAGCGGCTCCGTATCCTTGGTGAGATAGGTAGCCACCAAGGCCTCAGTGCTAATTCCCGGTTGCTGGGATCTGGTGCCTCTGGACCCCAACATGGAAGCCATACCCTTGGCTCACATTGGTAGTGCCTGTGGTGAAGGAGACTGGCTGGTGGATGGAATGTTGGCATGGAAAATGTGTCCCCCTCTTCAACGTCCCCCCACCTCTGCCCTTCTGCCTCCCTGACTCTATTCACCAGCACCTCCATGCGGTGATCCAGGGTTTTCCTGGTGCACACACTTCCCTTCACCCTCAGGTTACACATGCCCACCAGCACATGGACCGTATTGGACTGCAACGGATTCAGGTTATTCTTGATGCCCTCCTTCAGCCACTTCAGTGCTTATACTGCTGGTGACAGCAGCTTGCCTCAGCCAGGAACATCAATCCCCTGGAACTTCTCCATTTGGTTCTAAAACTCCCTCACTATGGGGATCACCTGGCTAAGAAGGGCATTGTCAGCACTGAGGCTCTCGGTGGCTTCGAGGAATGGCTTGAGGACCACCAAGATCTGGGAGATGGTATCCCACTCAGTTTTGTTAAGGGGGCCGCTGATCCTAATCTCCCTGAGCAAGGCCATCTCATAGATGGCCTTCTCTTGCTCCACCAGCCTTTCAAGCATTAGGTTTGTGGAGTTCCACTGAGTCTCCACATCCTGGATGATTTTGTGCTGTGGGATGCTCAACTCTGCCTGTGTGTCCCACAGCATCTTGTCCCCCTTGATGCTATAGTGGAAGTAGCCTGCCACCATCCTGCATTCTGAAATGTACTGGCTGGTTGTGATGGCACCCTCACTGGCAGACCTGTCCCCCTCCAAGGCGTCCCTGACTATAAGGTAGAACTTGTGTGCCACACAGCAGATGCCAATAAAGTTGGCATCACGGATGGCCTTGTCCATATTGGCTCCATTGTTCCCCTCCTTCCCCAGAATTTCCCTAGTTATGTCACTGAGCTTCCCTGGTTCCAGATCCAGCTCCTCCTCCAGCACTGGGAGGCTCACACTGGGAACTGATATTGGGATGGAGGAGACTGCCATGCTGGTGCTTGTCATGCTGGTGGTGCTGGGGGTCATTATTATTGCTGATGTTAGTGGAAGTGGGGCAGGTGCAGACACTGTTCCCACCTCCTTGCTGCCACTAGCAGCAGAAGCCTCATGTGTCTAAGTTGTGGGGGGGCAGGACTTACAGCTCTCCCTCTGCTCTCTCTCACTCCCCTGCCAGAAGACCTGGCACCTGCCTTTCCAGTACACTTCATAATGGTTTCTGTGCTGGAAAATGTCTGTGTGTGTGTAATATATCTTGTACGTGTTTAATATATGTGTGTATGTGTGTGTGTGTGATATATCTTTTCTGTGCAATATATTTTCTTCTATCTGTTTAATATGTGTGTGTGTGCATGTGTGTAATATATTTTCTATGTGTTTACTATATCTTCTATGCCTTTACTATATCTTCTTCTATCTGCTTATTTTACTGTATCTTCTGTGTCTTTACTATATCTTTTTCTATCTACTATATCTTCTATCTGTAATATAATGGAAAGGTGTATACCTAATCCTTTCCATAAAGAGACACTAGCAAGAAACTAACTAGGAAGCCAATCACTGCAGCCAGCCAGTACCTTTTACATACTGTTGCTTCCAGACAGCTCGCAACTGGCAGATAAAGGCTTCACACAGAGCCTTATATGCTGTTTCTCCATCCCTCCTTCAGAGCACAGGGATTGGAAGGGACCTTAGGGACAGATTGCAGAAACTGACCAGCTACACATGTCAATATCAGAGTAGTCCTTCCATCTCCCCCCATTTTTCCTCTTCCTCTTCTGAGTTTCTGTTCCCCATGAGCCCACCTCTCAAATATTCCAAAACATCTGAAACATTCCAAAATGTTTCAGATGGTTTCATTTCATTTTGGAGATGTTTCGGAGCCTTGTTTCATTTTGGGCTAAAATGGGCCCAAACACCTCCAAAACGAATTGGCTGCTGAAATTTTGCACAGCCCTACTGAATTTCCTCAGTCCATAGAAAATGTCTATCCGGTTACAAACTGGTTCAATCTAGCCAGGTTAAACTAACCTGCAATGATTCAATCAATTCAGGCTTGTTTAATGTCTGTCCCTAGTCCTTATGTGTTTGATAATAGCACGACCCTCCATCAAACAGATATCACTTTTTAAATGTATGGAACAGAATACATAGGGGTTTGTGTTTAATGCACACTGAAATACTATTTATTTCTTTTCCATCAGACATTTTCTGTCAGAATTTTATTTTTTTTCTTACTCCCCAGTGTTCTTTAAAAATCAGTATATTTTGAACTGCCATAGTCTCTTGAGATTTCTGTGTTTCCCCAGACATTTTTCTCTTGCTTTTTTATCAGAGTCCCAACAAATACACATAAACTTTAAGAAAGTCATAACACTGAATATAGTACAACACAATTAATTTTATAGAAATACTTTTATACAAAATATCATGCTTCCTGAAGAAAAGAAGAGTAAACTGATAATGCTCAAAAGAACTGGTCTGGTGGCTCCTACACAATCACATTCACATTTTAGGCAAAAAGGACAAAGAATAATTTTAAGCAAGTTATTTAAGACAACTACCTAAATTAGGTAAGATGGACTGGTGGGGAATTTTAATCACATGCAGAAGGAATTAATGTTATAGTTTCATAGTTTCATAGATTAAGGGTCGGAAGGGACCTAGTAGATCATCTAGCCCGAACCCCCGCCAGGGCGAGAGTACAACAAAAACCCCAAAACAAGAAACGGGACTCAAATGAGTCCAGCCAGGTAGGCATCCAGCCTCTTCTTAAAGACCCCCAGGGTAGGGGCCAGCACCACTTCCCTTGGAAGTTGGTTCCAGCTCCTAGCCGCCCTAACTGTGAAGTAGTTTTTGCGGATGTCCAATCTATACCTCCTCTCCATCAACTTGTGCCCATTACTCCTTGTTATGCCAGCGGGCGCTAGGGGAAACAGCGTCTCCCCCAAACCCTTCTGGTCCCCCCTAGTGAGTTTATAGACGGTCACCAGGTCCCCCCTCAGCCTTCTCTTGTGGAGGCTGAACAGGTTCAGGTCCCGCAGTCTCTCACTGTAGGGTCTGCCCTGTTGTCCCCGGATCATGCGGGTGGCCCTCCTCTGGACCCTCTCCATGTTGTCCACATCCCTCTTGAAATGGGGCGCACAGAACTGGACACAATACTCCAGCTGTGGCCTGACCAGCGTCGCATAGAGGGGGAGGATCACCTCCTTGGCTGTACTCGAGATGCACCTGTGGATGCACGACAAGGTCCGGTTAGCCCTGCCAACCATGACCTCGCATTGTCGGCCCATGTTCATCTTGGAGTCAATAATGACTCCAAGATCTCTTTCTGCCTCCGTGCTCTCGAGTAGGGAGTTCCCCATTGTGTAAGTGTGCTGCTGGTTCCTACTGCCCAAGTGCAGCACCCTGCACTTGTCCGTATTGAAACGCATCCTGTTCCTGTTAGCCCACCCCTGTTACTGCCATCCATGATGAGAACAGTTTTATTTTAGGGGAAATACCCTGTTAGCATCCCAAAACCTAGTTCTTCTCCCTGATTGCTTCTTCCTGGAGGTTTCTATTGAAATAATTATGCAGAAGTCTGGGTTTTGGATTTTCTCTAAGTGACAATTTGCAGTGAGTTGCGTTGGGGAAATTATTCTTTTAGATGCATGATTTAACAAAACTGAAAGTGAAAACACCTAATAGTGTGCACCATGAGGAAAAATTAGGAGGAAGACTTAGATGGGTAGAATGGAATGGGTAGGTAGAAGAGAGATAACAAAATTAGGGAGGTAAAATAGAAATGATCCATGCAAGGTTTTCAAATGCTATGGCAACTTTAGATTCTGAGTTGCATAGGAGGCTAATGAAAGCACTAGAAAATAGGACATGGGACCAAAATCATCTCCAAGTACAATAGTTTATAATGTTTCAAGAATAGGAATTCAGGAGAGTCATTGTGGAAAAAAAGGTAATAAGATGGGAAGTGATTAAGAATAAGAAAATCAGAAAGAGCAGGGTTAAATACATGTTACAAAATTTCAGGAGATTATGACAGATAGACTTCAGGCAGCTGGTAGAAGAAAAGGTAAGTATGGAGTTAGTGACAGTTCCAAGATTCCTGGCCTTGGGGGCAATATCAAACTCTTAGCTGAGAATAGGAAGATAGTGGGATGCATCAGATACATTAGACAAAGATGACATTTTATCTGAAAAGAAAACTTCAGTCTTTGAAAATGTTCAGTAGTTAGAAACTGCGGTATAATCAAATTTTGAAGAAGCTAAGATAAGCAGATAAGTAGCTGAGAGATAGTCAGGTGGGTAAGTGAATTGATGAAGAAGTTAAGTTGTCAGTTTGGCTAGACTAGAACTTTAGATGACATGTGATTCTTCTCAGGGTTGGCATGATCCCAGCTGGGCTAGAATTAAGTGCAGAAGTATTTGTCAGTTTCCTGAATGCATAAATTACTGCCAGATTTTGAAGAAGCACAGACTGGCTCTGATTAAGTTGTACAGCTCTGTGTGCATGTGCATCTCAGGATTGTGATGCAGACTCAGAAAGATATATAACATATATTACATTGTATATACAATAGTATCTGTATTTTATATTAAATGTAATATTATGCATTATTTATTTAAATATATATGTTTTAAATCTTTCAGGGGAAATAATGCTTTATTTAAATACTAATACAGCATATATTTTTCATTTATAGACAAATTTCTTATTCCTCAAAAATCATTCAAAGGGTCATAATTGGAGGGGCTGAGAGGAGCTGAAAGGGCATCCACCCTGAGAGTTGAGTTGGGGGAGAGGGCAAAAAAAAAAAGCTGCTGCTGCTGGCAGCTGCATGTTTGTGTTTGTCATCATGGTGACAACTGGAAGTTGCCAGTCCTGCTTTGCCCTAGGTGCCTGGCCACATCACTACACTGCTAATAGTTTACAGATTTATGACAGTTAAGGAACTGTCCTTGAATATTCTCTAAATAACACAGCATCTGTCCCTCAGAGGGAGAAAAAACAAACAATGCCCCTGCCCCGCCACCCAAATCACATTCCAACAATCATGTCCTGCAAATGTTTGCTAGCAAAGTTGTTCTTTACTGCATGGCGTAAGCCTGCTGCTGCAGAGGAGGTTACTACCAGGGATCCAGCTTTTCTCCAATTTAAAAAAAAAATCCCCAATTTTCAGTTTTAAAAAAGAAGCACAAAACCCACATTTTTCCATGATTAAACTGAAACATCGCTATATATCGATATTGATATCCATATCGATATATAGTGATATTTTAGTGGTTACTACACATTGGGTGCATCTACACAAGATGCTACTGTGCAGTAGCAACAAGCTGCTGTGCACTAGCTCATTGCTACTTGTGTGAGTTTGTGC
>NW_017729032.1:119139378-119146767 GCF_001723915.1 Gavialis gangeticus
GTGAGGCATCTAACATAACTTTTCTATTACTTATATATGATAACATGTATACATATGCATTTCTAATTCTTACTTCTATTGGTTACTAGTTAACTCATCTATATTCTACATGCTCTTTATTATAATTGGTTACGCTTCTTATGTTAATTTCTAATAGTCTACTTATAATACTCCCCAGACTTTATCAGCGTGATGTATGGTTGTTTTTGTTCTTGCGGTTTAGCCTTGCATTTCCGTATTTTCTTAAAAAACACTGATTTGCTTGCAATTTTTATCATGCTGTCAGCATTCTTATTCAAGGGTCAGATAGTGAAAACCAGAATGTCAATCGCTGACTTCTCAACCTCCTTGAAGCATTCTGGGAGTTTTAGTGCGTTGTCAATTATGCTAGGCCTTGCTTAGCATGAGCACTATCTCACACTACTGTGCAGTAGCGTTGACAGCCACTAACCATGACACAACACTACTGCACAATAGTAGCAAGCTTCTGTGCAGTAGCCCATTGCTACTGTGCCATAGAGTCTGGAAAAAAATAAACATGCAGGGACACTACTGTGTAATAATAAAATGGCAGCACAGTAACAACTACTCAATCGGCCGCTCCTGTAAACATGGCCATTGTCATGTAGATTTTCAGACATTACTATTTCTTCTGGCAGATTGGTAGCTATCTTGTATATCATGTTGTGTTTCATTTGGAAAACAGGCAATGCAAAGTGAAGGGTAGAAAAGGAAGTATTTAAAGTAGCCGAATACCCACAAGTTATCTCCCAGACAACTAAACATTTATTATCTAAACATTGGAATGGTAGGCCAAGTCCTAATAATTGTCTTTATAATGTGACTATGACTCCCACTGTTTAAGCCTCATAATATTCTTTTCATGTTCTTAAGGACGTCATGATTAATGGCAAGCAAAATATCCGCAATTATTAACTAAGATTATGTTATTAAAGAAAGAAAATGAAGACAAAATAGAGTACAAACAATAAACATCGGCTATTTTAGTTAGAAATTTTGTAGTCTCTGTGGAGAAATTTCAATGTAAAATACACCTTTGTGAGTAGGTCTACCCTGTTGGGAATACACTTTCCCAGGTAAACTAAAATCCAGGTACATTATTTCTAAAATCAGAAGTCAGTCAGTGTAGCATAGAAAATTAAGACAGTTTTCATATTGGGCATACAAATCTTATGTAATGATTCCTAAATTTTGTTTTGTTTATCATAGGCAAGTAGGAGATTTGCTAAATTAGCACAATAAAATGAACAATAAAAATGAAATATAATTAACATTTTTTGCAAAAAGCGGATAATAAGATTCTATATTTCACTAAACAATGTTAAAAAAGAACATTGTGTATAATGACACAATATTAGTTAAAAATAAGCAGTGGACAATAAAGTAAACCAGGGGAATTCTGGTTGATTTTGGCCTTTAGTCTTTGGCCAAGTAACACAAATACATAGGTAGCGTAAGACAGACTCCAAGTTGTTACAGAATTGTTTTCTCTTCATTAGCCCAGTATTTAATATTTTCCACTGACACAGAGATTTATTTTGCTTGTATTTCTTCAAAGAAAGAACAAAACCACAAATAGTGATTGAAGTCATCTATCTCATTCTTCCCACAAGAACATCTTCTTTTTGAATATGGAGTCCAACACCACCTGACAACTGCAGATCTTAACAGAATAAATTGCAATCTAGAAATACTTTCTCATTGTCTGTAGTTTTGTACCACAGATAGGTAGGTTTCTATGCCAAAGGAATGTTTTATTAATCTCAGAAAGGGGAAGCTTGAGAAAGTCCCACTATCTGAATATCTGTCTATATGCTCACATTTTTAATTCTTAAGTTTATGTCCAGTTTTAAATATAAGGGAAATATTGGGTAAGTTATTCTCAGTACAGTTCCTAGGCCATTTGTCTGAAGGACATTATAGATCATAATAAGATTTTATTTGAGAAAGAAGAGGTTTCTAAAATGCACTGCTTAGGGTGTCTGGGAGGTTTAAAAGATCTAAGTTTCATCCAATAATTTAGAATTCCTCATTGAGTGCAGGTGCCTCAGGATAATTAGAACCATTTCAGAACACATGAGACTCACCACTTCCAAATAGAATTAGGTAGCTATAAAAAGGTAACTAAAAACGTACTTAGAGATTTTTTTTTTTGAGGGAACCAAGGAATCAGCACCCCAAAGTTCTGCTCCATACAATAAAATGGACTGTACCTTACTGCTATAGACTTTTAGTACAGCCAGTATCATTCTTCCGCCCATCTTGTAAGAAGATAAAACCCCACCCAAGGCCTGTTTTTCTCTAGACCTTACATTTTCCATGTGCTTATTGTTATTCAGATTTTTGTTATTATAGTCTATGTTCTTTTTCCTGTCAAAACCAAACTTGTTTATTTCACATTCAAAAACAAATACCTTGATTCCTAAGCTATTTGGGGTACCATGCAGGCAGACCTCCCTAATGAGAAAAACATCTCATTACTTTTGAATAATCTGAGGTTGCAACATTAATAATGTAACACCTGCAAAAAGCAAGACAAAGATAAGATCATTCAGTATCATGGGTGCATGGAATTGATACCCTGTTAGCACCTGTTTGAAATCATTCTAAATAGATTAGAACCTAATGGCTAGGGACAGGCAGTACACATACACTGGTTAAAGTGATCAGAAACTGATTTAAACCTGTAACAGAACAGATGTTCAGTGCATATAAACCAGTTTGAAAGTAGCTGAAACTGTGAATGTAGTATCAGACTTAACTGATTTGGCTCAAACCGGTTTATGCAATGTCTTTCCCAGGGCCGTTCTTGGTTTAAGTTAAATCAGAGTCCCATAGCATCCCAGCGTGCTCTCTGGGCTGAACTGGGCTCTCTGCTCCACATCAGGGCTGGCATCTCCCCTCTGCTCCCTTGCTGGAGCTTGGCACAGACTTGCAGGCACAGCAGGATGGGTCTGCTGGCTTCCCCATGCCCCCCCTTTCCCTCTCACCATCTGCTGCTTAAGCAAAGATCCCTTTCTTCTCTCTGCCACAGCAGGGACCATAGCCAGTATGCAGTATGCTAGCTAGTGTTGAGAGGTGTGTGTCTCTCTCCAGTTTCCCTGGGCTAGGCAGGCAGAACAGTGACCATTTAGGGCTTTTGGAACTAATCAACAGGTCAGCTGGTAAGCTGTTTAAGAAGATTAAAGTAATGTGGAGAGAGGCTATTGTTTTGCTAATCAGTTGATAAAGACTGTTATCAGCCATCCATCTGGCTTGCTTGCCTGTCAGTTTGCTGCAGACAGTATGATGAAGCAGGGAGGGAGATTGAAAAGCTCTGTATCATCGACAGATGCATACACTGCACACCCCAACTCACACCCCTTGCCTCAGAGTGTAGCCTGGGGCTGGGGGCTGGCAACACTCCAACCCCTTGAGCATCTAGCAGGGGAAAGTGTGCAACCATGCAGGCAGACCTCCCTAATGAGAAAGTCCTTCTGGGGCCTGGCCACATCCCCCTCAGCTCAGCTGCCTGCAGAAGAGAATGGAGGGCTGCTCTAGTGCCCCATGGCTTCTAGCTTGAGCAACTGCAAGCATGTACCTGAATTTTCTCAGTCCAGAGAGAATGACAGTCCAGTTATAAACCAGTTCAGCCTAGCCAGGTTAGACTAACCTGCAAAGATTGAATCGATTAAGGCTCAGGCTTTTTGAATGTCTGTCCCTAGCCAATAAAGCAAGTAAGCATACTTGTCATACCCTTCTTAGTTGCAAAACTATTGGCCAGGGTACCACCAGGGTATGCACCTTACATGCTGTGTTTGAATAGAAAATAATGATTAATTGTAAGACTGTGCATAAGCCTGATGGGATGATATTAATCAGATCTCTTTGCTTTCATAATTAAAAGAAAGAAAAGGACTAGTATATTTTCATCCAAATATTTTGGATAACTGCCTTCTAAAATATTTTTTGGGTCAAAGTCGGACATCATTAGTGAATAAATTCTTGTCAATGAAGATTTCTAGGGGAAGAAAATCAAGACTGGGGACCTTTCCATTACTCAGTAAGGGTATATATGATGTTACTTGAGATTCAGAGGCAATATAAAGATCTATCTGTAGTTTAACAGATAAAATCTTGATTCAGTGAGAAACCATAATTTCCTTCACCATCTGCAAGTAAGTTGTTAAAATAATTTTTTTAAAAACTAGACCCACTTATCTTCATGAATATGCATTGGGAATTAAGATAAGATTTTTAGTCTTTTTGGCTATAATCTGCCAGAAATGTTGATTATCATTCTTTTCCCCAAGGCTACCAGTTCCTCCCATAGCCTCATTTGATATTGTTTTTTTCTATTAATTTTTTGTAGTTTATTTTAATCTTCTTGATCTATTGAAAAGTAGCACAATAATTTTTGGAACATTATTGCTCCAAGGCTTCTATTAAATCATCTTCAGCTTTAGAGCACTACATGGCTTATGCCAATGACACAACGTATTCCCAACAAAATGGTTTATAAATAAGCAGAGATAAGTCTGATGGAACCAAATAAAGTTTTTAACTCAAATAATGTAAGTAGCCTGTGGTCATGTACTGATAGTTAAGCCACTATGAAGGTTTTTCCACTGTGTCTATTGTTACCTGTGGTAGCTAGATTATATACTTACCCAAGCTACACTACTATCATGCATTTATTTCTTGTATTAACTTATCTGATTCTTAAGAATGGGTCATTAACGTCTCTTTCATAACACAGTAAGGATATGGGGTATGTAAGTATCTAAATAGATGGCATCCTGGATCTTATACTTACACCTCCAGAAATTTAATATATCTCAGCCCAGTGCACTAAATGCTCTAATGGAAAATATGTAGGAAAAGCCAAACAACTGCTCACCAGAATGAACGCACACCAAAAATCTATCAAAGACAAAAATACCTAGTTACCTGTGGGTATGCACTTCTCACAAGACAACCACTCTCTCCAGTCTCTCAGTTCTAATCCTCAAAGAGAATTTACAAAACACCTTTTGTAGACAAGCCTATGAACTTCACTTCATAAATCTACTGGATACAAAAAAGCATGAACTAAATATAGACATTGCATTTATGGCACATTATAACCTGCCTGCCATCTGATAACCCCAAGTAACCTCTCTACATTTAACCAGCTACATTCTATCACCAGGTCAACAGGTCCCTCTTTTCCTCCCCATCTGTCTCATACTTATTGTATCCCATGGCCTCTGATCCTCACTGCCATGCATTTGCATTTTCACAGACCTGCATTTTGGCATTTTGCATATATGCCTGAAGAATGTTGTTTGTGCCTGAAAGCTTGCAAAGAACATTTTTTGCAACTATTTAGTTGGTCTAATAAAAGATACCATATTTACCCAAAGAATCTTGTCTTTCTAGATAGATAGCATAAATTTTCATATATTTGGGGCACAAATCAACCCTTCAGATTATACATAAAATAGTTATTTCACTTTTATTTATGAGTGGTGATACTCTGTTCCGTTGTAATCCTGTTTTAACACAATACAAAAGATGTGTAAGTGCATACTAAACTTCTCTTTTTTTCTTCTTCTTTTCATTTTGTTTTGGTTTTGATTTTTAAATTTTCTTTTTTCCTAAGAAAAAGAAGTGGCGTGTGGCATGTATTGATGATGTTCTTTGGCGATTTTGGTAAGAGAGAGTGTCTTTATCATATCTTATTCAGTATTGATGTTTCACGGAAATATGAAATAGTCATAGTTAAAATAATCAGCTACTCAATCTTGACCGGCTGCATGGAGAGCAAAAAAAAAAAAAAGGACTTGATACAATCCACTGCTGTGGTTTTTCACAGCTTATACTCATCCTTAGATAAAGCTGAACATTAATAAACTTTGTATCTTTTTAGGGGAGAGGTTGTCAGGAATATTTTAGGACTTCTATTCTTTAGAGAGGAGATATAAACTGAGTCTGCAAGGAGAGCATACATAATCACTTGCTGAGGGGAGGGTACTCCAGATCATCTAAATGATCTGGTAAAGAATCAGATCATCTCTGATAAAGAATATTCCCTTAAGACTTGCTTGAGATACTATAAAATCTAAGAAAGGACAAGGATGAATACTGTGCTGATATATGAAAAGCTATAAAGAAAATGAACACTGTAAAAAATAGAAAGTTATAGGTTGATATTAAAGTAGGGAAACATAATATTTGCCCCTGCCCTACAGAAGGTAGCTTTAAGAATAGTAGTTATTATGGGATTCTACCTCTCTAACTGCATATGTGTAATACCTTAACCTGAAAGCCATCTCACTGATTTCAGTGAGACTGCTTGCAAAATAAGGTAGTACTCAAGGTGAATAAGGATATCAAACTCTTTCCCTGCAAAAACAATTAGATACACTTCCACAGCTTGTGTGGAGGTGCATTGATGCAAAAACATCACTGTTACCATGCTGAGCTTTCCAACAACAAGAAGAGAATGCTACTTAGGCTAGAACACAAATAGCTTAATTATTCAAGGCACTAAACAACTGATTAGTAATGTTAATATTTATAATTGTCAGTTATTCATTTTAACATATTTACAGATATTTCCAATTTAACATGTTAACATTCATGTGTGGGTGAATGGTGAGAAGCATCCAATGAACATTTCTTCCCCCTTGTGTGCCAGTGAACAGTGACCACTTGGAACTGCAGTTTTTCCACCAGTTACAGCTGCAGCTGAATTCAAAGACTTGTGGATCTTGCCTTTTTCACTCTTTTGAGTACAACGCCTGCAAAGACCCACTGTTGTCAGCTGCTGGGGATGAGATTTATCAAAAAGCCCCAGTAATTTTCTCCCCCTTTCTCTAGCACCTGAGAGAATTTGGGAGGACTATTAAACATCTTGAGGCCAAGGAAGAGGAAAGTGGGAGGAAAGGGTCTTCAAAGCAGTAACTGAAATGCCATCTCCTGTCTGGAGCAGACACTGGCAGAGCTAGCAATGTAAAATCTGTAATACTCTTGCTCTGAGTTAGATGAAGAGTGACCTAAATTAAATTATTTTCTGGGAATCTGGGAATCTTTTCTATCATCTTCTGATTAATCTCCTACATCCCATCCATTATAGGGGATCAGTATACCTGGCCAATGACTAAAATTACACCAGCTTGAAGAAGAACAATGATCTCATGCCTCCAGGTCCTATCTTTTGCTATTTTCTGTGCTACTATTAATGCAAAACTACCCTTCCATTCTCATGTTTTCCTCTTCAGTTTAAACTGTATTGAAAAAATACCTGGAATTTGCATTAGTGTAGCATTTCAATACTGATGCATTTGGTGCTTTCCGACTCTTATTAACTAACTCTGACCTATGAAATACAAAGCAAACAAACTT
>NW_017729032.1:119151767-119158281 GCF_001723915.1 Gavialis gangeticus
TCTTCAGTTTAAACTGTATTGAAAAAATACCTGGAATTTGCATTAGTGTAGCATTTCAATACTGATGCATTTGGTGCTTTCCGACTCTTATTAACTAACTCTGACCTATGAAATACAAAGCAAACAAACTTTGATTTTAAATGACAAATAAATTAAAGCTGCAATTCTTATCTAAGCTCATGCCCATAACTTGAAGAAAAAGAAAAATGTGAGTGTTGGTAACCCTTGTCTCACTTACATTATTAGCCATTGGGACAGGAAACTTGTGTATTAATTGTTTATAAACTGAATTGACTGTATTACTTAAATGACTTAATAAGAATAATGGTCATAAATGGGCATTTGGGGTTTACAAGTAATAACGGTTTGTCCTCTATCTTTCTTAATGTATATTAAAATAATGTAAAGATATTGATTGATTAAACAAAATAACATCATTAATTTTATGGTAGTGAAGCTTATTGAGAGAGGCCTTCAGTTTTGGTATGTGTTTCATACTTTGGTTCAACGTATCTTGAAGGGTAATTTTGGCTTAGCAACACTGCTGCAAGGCTAATTTTTATCCTCATTCTTTTGAGGAGGACTTGAGGGAAGATGAAGGTTGGTAAAGAATAGGAACTCTGATATTTTCAAATAGAAATGAGTCACTAGAACTTGTATGTTTTATTATTGCAGGCCTTTCATGGAGGTGGCTTTTGGCTTAATTAACTTGTTTCATTAATATCTTGCCGGGGCCACCTTGAGTTCATAGCAGGACTACATTTCTTTGCTATATTTGCAAAATGTAAATAAATAAATGAAATAATACCACATTCAACATTGCATTGAAACAAAAAGTCCCTAATATAATGCGGTTCAAAATGCAGTTTTGTGCAGCATATTGTCATTATCTGTTCATTTCCAAAAAAAATTACCAAGTATTTTTTACACAGGCTCTTTAAATGTATACTTTAATTATATGCTAGACTAAATCTGCTCTGGTCTTTTGCATAAATAATACAACTTATATAAAATGTATGAATACATTACTGAGAAATTAATCTTTCCTTTTTTTTCTTACTACATTTACTCAAAATGACTATATACTTTAAATGTGTACTTAAACAGTAATAATTTTTACATGTATGCAATTTAACCAAAGGGTTGGAATGACTCCCAGTGAATCTATCTTCTTAGGTAAATCTGTACAAATTCTGTTTTTTAAAGCATGAATTACAGGTCTGATAAACAGGAATGGCAAAATTGTATTTGTCAGTATTCTGTAAAATTTGTATTATTGAGTTGAAAATGCAGAACTTCAACTTTAAGTACTGTCAACTACCAAAAGAACACATAACAGCATCAGAGTCTCTCAGTGCCTGAAGAAGGCTGTCTGTGCCCAGAAGCTTGCAAAGAACTTTTTTCCAACTATTCAGTTGGTTTAATAAAAGATATCACATCTACCCAAAGAACCCTGCCTGCCAAATATAAACTAAGAAAGTTCTGGAAATCTGCTGTCAAGACTGACACTCTGTGCTTATCTGTTTGTGCCTGATATGACCAATGGAAGTTTTATATGTACGTATTGCACAACAAATCGTAAAATGCCAAATGCTGAATGAATTTATTTCTGCATAAAATAGTGCATGGGCACATCTAAAATTTTGAAAAGGGGGTAAAGGTGGTTTGATACATCATCCCCAGGGATCCTGGTTTTGGCTGATAACAAATATCTCCAATTTTCAGATTTAAAAAAGTAACTCCAAATCCATATTTTTCTGTGATTAAAATGAAACCCCACTAATATATATCTATATAGATACAGATATATATAGTGGGGTTTCATCCATATTTTTCTGTGATTAAAATGAAACCCCACTAATATATAACTATATCAATATCGATATTGATATCGATATTGATATAGTGGGGTTTCATTTTAATCACAGAAAAATGTGGATTTGGGGTTACTTTTTTAAATCTGAAAATTAGAGATTTTTTTAATCAAAGAAAACCAGGATCCCCAATCATCACATATAGCACATATTTTGCTCCAGTGAAAGAGAAGCTAGAAGCTTTACTAATATGGTAGGTAGATAGTAGTATATTATTCAGTTTAAGATCCAAGCAAAAACAAATATAATTACTGGAATCTGCACTAATTTTCTAATCTAGAGTATATTTAAAGTTTTAACAAAACTAGGTAAAAACTAGTGAAAGGATATTTTATCTTTAGTCCTGTAGTCATTATAGTTAAATGTACCCCTCCATACATGCAGGTAAAAGCATGATGGGATCCAGTGTTGGCACATAGAGGGTGCACGGGGTGCACGTGAACCCCTGGAGAGTGCTGGTTCACCCCCTGACTGGCTGCGTTTGCGGCTTAGGTGATGGGTATGGGGAGCAGGTGGGAGCATCAGTGACCCCCATGCAAGCACCAGCTGGGGAGTGGAGTGCTGTGGCACTCCCAGAAGCAGCCGCAGCCACTCCAAGAAGTGACCACAGCCCCTGTTAGTAGGATCAGCACCAGCTGCCCATGATGGGATCTACCACATGTTCCATGCAATCATGCCTCTTGCCATGCCACATGAGTACTGTATGGCAAGGGGTGTGACTGGGATCCCACATTAGATCCCGTCACACCTTATTGCTGGTGCAGGGGAAGCATGATCCGTGGATCTGCCTGAATAAGCAAGAAGCAAGCTCCCATGGCTGGTGAAGCTGAGAGGGCTCCCAGCCATGGGGGTGCCCCCTGCCCCCATATGTCTTAGAAACACAGCTGCTGCGATCTCCCAGGTATGGAGACCCCCCAAGGTTGGGAGATTGTGGTCCCTTTGATCTTTCAGCCCTAGAGGTATGTGGTCTCTTTGATCTTTCAGCCCCATGGCTGAAAGGCTGGGATTCTTGCAGTCATGAAAGCTAAGGTCTGTCATTGCACAGTTCTGGTGACCCAAAAGCTCAAAGCTGTGGATGCTATTGGGTCACCAGCTGTTGGGCCCACATATGTGAATGATGGGTTCTAGCAGTATGGGTATGTTGAGAACCCCGAAACCTTGGAGATCTCAGCTAATGCAGTCTCCCACCCATGGGGATACTCAACGTAGCCCCCACTGATGGCACCCTGTGTCTGCAGCTGTGGGATGCCGAGTCACCAGCACCACACAATGCCAGGACCCATTGTCCACCATTTTGGGTCCCAGCAGCCATGGGGCATAGCTATAATATAGATCCAGGGGTGTGTGGAGTCTCTCCATATCTGGGAGATCACAATGTCTCCAGTTTCCCAGCTGCTGGGTGCTCTACACACCTCTGGGGCTGAGAGATCACAGGTGCTGCAATAGCCCAGCTGTGCTGGTGCACCATACACCCCTAGGGCTGGAAGATTGTAGCCATGTCCAGCAGCTGCCAAGACCCAGAGTCTACAGATGCCGGGTGCTGATAGGGCTGAAAGTCCCCTCAGGTGCAGGACTCCCAGTCCTGGCTGGCCAGGGTGCTGATGGGACGTGGGGGATAGTCTGTTACCCATGCAAATTATAACTGGATAGTAACCAGTTATAAAGTTAGTACACACTTTCAAGCTGGCTATACTTTAAAGAAATGTCACTGAGGGTGCAGGAAAAAACTGTCCTAATGCACAGGAAGACTAGCATATATGGCAGAAGACCAGCTTGGCTTAGCAAGGAACTCTTCGGTGATCATTACTCAGTAAGGATATATATGATGTTACTTGAGATTCAGAGGAAAGGTGAAGATCTATTTGTGGTTTAACAGATAACATCTTCATTCAGTCTGAAGCCATCATTTCCTTTTCCATTTCCAAGTAAGTCGTTAAATTAATTTTTTTAAAAGCAAGCTTATAGGAAGTGGAAACTTGGACGAACGACTAGGGAGGAGCGTAAGAGTATTGTTCAGGCATGCAGGGATGAAATCAGGCAGCCAAAAGCATGAATTGGATTGCAGCTAGCAAGGGATGTGAAGGGTAACAAAAAGGGTTTCAACAGGTATGTCAAGAACAAGAGGAGGGTCAAGGAAAGTATGGGTCCTTACTAAACGGGGGAGGCAACCTAATGACAGAGGATGCAGGAAAGTCTTCTTTACCTCAGTCTTTACAGACAAGGTCAGCTCCCAGACTCCTGCACCAGGAAGCACAGTTTAGGGGGAAAGTGAGCAGCCAGCAGTAGGAAAAGAACAGGTTAGAGCCTATTTAGAAAAGCTGGATGTATACAAGTCCACAGGGCTGGAAGAGATGTACCTGAGAGTGCTGATGGAGCTGGCCGATATGATCACAGAACCATTGGTCATTATCTTTGAAAACTCATGTTGATTGGGAGAGGTCTTGGTTGATTGGAAAAGGGCAAATATAGTGCCCATCCTGAAGAAAGGGAACACAGAAGATCTAAGTAAAGGGAACACGGAGGATCTAAGGAACTTCAATCCCTAGAAAAGTCATGGAGCAGGTCCTCAAGGAATCTATTTCTAAGCCCCTGAGGGAGAAGGTGATTAGGAGCAATCAGCATGGATTCACCAAGGGCAAACCATGCCTGTTCAACCTGATTGCGTTCTATGATGAGATGACTGGCTTTGTGGATGTGGGGAGACTAGTGGATGTGGTGTACCTTGAATTCAGCAAGGCTTTTGATATGGTCTTCCACAATATTCTTGCAAGAAAACTAAGGAAGTATGGATTGGATGAATGGACTGTAAGGTGGACCAAAAAGTGGCTGGATCTTTTGGGCTCAGAGGGTCGTCATCAACAGCTCCATGTCTAGTTGGTGGCTGGTATCAAGTGGAGTGTTCCAGGTGTCATTCCTGGGGCTGGTTTTGTTCAATATTTCTATCAGTGACCTAGAAGATGGGATGGAGTACACCCTCAGCAAGTTTGCATATGACATCAAGCTGTGGGGAGTAGTAGATATTCTGGAGGATAGGGCTAGGATTGAGAGAGACCTCAACAAGTTGAAGGATTGAACCAATACAAAGCTCATGAAGTTCAATAAGGACAAGTGTTAAATCTTGCACTTGTCACGACACAGTCGCATGCACCTGTACAGATGGGGACTGACTGACTAAGCAGCAGCTCTGCAGAAAAGGACCTGGGAGTTACAGTGGACAGTAAGCTGAATATGAGCCAGCAGCGTGCCCTTGTTGCAAAGCAGGGTATCAGCATGCTGATTTGCATTAGTAGGAGTGTTGCCAGCAGATCAAGGGTAGTGATTCTTCCCCTCTATGTTACACTGTTTAGGCCACATCTAGAGTACTATGTCAGTTTTGGGTTCCCCACTACAGAAAGTGTGTGGCTAAATTGGGCAACAAAAATGGTGAAGGGACTGGGACTGGGGCACATGGGTTCTGAGGAGAGGCTGAGAGAATTGGGCTTATTTAGTCTGAGAAAGAGAGGACTGAGGGGGAATTTAATAGCAGTCTTCAGCTTCCTGAAGGGTGGTTTGAAAGAGTACGGAGTTAGGTGGTTCTCAGTTGTGTCAGATGACAGAATAAGGAGCAATGTCTCCAGTTTCAGCAAGGGAAGTTTAGGTTAGATACTAGGAAAAGCTTGCTCACTAGGAGGGTAATAAATACCTGAACAGGTTATCAAGAGAGGTTGTAGACTCTCGATCTTTGGAGGTTTTTAAGACCCATCTAGACAAAGCCTTGGCTGAAATGATCTGATTGGGGATGATCCTGATTTGAGCAGGGGGTTGGACTAGATGACCTCCTGAGGTCCCTTTCAACCTTATTTTCTATGATTCTATGTTATGATCTGTTGTTTGATACTTGCATATAACATTTGGCATATGTAACATCTTTCAGGAGACTTTGTTAGCTCAATTAGTGATTGCACTAATTCAAAGACTTTGTAATTCATTATTTTAAGAACAATTTAAGGTAGGTTATTTTAGCAGAGCCAACAACCTGATTCTGATTAAGACCAAGAATGTAACAGCCAGGGGACATTTTCTCCTGTTTACCTTGTTGATCTTTTTGCTTCCTGATTTGTGGTTTACAATTTTTTCAAGAAAAAAAGATATTGGTAGGACAACTAAACCAAGAGTACAACAGAAAATGGATATAAAGTTATGTCTGACTATTCCCAAGTGATATTGTAGGTGGAGAGTAGATAGTGGATGGTGACTTCACAGCACCTGTTATATATCTGATGGAAAGTAAAAGCCATATTGCCAGTCTCTAACACCTGGATGACTAGACAGGGAAACAACATGAATTGCTTTCTTTACTTGAGTCCTTAATGCATCTGTTAATGGAATGTAGCTTCTGAAGAGAAAAGATGTCTGTCTGCTTTTGTTGTAGCCTTATTATCTCTTCTGTCAGTAGTTATCCAATATTTTCTCTGAAGCTGATCACAAACTATAACTTGACTTTCATAGTTTCATAGTTTGTAGGGTCAGAAGGGAACTGAGCAGAACATCGAGTCTGACTCCCTGTCATGGCAGGAAAGAGTACAAGAGTACAAGGTGTTCATCTAGCCTCCTCTTAAAGTCCCCAAGGGTAGGAGCCAGCACCACTTCTCTTGGAAGTT
>NW_017729032.1:119160287-119160489 GCF_001723915.1 Gavialis gangeticus
CTCCTGGGTTAGATGGATGTCCTGCATTCTGGCTAGGAACCTAAGTAAGCAGTCAGACCTGGCTGACTGCTCTTACCAGCTGATGTCTGGAAGGTTCAGGTCACCCATGCTGACCACGTCCTTTGACTTAACTACCTCCATGAGCTGACTTAAGAATTCCTGGTCTAGCTCTTCCCCTTGGTTGGGTGGTCTGTAGTAGACC
>NW_017729032.1:119160820-119163016 GCF_001723915.1 Gavialis gangeticus
TATGAGCATTTGTGTAGAGGCATTTGAGGCCTCCTGAGGATGTGTGCACTGGCCCCCTAATCTCAGCATTGCCCTGGCCCCTGTTGCTTACTTGTGTATATGTTCTGCTCATCGGTCTAGGCTGGGCTGTATTTATGGGTGTTGCTTGGTTTGGCAGTCCAGGGCTTCCTCCACTCTTATCTTCCCATTCCCCCAATGAGCCTAGTTGAAAGCCCGCTGGAGGAGATCCGCTAACCTAGAAGAAAACACACACTTACCTTTAGGGGAAAAGTGGAGCCCATCCCATCCGACCATGTCTCTTGTTGTGATGTGCAGGTCATTGTCGAGAAAGCCAAAACCCGCCTTGAGACACCATTCCCAAAGCCGCCAGTTGATCTCTGCGATGCACGTCACATGCCATCTTCCATGTCCGCTCACTAGTTGGACAGAAGAGAAAACTACCTCTGCGCCTAACTCAGCATGCCCCCCAGAGCATGGTAGTTTGCCATCAGGTGATCAGGGCATCTCCTGGCCGCATCATTAGTACCCACATGGATTAGGACCATGGGGTAGTAATTGGTGGGCTGGATCACGGCCTGGATCATCCCCTTTATGTCCTGAATCTCCGGGAAGGCAGTAGACCTCGCGTGTCAAGGGGTCCTGGTAACAGATGAGGCCCTCTGTACCTCTCAGGATGGAGTCGCCTATGACGATCACTCAGTGCTTTTTCCTCTGGGACTGCTTGGCTCCTTTGGCCTGCTTGGATTATGGAGAGTGTGGAGTTGCCTCCTCTCCGGTTGCCTCCTCTCCTTCCTTCTCCTCCAGAGTTGCCAGGGCCTTGTACCTGTTCTCCAGCTGGACTGGAGGAACTGGTACTGCTGTGTTATGAGCAGCCCTGGTTCTGGAGGTGACCGTCTGCCACTCTGCAGTGGAGGGCACTTCCTGAGGTGCTTCTTCCTTGTGTGTGTGGCCCTGCAGGGAAAGGAAACAGCTGTCAATTTCATCCTCCGCCTCCCTGATTCCCCTCAGCCTGCCTGGAGCTCCCTCACCTGCACCTCCAGGGCCCTAAGGCAGGTGCCTGCAGGACAGGTGTGGGGGTCCCCAATCCCTGCCCCCCTGGGCCTTGCTGGGCAACTCCCACAGGCCAGGGGGTGGGGGGATGCCAGCCCCCCCATGGGCTCTGTCTGGGTGGTGTTGTATATGAATCTTGTAGAGCTAAAGCAAGGCCTTGTAGTGCTAAAGTGAGGCCATTTCCTTGTTCTTTCACCTCCATTTCATAAAAGTGGACACACAGCACTTACGAGACGGCTGGGAGCAGAGAGGTGCTCTGTATGGGCTACTGATAAGATATGAAACTAGCTGAATCCGGTCAACAGAGGAGTCTCGTCGACTGAGGAACCTTGAAGGCAGTACAAGGATTGTTTTTGTAAGATAAGATACATCTTGGCAAGAATATATGGGGCATGTAGTCGCGAGAGTTAAACTTCAGTGTTCATGGTCACAGTGCCAATTGATTGGATAGAATAGTGACTTAGTTAATAGATGATTGGGTATTTTCACGAGCACGAGCTAATCACGAACTAATGCTGACGTACTAACAAAGTATAAAATAGTATTATATCTGTATCTGACTTTGGATACTTGCTCTGTGTGATCATTGCCCCAGCCTACAGCGAACTGCACGTGGCTTTAAGAGTATAATGCGTCACAGGTGGAGGCCTCCGACAAGCCCTGGGTAGGCTGTGCTCCCCGGGCAGGGGCCCTGGCAGCACTCCGTGTGGACACCATTGTAGGAGTTGCTGCTTATTTATGGCTTAGTGAGGTGCCTTCGCCCTGCCCTAGCAGGAGGTTCCCTCCTGGCCCTTCCTGCTCGTGTGGCTCGGGAGCGTGGCTCCCTACCGGCTCAGCTAAGAGGGATCCAGGGTGCTTCCGCTCCGGACCTGGCTCAGCTGCATCCAGTCCCTCTGTCCACTTACCTTAGGGGGATCAGCTGCGGCTGCCCCTGCTGCTGGCTCTGCTGCTGCTGTGTCCGCCTCCACTTTGGGTCAGGTAAGGGGGCACAAGTGCGTGCAGGACACACGTGTACCTGGATCCCTCCTCTCCTCCCTGCTCCTGGCTCCCGAGTGCCGGGAACTACGTCAAACCGCAGCTTTTAAAGGCCATGGTTTGAATTTCCCGCCACTGTCCCAACAGCCACTCAGGCGCTCCGGTCTTCCC
>NW_017729032.1:119168016-119176365 GCF_001723915.1 Gavialis gangeticus
TGTTGTATATGAATCTTGTAGAGCTAAAGCAAGGCCTTGTAGTGCTAAAGTGAGGCCATTTCCTTGTTCTTTCACCTCCATTTCATAAAAGTGGACACACAGCACTTACGAGACGGCTGGGAGCAGAGAGGTGCTCTGTATGGGCTACTGATAAGATATGAAACTAGCTGAATCCGGTCAACAGAGGAGTCTCGTCGACTGAGGAACCTTGAAGGCAGTACAAGGATTGTTTTTGTAAGATAAGATACATCTTGGCAAGAATATATGGGGCATGTAGTCGCGAGAGTTAAACTTCAGTGTTCATGGTCACAGTGCCAATTGATTGGATAGAATAGTGACTTAGTTAATAGATGATTGGGTATTTTCACGAGCACGAGCTAATCACGAACTAATGCTGACGTACTAACAAAGTATAAAATAGTATTATATCTGTATCTGACTTTGGATACTTGCTCTGTGTGATCATTGCCCCAGCCTACAGCGAACTGCACGTGGCTTTAAGAGTATAATGCGTCACAGGTGGAGGCCTCCGACAAGCCCTGGGTAGGCTGTGCTCCCCGGGCAGGGGCCCTGGCAGCACTCCGTGTGGACACCATTGTAGGAGTTGCTGCTTATTTATGGCTTAGTGAGGTGCCTTCGCCCTGCCCTAGCAGGAGGTTCCCTCCTGGCCCTTCCTGCTCGTGTGGCTCGGGAGCGTGGCTCCCTACCGGCTCAGCTAAGAGGGATCCAGGGTGCTTCCGCTCCGGACCTGGCTCAGCTGCATCCAGTCCCTCTGTCCACTTACCTTAGGGGGATCAGCTGCGGCTGCCCCTGCTGCTGGCTCTGCTGCTGCTGTGTCCGCCTCCACTTTGGGTCAGGTAAGGGGGCACAAGTGCGTGCAGGACACACGTGTACCTGGATCCCTCCTCTCCTCCCTGCTCCTGGCTCCCGAGTGCCGGGAACTACGTCAAACCGCAGCTTTTAAAGGCCATGGTTTGAATTTCCCGCCACTGTCCCAACAGCCACTCAGGCGCTCCGGTCTTCCCAGAAGTGCCTGGCAGCAGTCCCGCCCCCTACGGTCTCCCACTGGGGGGATCCAGAGCCTCCTGAGCCTGCTTTCTGAGGGTTAACACCAGGGGTGCTCCCTGGCTTGGTGGGACAGTCCCCCCTAGCCCACCCACTGTTTGCACGCACTGTTTTTAAACCGTATCAAATGTTTTACTCCACTTTGATTCCTTAACGTACCCCTAAGGAACTTCCTTTAGGCACTAATTTGATTATAGAATTTATACTTTGAACAATATTTCCCTAAGTAGTGCCTTTTCTGTTTATAAGCTGTTGTTTCTGTATTATTTTTCATAAATTATTTTCTCATGTCTTCCTTATAAAAAGGGCATTCTTAACAACTACTTCACCAGATTTTTTATGTATGTATTTCATAACATATAGGGGAAGCAGGCATCTAGAAATATTACCTATAGTGCTTTTCAAAAACCAATTTATTAATAAAGGAAGATAAAATGTAATCAAATTAAAGTAACAAACCCCAAAACAGCACTGACAAGAGAAGTCTGGAAGCTTTCTCGCAGGATCGCCAGCCTCTGCTCTTGTTACCAGTTTGTGTTCTCAATGTGAGCTACCATTAATGAATCAACTGCTCTGTTCCTACACTTGAATTGGCAAATTGAGGTCCTACTAATTTACCTACAGAAGTGTAAGGACATGACACTAATTGCACAGGGCATGTTGCCATAGACTTAGATGGCACTAGAATTTTGTCTGTATACTGCCTCTTTATAACAGTATGTTCCTGAGAGATGCCTACTCATTCCCTGGGCATGATCTGTTGATAAAATAGTTACTCATTGCTTTTGACAGCATATTTTATGAAGCGTGTTAGTAATATCCAATAAGTTAGTTAAGATTATCTGATTATTTTTTAACATCTATTCTAGATTTTGAATTTTTTTAAATCAATTTCTGAATAATTTAACCAATTATTATTTTCCCTTACTTGACCATTACTGGTTTTGGCTTGTCCTAAGATAAAGCATAGAAAATAATTCACCAGAATTAATGACATCTTGCAGAGCAGTGATTCTCAAACAAGGTGCTGTAGCACCTTTGGGTGCCATGAGATGCTTTCATGGGTATCACAGGTTGCTGCACAGCATTAACAGGGTATTGCTAGGTATTCAAACACCTAATGGTGTCTAAAAAGTTTGAGTCTAAAAGGTTGAAAATAGGGATGTAAATTTTGTTTTAAAAATTACCTGTTTAACCTCCTCTAATTATATTGGTTAAATGATTAACTGATAGCACATACCTAGTCCAGGCCAGGTGTAGAGCTCCACTGAGGGGGAGGTGCAGCAGCCACCTGCTCAGAGCAGCACCAGGAGCTGAGGGACATGCACAGACCTTCTCGGACACAGCTGCTTCTGGGAGTTACTCCATGGTGCCTTTGATGGTGGGGGAGAAGACAGAGGCAAGCCCTGCCAGACTACACAGCCCATGTGAACCAACAGGCAGCAGGTAAGGGGCTTTCCCAGACCACTCCAGCCACAGGCATGCTGAGCGGGAGAAAGCAGACTAGCTATAGGTACTAGTCCCCACTTCCCCCTCCCTTCCTGCTCCCTCCTCCCTACCCTGCCATCTTTCTGTTCCTGAGGCACCGCACCACTTTCCTTCCCTGCTGGATTGCATCCCATGCTAAATGTTAACCGGTAATGCATTACTGGCATAAATATACTTCTTGTTTAAACTTTTATATCCATAGTCAAAAACTGCCATCTTAGTGAGTAATAAGCTCTTGTCAGTAACCATTTATGGTTTCATAAGAGGATGATCCTGGTAACTACTATTAACTTTAAAGAAAGTTATACAG
The DNA here is from genome assembly GCF_001723915.1 of Gavialis gangeticus. Lineage (NCBI taxonomy): Eukaryota > Metazoa > Chordata > Crocodylia > Gavialidae > Gavialis > Gavialis gangeticus. The sequence goes on from NW_017729032.1 coordinate 119,170,880, forward strand.
GTGAATTGCAATGTTTACTGCAATTATTATTTAACTAATACAATTTTTGAAGTGAGAAGTGTTCAGCCTGTAGTTGGCATTGATATGCATTAGGTTTGTAGTTGTCTGCTTTGAAGCACTGGTGCAGCTGCAACTCATGGAGCACTGTGTATGGGATAGGGGAACAGAATTATTCCATCTGTTTTTCATTCCCTTATATTGGATGCAACAGGATGGAGATTAGTAGGTCTGTAGATATTGCTTCCATTTTAGCACTGTTACCTATAATGCAGACAACTTGTGCACGTTCACAAGGAGTGTAATGCTTTCTATTGCATCTTTATACTGCAATACTGGATAGGCCATAAGAGTTGCTATGAATCTCAATTATCAAATAAAATCTTTCTATTGTGATGGGTTTTAAAAATGTTTCCACAAATGACATCAATATATATTAGCCAATTTAGTGCCTGGAGATATATATTAAAAATTCAGTAAATTATGGATAATTAGTATTATCAACTTGAAGATATCATATTTTGTTTTACAGAATCTAAATTAATCCTAGGAATGGTTATACTCCAAGTATATATTGTATCATACATGTCTGACAGCCCCTTAAAGTGCACAAAATTAATAAAGCAAATGAGACATTAATCAGGGATTGTATCATCCTAATTTACATAAATTAATTAATGCCAACCATTACACTGAACTTTAGTATATCAGTACCTTAGAAACGTAACATCACCAGTGAAATGAAGCAATGGGCTCATAAATCTGTGAGAGATTTTTCTCTCCAAATATATGTCAAGGTTACTGCTTGCATAAGATTTGTAGCTTCTGGAGTGTGATGTCCTCTGAAAAACATTCCAAAAATAAACTAATGTAAACAAATAAAGAAGTACCTTCATCTTTGCATGGTCCTTTTTTCCAGTGCAAGTCTCTCACTCTATAGTTAAGGACCTTTCTGAATGTCTCTATTACAAAAAGAATTTGTTTAATAATTCAAAGACAATAATGTAATGAAAAGACAAATGTCTCCTCTATTCATTTGTAGATTTTGCATCAAAAGCTTGCACCTTTTATAGTTGATTTGTTACTTTCTTTCCTTGTGATAAGGTATTTGGCAGAATTTGCAGATTTGCTGGAATATGACAGGGTGTGCCACATGCACTTCTGCTATGGCCTACTTACAATCTCTGGGCTGCCAACCATGTGCCTTAATGCCTATGCCAGCCCAGCTCCCACTCAAACCTAAGGAATAGAAATAGTGGCAAGAAAACAGGACAAGAGCTGGATAAGCATAAGAACAAAGTGGAAGGGGAAGACGAAAAAGCTCAAAACTACTAAAGAGGACTGTAGCAGATTCAGAGTTATTAGTGCCTCAAACAGTCCATAAACACAGCTCATAAAGGGGTGACTCAAAATCCTGGGGTCTCTTCCCTGACCCAAGGAAGGTGCTGCTCGCTTCATGCTGCTCCCTTAGCACTGCAGTGCAGTCTTCTTTCTCCCTCACACAAGTCCCATCTCTTGGTCTTGGTGCTGCTGCTTCCCTCCTCACAGCCCCTGGGTTTTTTTCCAGACCTCATGAGAGCACCCTGGCTCAGTGCTGCTGCTGCCGCTAGCCTGGTAGCTCTCTGTCTCATTTTGTTCTCCTTTCTAGCTCCTCCTTCCAGGAGTGTTTTAGCTTCCTGTGAGCCCGCTAATTATCCTCTGCAACTGACTCATGAGTGGACTATAGCTCCTGCCAGCTTCCAGAGTGCTACAGCTTGAGTCTGTTGCAATCCTCCGCCAGCCAGCCTGCTACAAGGAGACAGCAATAGGAGGGGGTAATTCTGAGAAAAGCAAACCATTAAGCATATACTCTCTTACATACTATTTCTATATCTCAATGTTCCTGCAGTGGGTACTAGTATTTCTGCAGTGCCTCCTGTGGCTAATCTTTAGTTTGCTGCTTGCCTTCAGATTTCAGATTCTGAGAGGCATTAGATTCAGTTGTTCTCAACCATCTGTGATCTACTATCTGCACAAACACCAATAATGCAGTTTCCCATAACCTTACTGGCATCTGCCACCCATGGGGGCACTCAGTTCACCCCTACAGCTGGGATCCAGCATCCACAGCCGCAGGATGCTGGGTCCCTGGCACTTTAACCCAGGACTCTGGGTTTGACAGCCATGAGCACAGCTGCAATCTCCCAACCCAGGGGTGCATGGCGTGCCCCCACAGCTAGGAGACTGGAACTGCTGTGATCTCTGAGCCATGGGGTCTTCATACATGCCTGGGGCTGCAGCTGCTGCTTCCCCTCCCTTTTCTATCTCCATGTAAAATTACTAGTTACCTCTCTAGGTTCTTTGCAGGTTCCTGGTGGACCTTGTGGCCTTGTCTATATTACCTCCCAGCCAAGCTCAGAACCACTGTTGAGAAACAGAACCTACAAGTAGGCAACATGTGGACAAATAGAGATTTCCAAGTACCAGCCCTGGTGCTGGGCTCAGGTTTTCCTGAAACAAGGCCTGTTTTTATTCTTCCCTGGCTGTGTCTCCATGAGAGGCTGACTGTGCAGTAGCGTAATACTGCTCAGTAGCATTGCATGGCAAAAACCATGACATGGTGCATTTTCACAGTAGTATTAAATGCAGCGCACTAGTGTCACAAAAAAGAGGTTTGTCTGCGCTACTGCAATGTCCTGTGCCATAGTTATGGCATAACTTGGATTATTGCACAGTCATTTAATACTTATTTATACAAATACAAAATGACTGCGCAATATTGACTGCACAGTCAGCGTCTTGTGTAGATGCGGCTGCTGTCTTCTATGTTTATGTCCTTTTCTTCTCATTTTTCTGTACTTCCTTTCTGGTCTTGCTTTTCTTCTCCTTCTAACTCTTTTCTATTAACTCCCTTTTCTTCCTGAAATATAGTTGTCAAGTTGAGAAACATTTTTTCCAGGGGCATTTTTTCACATAATCAGAAGGAATCAGGTATATATGTATCATACCAGGCAGCATCATACCAAGACATCAGAAACAGTATAACCTTGGGAAACAGGGCTGTACTAATGAAGCTATACTTCTTTCATTTTCAGAGCTAGTATGTACAGAGCTAGTGTGAGGTAGTTCTGTATATCACTGTGTTGTACTTAAACAATATATTCATAGCTTTACAAGTTCCTTTTCTCTCTGTGTGAGAAAGTATTGACTTTTGGGAAATCAAGCATCATTATTGTTGATTTTAGGGGTATGCATTAGGGCTGCATGAAGCTTTGGTCCCTGATTTGATTTGGTGGAGATTCAGCCCGATTCGGTGGCTGAATCTCCAAATCTGCATGAAACCAGAGGACCCTTTAATTTCTCCGAACCAAATCGGAATCCTCCAAATTCATTCAGAAAGATTTGGACATAAAGAGAGCTTTAAATATTTATTCTACATTCCTCTAGGTAGCAGGGGCTCATGAGTGCTGCAATGCTGGGGCACATGGAGTGTCCCACAGGAGTGTGGGGGGCTCCCCAGCGCACTTGGCACCAGACCCAAAAGTGGACCAGAAGCATTTCCGGTCCACTTCTGGGTCTGCTGGGGAGTGCGCGGCCCCCCTCCCCTTGCTCCCCCAGCTCGGTGACTGGTGCCTCCTGGGTCTGGGGGGGGAAAGGGGGCACCTGGGGTCCCCCTGTGGCTAATTGCCAAACTGGGGAACTTCTGGTCCACTTCCGAGTTCACTGCCGAGCATGTGAAGGCCCCTCCGCACTCCTGTGGGGCGCTCCATGCACCCCAGCATTGCAGCGATCATGAGCCGCACCTGCTACCTCCAAGTATGTAGAAAAAATGTTTAAAGCTGTGTCTATGTCCAAATCGCTGATTCTCTGAATCAGCATTGAATCTTCAGATTTGGATTAAACAGAACTGATCAGGGACAAATAGAATCACTGTTCCTGATTTGGGCCGAATCTGAATCGAAGAGGGCCCACTTCGCACACCCCTAGTATGCATGGTTGAGCAGTGGTAACTTTAGAGAGAACATGCTAGGGGAGCAGCAAGAGAGTTTTTCTTTGTTATGGTCTCAAAGCAAGGCACATTCTTTAGGCACTGTTGCTTCTTGGGGACCAGTTTGTATTGCAGGGCTGACGTTCCTTATATGTAAATTAGCTAGACAAAGGCTTAGTTAATGTAGAAATAAGATTACCTGCCTATCAAGAGTGCTGAGTTCAGCTACTCTAACACCTCTGAAAATCAGGAAATAAAAGGCCTGGTAATGCTAACTCAAAACTGAAAATCAGGAAATAAAAACAGAAAGTACATGTGACCACTGAACACCCTTAACTTTATTGTATGTTACATAGCAATAGATACTGGGAATGTTCCAGTAAATGAGATATATATATAGAGAGAGATGTAATATGTATATTATATAATAATCAATATACATGAAGAACAGTTAAGAGCATGTGCCATTGCTTGTGTTTTACTCCAGAAATTTCAGCGACAGCTTTTCTTTTCATTGACTCCATCTACCCTCAGCTGTATTAATGCAGTAGTGTTGGAGGCAATAGTTTGAGAAAGCTGGCAGAGCTGTTACTGTGAATGATGAGAGGTGCATGCACATTTTGGAAGACAGTAGGTGCCCCACCAGCATTAAGTTCTGTAGAATGGGTTGGAAGAGGTGCATCAGTGTGCCACTTTGCAATGGAGAGTGTAACATATGACACCAGACACATGTAAGCCTGTCTCCCAGGCTTAATGAGAGGTAAGCAAAAACAGGATCAGAGGAAAGAACTGCAGTAGTGAAGGGGTCACAACAATTTGTTTGTCTAGGGTAGTTTGTGTGGAGTAACCTCAGTGTTTAAGTGAAAATAGCTGCTGTTCATTATGTTTGACCTAATCCTGAGATTTTCCTTTGCACAGAAAAGATACTTGACTTTGCCTTGGGATTATCACATGATCTTTTCCCAAACAGTTCTGTGGCTTCCATAAGGGTAGGAGATTGGTCAAAGATAACAAAGTTAGGGATGCATTTCAGGGGTGACCTTTACTTTAACTTTTTATCCTGTTTTTATAGGTTTGAGTGTAGGCAATAGTGGGTTACCTTAGCTCTACATTAATTTGATGGATAATTTCCTTATTTCTTACTAATAATTAATTATTATTATTATTCACTTATGCTAATAATTGAACTACATAACCCAGTTCTCCCTCTTGCTCTACTTTATAATTATGAAGCTACCAACAGAAAGCTTGGATGCATATTTCTTCTTTGGTAGGTAGGGTAGGGTCAGATGAGACCTGAGCAGATCATCAAGTCCGACCCCCTGCCATGGGCAGGAAAAGATGCTATGTTCTTTCTCTGGCTCTTTCTTATTTCTTTATCTTGTATGTCTCTGCCGGTCCATCACAGCCTAGTTTTCATTCCAAAACCATTCTCCCCCAGGAAGAACAGACACTAGTGTGAACCTCGTACATTGTGAGAACCAGACAAAGAATGAAGGAACATTGCAAAGTCTGCTATAAT
>NW_017729032.1:119181365-119182516 GCF_001723915.1 Gavialis gangeticus
GCTATGTTCTTTCTCTGGCTCTTTCTTATTTCTTTATCTTGTATGTCTCTGCCGGTCCATCACAGCCTAGTTTTCATTCCAAAACCATTCTCCCCCAGGAAGAACAGACACTAGTGTGAACCTCGTACATTGTGAGAACCAGACAAAGAATGAAGGAACATTGCAAAGTCTGCTATAATGCAATATCAGGGACATGTTTTGACACAGGAGCTTCCTTACATCCTATACTACATAGTGCTTTTTTCTTCTAACTCTCAGGGGCTGCTCTGACCATCCCTTTCTAGAAGAAATATCATTAAGTGTAAGGCTGGATCTCACTGTTGGAGGCAGCATAAAGGAGGATGGAAGTTCTGGGTTTTATCCCTAATCATAGGGCAATAGATGGAAAAATAGGCTTGAATCCTATTCTTTGTCCTGAGAGTACAGGTGACTATGATGATGAACCCATATTCATTGAAGAACCTTAGGAAAACTATTCTTGGAAACCATGCCATTAATACTTCTATTTAAATCCTGCAAATATCTTGCCTGATCACATTGGCTTTTTTCATGGCATCATGCCATCGGTTCATAGTCATTCAGGCTAGGTACACGCATTAAGCAGGCAGAAAGCACTCTAAACCATAACTGAACAGATGTTCATGGATCTTAGAGTGATTTAAAAATTGTGGACTACACTCTGAGTTAACCCTGGCTGGATGTATGCTAACCTAAAGCACTTTACATCAGAGTGCTTTATCAAATGTCTGTGCCAGACACCACTGGGGGTTAACTGAGAGTGTGATTGCTGCCATCCCAGGTGGCATTGCACAAGGCTGTTCTCTACCCTTCGGCAGAGCTCCTTTGCTCTGCCTGAGCCTGGGTCAGCCCTGTTTCCTCACTGTCACTGAGTGAGACAGCCTGTTCTTCCAGCCTGGAGTACAATTTTGCCAGGAGGAAGGGCACGGGGATGGGGGAAGGTGGGTTTCTGTCCCTGGAGTATGTTTCTTCTTGGTTGGGGGTTGCAGGGAGTGATGCAGGGGAAGGGCTCTGGGGTCTCTCCCCCTGCAGCAGCCCAGACCAGGCAGCAGTGTGCTACTGCTTGGTGGGGGAGGGCATGGGGGAAGGGCTCTGGGGTCTCTCCCCCCACAACTGCCCCTGCCAGGCCACAC
>NW_017729032.1:119182527-119195077 GCF_001723915.1 Gavialis gangeticus
GGAAACCATGCTCTTTATCAAACTCTAGTTATTGCACAGTGTTAGTCCTCCTGCTAATATGTTTTTTTCATAGACTGATTCATAGATTGTAAGGCTGGAACCTGGAAGGGACCTCAGAAGATCATCAGGTCCAGCCCCCTGCACCAAGAAGTTTTGTCATACAAGTATGCTAGTCCCACAGAAGCTGTATTAAAGCATAGCTTACGGTGTAATGTTTGACAAAAGGGCAAAATCCCCCAGCAAGTGCCATGAACATACACAATCTTCTCAATGACTGGAAGTTGGAGTAAGCCAAATTCAACCTTGAAATAAGACAGAATTTCTGAGCTGTGCAGATGTTCCAATGTTGGAATGGCTCAATGTGGAAGAGCTGGAATTGCTATTACTTGGAATATCAAGATTGGATCTTTCTTTAAAAGTTATGTTTTGATATAATTTTTTGGGAATATTTGTCTTTTGTATGCAGAAGGTGCTAGTGATCTGAATTCCCCTGGGCATATCTGTCCTTTGTGACCCTTGGGCAACAAAATTGTGTGCATTGCATTCATTATGCTCACTTATAAATTCTGGATTGATGCATAAGTATTATGTGTATGCTCTCAGATGCTTGGTTGATGTATCGTGCTCACATGTTTAGGAGTGTACTGATTTGAGACTGGGAAAGATTTTCTTTTTAGTTAATTTTGGCAGGGATCTTGCATTGTAGTTCTGACCTAGCTCAGACCCTTCCAACCCCCATGTTCCCTAACTATACACCAGAAAGAATAAGAATTTTAAAATGTTGCAAGTAGGTCATGCTTTTGTGACTTTGTATCAGGAATTTCTTGACCAAATTACATGGCCATTGGATTTCCTTTTGTTGCAATCAGTCCTATTTTTGAAGAGTATAAATCATGATTGCATTGACTCCGTTCCTTATTATGGTCTTTCATCTTCCCTCTATTTAACTAGTATTTTTTTTACTATACTTTCAAAGAAATATCATGGCAGATATATGGATATTATAGCATTAAAATAATAATAATGCAGGTGTCCATACAGAATATAGATGGAAACTCACAGATATACATAACATAGACACTACTCTGTTGTATACACACATTTCTTCCTTTTTGTACATCATTTAAGTTTAAAACAAGCTGGAGTTACAAGCTTAGCCCTGACAAGCTTTTGAAAAGTGCTTTCCCATTAAGTAACATGCACTGGCTATGCAGGTGAGATAAATTTGGGAAGGGCTTTGTTACACGTTAATTTTAGGTGGTTTAGGGAGCTCTTAACCACTGGATTATCCTCACATTAATGTAGACTAATTTTAAGCACCTTTTAAACATCTTAAAGTTATGCCACTCCAGAGCAGGTTTATCTCTGACCCATGTTACCTAGCTAATGCTCCATGAATGTGTAGCCACTCCCCAGAGATAAGCCACCCATGTTTTAGTACTCCAGCATCCCAGCATTTACTGTCCTCTCCCACAACCCTCATGTTCTTTGTGGACAAACTTTCCACACCCTGAACTCTACTGCCTAAGAGGTGATACTGACAACAAGCCAACCCCCCCACCACTCCCAGGGGTGTGGCCAGGCAGCTTGGAAGGGCACAGACTAGTTTAGGAGGGAAGGCTAGGGAAGGCAGAGCAGGGAACAAGGTAGGGGGCCAGCTCAGGGTCCCAATAAACTGGGGTTACCCAATCCCAGTCACAATTCCAATTCCAAACTCTATTTATTAAAATATGAGACTTTCTTTCATTTGCTTACTTTTTATTTCTTTTTAATTTCTTTTTTCCCTTCTTTTTATTTTATCCATTAGTGGCTTCAGTGGCTGCCTGCCTTCATTTCACCACTCAGCCCCTAGCTGTCATTTCTACCTATAGCCTCTCCATCTCCCATTTCACTACCCAGTCCCTATAATTCAAACTCTCCCTCTTCAAGCCTCATGCTCCTGCTCCCACCAACTTGTCTGCTATCTAGAGCAGGGATAGAAGCTTGCCTGGCTCATCAGCCCTGTAGTGGCAAATCACAGCTATAGATTCTGGTCAAATCCCTGCTCACCACACCACCCTGTTTCTGTGGCAAGCCACAGTTGTGCAAGTCAGGAACAGTCAAAGAAGGTTTTCAGCCTGAATATATAACAACACTAAACTCAAGTGAACACTAACATCAATCAACATTTGAGAAGCTTTAAGTATAATGTGTAACAAAGCCCTTAGAGAAATAGCTTAGTCCCAGGTCTGTGGAAAATAGTAATAATAAAGAATATTAGAACCAAGTGATTGTATGAACATATGAATTAAGGAATTTATCAGGAACAGTACCCAATTGGGACTGTTAATACTTCCTTTCACATGTGAGGCACAGCAATTTCAAATCAACATCTGGATTTTATACTACAGCAGAACTGCCACTCCTTGATAATAGCTATGCTAAGAATATAATCAAACCCTGCATCTCAGATTTCTCTGTTTGCCTAGTTCATCATTTGTTTGGCTTCAACTTCTTACCATTGGATCTAGTTACACATTCTTCTGCTAGATTAAGGAATCTGTTCAGTTCATGTTCAGCTGGTTATGTACTATAAACCCAAACTTCTTTTTTACTGTCCCTGAAGGACACAGTCCCTCATTTTGCAACTTTGACCTACATTCTTTATTCTAAGATGTCTGACCTTGAATTTAGCTGCATTAAAATTCATGTTGCCCTTAGGAGCTCACATTACCAAGAGATTTAGGTTGGTGTATGAAATTGACCTATCCCTTCATTACTTTACCACTCCACCATGTTTAAATTATCTACAGATGTTACTAGCAATAGTTTTATAACTAGTGAGCACTTGCAGCGATACGGGGGCATTGAGATAATCACTGGTATTGTTATATGAGAACTGTCAAAGCTGAGTGAAAACAAAGTAAGTTATATTAAAATTCTTCTAATGAAGTGATGTTAGACTCAGAGGAGGGCATTTAAAGAAAACACCTACTACCTGAAAAAAAATGCTGTTCACTGTGTCCTATTTGATAGCATTTATGAACATTTGAAACTAAGTTGCTATTCGGGGATCATGTGTTTAAAAACAGTTAAAGCTCTAAGGAAAAAGACATTTAAAACCTAAGACAAATCTAAGAAGGTGACTAATTTTAATTTTTAGTGGTTTACAGTAAATTTGTAATTCTGAGATGTCTTAAAAAAATACAGAATGGCAAATACTGAAATACCCTGCATTTTTAGCCATATGCACCTTGACACTGAGCTGTCTAGCTGGAAATAATAATGTGTATGTGTACTTAGGGATGATGGAGGTGAGGTCCTCAGTTTGTATAAGCAGCAAGAACAAGCTATTAAATTATAGCAGGTTGCCATACTGGTGCCTCTTAAAATCTGAATCTACAATATACTTTGGGTCAGATCTTTGGCTGGTATAATTCAACATGGTTTCATTGATTGCTTCACTTAAGCGGAGCTACAGTGATTTATACCAGCTGAGGATCTAGCTTTTTGTCTCCAGTGGTTTTTGGCATTTTTCTCATTGCATCTGAGGTGATGTATAGTATTTCAATCATACTTTTCACATAGGCAGGAGTTCTGATGACTAACTTTACAAGGTCATCTCTCTCTAACCTTTTTCATTTCTTAATAGTTAATACTTCTTAATGTTCTTGACACTAATGTAGAATCACCTTGTAATGATTACCTGTGTCTTTTGTTGCAAGGTGTTAAGTAGCACAATAAAATCTAATGATTACGTCATTTTGGTATTATGAATGCTTGAAGTTAGACAATAACAGTCAATAGTGAAATTGTAGGTATTATCAGTGATAATGTTTTGTTGAACAGTCCTAGTTAAATTATATTTAATAAGCAGTGATGAAATCATACTATTAAATAACATCTCATCCATTTATTCAGTCCTATATGAGGCAGCAGTAACACAAGATATCATACACAGACAGTTCCTTGGAGTTATGCATGTTCAGTTCTAATATTTTAGGTTTAACTGCAGTTCATATCTCATTACTCTTAGTATGAGTTAAGTGCACTTAAAACACAAGTGATCCCACATTCAAGCAGGAAAACATAGGTGTCAAAACTGATGACCTTTGGGGTGAGGACTATGTCCAGATCATATTGGGTAATCCATGTTGAGCTAATGTTAGCCTGCATCACAGAGATAATATGAGCAATTGTGATCCTCCAGGAGCCCAGGATGCACTGTTCTCAGTCAGTTCCTGCCAAAAAATCTCCCTTCATGCTGTGATCACCAAGCCTGGCCAGTCCCTTTCATAATTGTCCCTCTTACAAGTCCCACACCAATCTTCAGGTTCGCTGTAGGTTGTTACAGGCACAGGCAGTAAGAAAAGAAGATGTAGAGTGAAGCTGAAGGGAAGGGATGAGGGAGGGGCTCCAGTGCCAATCCTTCTGGTACAGAGCCACGGTGACCCCACAGCTCAGCATTGTTCAATATGCATGTGTACTCCAGATGTCCCCCACAAAGGATCCATGTGCTAATTCATGGCTGGAAATGGGCATTCTTATCCCAAGTCTGTGAAGCATAAAAATCAATATGCACATGAGGTTCAGGGCAACTTGATCCTGCTTCACCTTGTGGAGTCTGAGGTCACACTAATCATATATGCCAGCGTGAGAGAGGGGGCAACAAAGGGATTCTGACTGAATTGTTTGGGGCTCATTTGGTGATGTTTGCCTGGCATTTAAGACTGGTGAAAAAACAGAAATAATTGGAAATGGGAAAGAAAGGCACAGCTCAGCTGAGGGGGTGAAGAGGAAGTCAAAATGTATTCAATGTAATGGCTCATCATAACTTGAAAAATAGTTGCTAGTTTCATAGATTTCATTGACATTAGGGGCTAGAAGGGACCTCATAAGATCACTGGGTCCAGCACCCCAGCCATGGGTGGGAAGTGAGCTGGGATTGAGTGACCCCAGCAAGAAATATATCCACCCGTCTTTTTCAAAAAGTCCAGAGTAGGTGCTTGCACCACCTCTGGGGAGAGTTTGTTCCAAACCCTGGAAACATGCACCATAAAGAACTTTTTTCTTATGCCTAGTCTAAATTGGCCTTCCTGGAGTTTATGGCCGTTAGACCTTGTTATCTCTTGGTGAGCTCTGGTGAACAGCTGTTCTTCCAGGTCCTGATGTACCCCTCTTATGTAATTGTAGGCTGCCACCAAGTCCCCCTGAGCCTTCTCTTCTCCAGATTGAAGAGTCCCAAGTCCCTCAGCCTCTCCTCATTTGGCCTTCCCTCCAGGCCCTGGATCATATGAGTGGCTCTCCTCTGGACTCTCTCAAGGTTCTCCACATCCTTCCTGAAGTGGGGGGCCCAATACTGGAGGCTGTACTCCAGGTACGGCCTCACCAGGGATGAGTAAAGTGAGAGGATAACTTCCTGCTTTGTTTGAGATGTATCAGTGGATGCTCACCAGAGTTTGATTTGCTTTGCCAGCCACAGCATTGCATTGGTGGCTTATATTCATCTTGTGGTTAATTAAGAAACCCTAGTCCCTTTCAGTCATGGTGCTAGCGAGCGTAGCACTGCTGAGCCTGTAAGTATGTTGGGGGTTCTTCCTACCGAGGTGCAGCACCTTATGCTTTTCTTCATTGAAGGTCATCAGGTTTTGGTCAGCCCACCTTGAGAGCATGTCCAAGTTGGCCTGTACCTGTAGCCTGTCCTGTGGTGTGACTACCTCCCCCATAATTTGCTTTGTCTACGAACTTGGCCAGTTCACATCTGACCCTTGAATCCAGATCATTGATGAAGATGTTAAAGAGTACTGGCCCAAGTAACAAGCCCTGAGAGACTCCACTGGTCACCCTGATCCATGTTGATTTGCTCCCATCAACTAGTACTCTTTGGATCTGACCCCATAGCCAGTTGGCAAGGCATCGGACTGTATGATGATCAAGGCCACAGTTCTCCAGCTTAGCCATGAGGACATCTTGGGGAATTAGGTCAAAGGCCTTCTTGAAATCCAGATATATGACATCTACATCATCTCCCTTGTCCAGGGCACATGTTACCTGGTCATAGAAGGAGATGAGGTTGGTCAGGCAAGATCTGCCAGTCACAGAGCCATGTTGGCTGGCATTCAGAAGCTTGCCTTCCATTAGTCTGGTACTGATGGATCCCTTGACAATTTTCTCCAGGAGTTTTCCAGGGACAGACATCAGACTGGTTGATCTATAGTTCCCCGGGTCATCCCTCCCCCCTTACTTGTAGATGAGAACCACGTTGGCTCTTTTCCAGTCACTAGAACCTCACCTGAGCTCCATGATTTTTCTGCCAGGGGAGATGCAATGATATCTGCCATCTCCTTCAAGGCTCTTGGGTGCATTTCATCTGGGCCCGCAGACTTGTGAATGTCTTTTTCTCAAAGTGTTCCCTCACCTCATCCACATTGATTTTGGGCCCGTTGACTACTCCTGGATTGGTTTGTGCCATTCCTGACAGTGTGAGCCTCCTGGGAGGGTGAAAAGTCAATGCAAAAAAGTCATTTAGGAGATTGGTCCTTTCTTGGGAATTGGATGTCAGTTGCCCCGTTGGACCTTGCAGGGCCCAGTGCCATCTTTGTTCTTTTTCCAACTTCCCACATATCTGAAGAAGGACTTTTTGTTGTCCTTGATTTCTGTAGCTACCCTGAGTTTGGTTTGCGCCTTGGCTTTTCTTGACCACTCTCTACAGGTGCAGGCAAGTGCTGAGTAGTTCTCTTTGGTAATGCTTGCTGTTTTCCAGCCGGTGTAGTCTATTCTTTCGAGCTTAATGAGGTCCAAGAGTTCCTTATTCAGCCATAGGGGCTTCCTTGCCTATTAACTGCATTTCTTGTGAGATAGTATGGCTTTTTCCTGTGCTTCAAGGATTATGTTTTTGAGAGATGAACATTCCTTGTGTACTCCCTTTTCCGGGGGGGGGGGCTTCTGTTTTACTCATGAGTTTGTCTGCTCTTCAGTGAACTAAGAAGGTGACCAAATCATGGTTCCTGTCACCAAGCTTCCCCTCAATTTGCAGATCACTCACTGGGTCCTCCCCTTTGGCCAGGACCAGATTAAGCAATGCCTCTCCCATAGACCTCCTGGGTTGGGTAGAGGTCTAGTCACATGGTCAGGGGGCAGCAGGGCAGGCCCTATGAAGAGAGGCTATGGGACCTGAACCTGTTCAGACTCCACAAGAGAAGGCTGAGAGGGGATCTGGCGGCCATCTATAAATTTACCAGGGGGAACCTGCAGGGAACAGGAGCGTCTCTGTTCCCCCTGGCACTACCAGGAGTAACTAGGAATAACAGGCACAAGTTGATTGAAAGTAGGTTCAGGCTAGACATCAGGAAGCACTAGTTCACAGTCAGGGTGGCTAGGATCTGGAACCAACTTCCAAGGGAGATGGTGCTCACTCCTACCCTGGGGGTCTTCAAAAGGAGACTAGATTATCACCTAGCTGGGGTAATTCGACCCCAGCATTCTTTCCTGCCCATGGCCAGGGGTCAAACTTGATGATCTGCTCAGGTCCCTTCTGACCCTACCAACTATGAAGCGATGAGGTCATCGATGCACATGAGAAAGCTACACAACCTGTAAAATTTGGCTGTCCACTCATCCCAAGAGATGTCAGGAAGTTGAAGTCCCCCATGATGATCATGCATCAGGAGCATGTGGCTTCAACGAGTCTTGGTCTGGAAACTCAATATGCAAGGAGGGTAACTGATCCTTGATGTAGAAAGCAACACCTTCACCCCTGTTTCTCATATGGTCTCTCCTATACAGGGTGTAACCCTCTACTGCTACTGACAAATCATAGGTGGAGTCCCACCAGGTCTCCGTAATCCCTACAAGGTCATAGTCATTTTCATATAAGAAAAGGGCCAATTCCTCATGCTTATTTCCTAAGCTCCCGGCATTTGTACATAGGCAGGTAACTCAGCCATGAGAAGCCCAATGCTTCCCTGAGGGGTGAAGCAGAACCTTTCCTTGGGCTGTCACCAAAGTGGGTTCCCTTGGGCTGCCCAAGTTATTGGTAGTGTGGCTGACATGACCTGGGCTAAAACTGTTAGTACACAGCCTGTTCCCCAGAAATCTCAGAGAGGGGGATTGCATTTAATGGACACAACCATATGTCTTACTCAGATGGGTTTCACAAACCTATTCTTGTGAAAGATTCCCATCAGTGGCATAGCTTCTTGGCCACCTTTGGCTAGGATCAAGTGTAGTGGCTGGGCAAAGGTCTGGTATACTGCCTGGTAGGGCTATGTGAAGCTTCAGTCCCTGATTCGATTCGGTGGAGATTCAACATCATTCGGTGGCTGAATCTCCAAATCCATATTGAATCAGAAGACACTTTAATCTCTCCAGATCAAATAGGAACCCTCTGAATCGATTCAGAGAAATTTGTAAACAGTCGTAAATTCAGACATAGACACAGATTTAAATGTTTTTTCTACATACCTCGAGGTACCAGCATGGCCTATGAATGCTGTGATGCTGGGGTGGATGAAGCATCCCACACGAGCACAGGGGGCTCCCCAGCACACTCGGCAGCAGACCAGAAGCACTACTGGTCCACTTCCAGGTCCACCAGGAAGCACACTGGGGGCCCCCATGTCCCTCCAGCTCAGCCACTGGTGCCTCCTGGGTCTGGGGTGGCACCCGGAGTCTCCCTGCGGCCGGAGGGTGTGGGGGTGGGTGTCCCCGGCATGCTTCCCAGTGGACTCAGAAGTGGACCGGAAGTACTTCCAGTCCACTTCTGGGTTTGCCACTGAGCACGTGGGGGTCCCCCCATGCTCCTGTGGGATGCTCCATCCACCCCAGTATCGCAGTATTCACAGGCCATGCTGGTACCTTGAGGTATGTAGAAAAAACATTTAAATCTGTGTCTATGGCTGAATCGCTGATTCTCTGAATCAGCATAAAATCTTCAGATTTGTATTCAGCCAAATCGAATTGAGGACAGTGATCTGAATCAATGAATTGAATCACTGTCCCTTATTCAGGCCGAATCAGAATCCAAATCAAGTACAGCCCATTTTGCACACCCCTACTGCCTGGATTGATGCTAGAAACACTGGAAGGATAGTGATGGAGTATTGGGATGGAGGAGGAGGTGTTCTTGGAGCCCGGAACAGCATCACTGATAGCCTTGGAGAGGAGAGTGACAGTTATCTAAAGGAAAGTGGATCATGAGATGAGAAATGAATCAGAGAACACAAGTGAAGATCCAGAGTCTGATGGAGGGTGGACAAAGGTGGGGAAGAAGGCACAAAAGAAGGTATGAAAGAAAGTTGTGTTGAGATCAGCATTGCTGGAGGAGGCTTTACAGAAGAAATCAGAAAGAGAAGAGTCCAGTCGGCAGGAAGACAGGAAAAGAGAAGGAGAGGAGGTCAGGAGAGAGAAATGAGGAATGAAACACTGATTGAAGGGAAGAGGAAGACTAATGGGATGAACAAACCAGATCTACGAAAAGAAAGAAGAGGGGAATAAGTGAGAGATGCAGCATCAGGTACTCCATACCTGAAAATAAGAGCAGTAGTAACCAGGGAAGAAGAACAGGGAAGTTGGACAATGAATAAATATGAATTTATGGAAAAATATTGTAATAGCCTTCTTGCCTTTTCTAACTGGAAGTCTTGGGAAATTTTGTATTGGAGCCAAGAAGGTTATGAGGATTTTTGGAAGAAACATACAGCAGGAGGTGAGAGAGAAGAACTTAAGGGGATGTTTTATTGTGGGAGAAAAGACAAGAGAAAGAGCAATAATTATTTGAATGTACACAGACATGCTTGGTATGAGGAAGACAAATAAATGGTTGGAGAATTAAGTATAAAAAGTTGTATTTGTTGATAAAATGTATGATAAACACAACGGATGGATGGGATCATGGAGAGCTCAGGTGGTAATGAGGGCAGATGAGAGGAGTTCTGGTGGGATAATGCACTTACCACCAGTAATCCAAGTAGGGCCATACCAAGGGTTTACAGTGTATTTCAGACAGTCTAAACTCTGTAGCAAGTGTGGGCAGGACGGACACTTGGTTGCCTATTGCTGGTGTACAATATACTACAGATGGGAAGGGAAACGGCACAGGGCAGCAGAGCGCCAAGAAATACGGAAGTGTGGTATTTGCAGGGCGCTGATGCCTATAGCCCTTCTCAAATAAAGCTAGATTTACAGAGGAGCAGCAGAGACAGAAAAGTGGAAATGGTGGAAGAAAAAGATGGTGAGTCAGAATGCATGACGGTGAAGGAGACACTGCAAGAAAAAGACCTGGGAAGGAAGAAAGTGAAATTTCAGTAGGTGAAGTTGTGCAGCTGGCAACAGAGGAGGGAAGAGAAGGCAAGATAAATGGAGCAAATGACTTTGAGACAAAGGAGAAAAAGGGAGAGAGAAGAGAGCATGATACAGGAAAAAGAAGGAGAAGTGAGGATAGAGCAGGAGAAAAAAGAAGAGAGCCAAACTGGGAAAAGAAAAAAATCACATGCTATGAAGCTTAGAAAAAGAAGGTGGGCAAAAGGCAGAAGAGAAGGAGAGAAGGACACATTGACAAAAAGCTCATTGGAGCTAATGTAATTTGGGTCTAATGGAGAGGGAAAGGAGGAGGGGAAAATAGAAAGGTGCAGGAGAATGGAAAAGGGAACCTTTCTTAAATGTTAAAGCAATTAAACAACTAGCAAAGTTTACAGGGATGGGAAGAGGGGGAGGACTGGAGTCGACAGTGTCAAGCAGCATCATACAAGACTCTTAAAGTGATAAAGATGTAAATTGAAATGGGACAAGCATGAGTATTGAATCTATAAATGTCAGAAATGTGTTATCAAGGAAGTGGGATAAGATTATGCCAATATTGAGTGGGGGGAAAGTGGAAATAATAAATTTGCAGGAGTGTGAAATCCCATGGGAGAGGGATTATAAGTATTTTGTAAAGAGGTGGGGATGGGGACCATTATGGTGGGGGAAGTCAGATATAAAAATAGTGGCTGGAGTCACAATTTTGCCCAAGAGTAACTGGAAGTGTAGCAAGTGCAAGTGATTGTGGAAGCGAAACTGCAACAGATGGTGCTGGAGTTTGAAAAGAAAGTGTTAGAAATTTTTAATATATATGCACCAGCTGAAAGAGAAGGAAGGATCAACCTGTTTAAGAAAGTAGAGGTCTATGTAGGCAGAGGTAGGCAGAAAATTCTGGTGGGGGTTTTCAACTGCATTATGGAGGACGAGGATAGGAGAGGGGATGTGGGGGAGGGAAAGCTAGATAGCTCATCAAAAGTACTGATTAGTATAATAAAAGAAGGAGGTTTAAAGAATATGTGGGCTGGTGAGAAGGTGATTTAAAGGATGAAACTGAGTGGGAGACAGGTGTTGAGCATTGAATTTGTATTAATGTCAAATGGGGTAGGGGTTGGAAAGAAGATCTTAGATGTGACCTTCAGTGATCAACATGCTGAGAGTGAAAGTGAGTTTAGAAAAGGTAAGGGGAAAGGAATGTGGAAGTTAAATGTTCCATTAGTACAAGGTGAAAAGACCTATCCAGGATATGTGGAACTGTATCAAGGATGGAGGACTCTGAAAATATATTACAAAAGCATCTGGGAGTAGTGGGCTATGGTAAAGAGAAGAATAAGAGAACTTTTCAGAAATATTGGTTGCAGATAAGTGAGGAAGAGGGTGGAGAAGTTAGAAGAACTGCAGGCGAGGAAGCAGGAATTATTAAGGAGACAGTAAGTGGAGTAAAAGTGAAAGAAGAATTGGAAGACATAAAATGATAGACTGAAGAATTGTTCAAAAGGAAAATGGATGAGAAAATCTTTCTGACCAGAGCACTTTGGGTACATAAGGCTGAAGGATGGTGTAAGTATTTTTCAGAGAAACTGAGGAGCAGAAGAAAGGAACTGAAAGCAGTAAGAGCTGCAGACAGAATCCAAATAGAAGAGAGTGCAAAGGTGTTTGACATGGTGATAGAGTTTTATAAAGAGTTGTACAAATGAAGAGTGGATGGAGGAAAACTGAAGGTGTTCCTTGAGGGGATAAAGGAAGAACTAGAAGATGGAAAGAAACAAAAGTTAGAGGAGAAGTTTATAGTTTCATAGTTTCTAGGGTCGGAAGGGACATGACCAGATCATCTAGTCCAACCCCCTGCCATGGCAGGAAGTAGTAATAGGGTCAAACGACCCCAGCAAGATGTTCATCTAACCTCTTCTTAAAAACCCCCAGGGTAGGAGCCTGTACCACTTCTCTTGGAAGTTGGTTCCAGATCCTAGGCGCCCTGACCGTGAAGTAGCGCCTCCTGATATCTAGCCTAAATCTACCCTCTGCCAGCTTGTGACCGTTATTCCTGCTCACTCCTGGCAGTGCACGGGGGAATAGTGACTCCCCCATTGCCTGCTGATCCCCCATGACTAGTTTATAACAGGCCACAAGATCCCCCCCTCAGCCTTCTCTTTTGGAGGCTGAACAGGTTCAGGTCCCGTAGCCTCTCCTCATAGGGCCTGCCCTGCTGCCCCCTGATCATGTGAGTGGCCCTCCTCTGGACCCTCTCCATGTTGTCCACATCCCTCTTGAAGTG
>NW_017729032.1:119195089-119200460 GCF_001723915.1 Gavialis gangeticus
CTTTCCATTGGGTGTACGCCTCCTTTTTAGCAAGGAGACATTCCTGGATGCTTTTGGTGAGCCATGGAGGCTTGTGTGCTCTCCTGCTCCCTTTGATCCTCATTGGGATTACCTTCTTTTGGGCTTGGAGGATCATCTCCTTAAGGAGCGACCACTCTCCTTGGACACCTGGCTCCCCTCCCCTCTGGGACCTCAGCGCTTCCCCAACTATCCTCCTTAGCTCGGTGAAGTTTGCCCTCCTGAAATCTAGGGCTACAGCCTTACTGCATGCCTTTGCCACCTTGCGCTGGATGGTGAATTCCAGCAGGCAATGATCGCTGTCACCCAGGTGGTCGAGCAGTTAAGTATGAGAGAGATGGAGGACTATTTAAAAGCTTGCAAGACAGGGAAGGTGCCAGAAAAAGATGGACTTCTGGTGACATTCTATGAAAAATGTTGGTAACGGCTGGGGACACATATAATAAAAGCATACGGGGAAATAACAGAGGTTGGGCAGATAGAGAAGAATTTTGCAGAAGGTGTGGTAATTTTGATATTCAAGAAGAGAAAGGAAGATTGAAACTCACTGAGGACTATGGTGAAGTGTCAGGAGTGAAATTAAATAAGATGAAAGTCCATTGATGGCCGTGGAGAATTGGGAGAATTTACAGAAGTTTAAGCTGCAGGTGGTAGAGGGTGCGATCGAGATCTTGGGAATCCTAATGGATGCCAAAGGGGAAGGAACAAAGGTGTCGGAGAAATTAGAGATAAGAGTGAGATAGATATTGGGATTGTAGAATGGTAGAACATTATCTTTCAAGGAGAAAGTGACTATGGTGAAAACAGTACTCCTGCCAATCATCATTAGACAGGAGTGGGGTATCCACTGTCATGACAACAGATAAGAAGGGTAAAGAGGCAGATATGTGTTTTTTGGGGGGGAAAGTAAAAGAAAGGGTAGCCAGAATGGAGTTATGCAAAGCCACAGAATTAGGAGGTTGGAGAATGCCAGATTTGCAAAGCTATGTGTATACTTACTTTGTAAGTATGTCCTGTAAAGAGATAATGAAGGGGATGGGAAGGACTGAATGTTTCTGCTGTTACTAGGCAGAAAGAATGTTGAGAAGATGGGGCATCTATGGGAGAGAATGGAAAAAGCCATGGGCATGGCAATCACCAGCCCACTATGCAAAGATGGAGACCTTCGTAATGGTAAGTGAACTTGAGGGAGTGGGATTAGAGTATTTGAAGGACTATAAGAAGGTGATTAATATGATAAGAAAGAAAGATAAGATAACAATAGTTGGAGATCTGATGGAAGGACAGATGACAAATGTGTGAAAAGAAGTGACAGACAATAGGGTGAAAGGAAGACATATGGATATCATATGGAAGATCATATAGAATATTCATCCTGTGAGGGGCATTCATTATACATGGGGCTTGGTAAGATTGGCAGCATGCCCAAGAGAGGTGTGTGGGGCTGAAGAATTTGTACTACATGTATTTTGGGACTGCTCTTTTGTACAAGAGATATGGGAAGGGGTGTATTGTTTTTTGTGGGCAGTTGATTTGAACTGTGACTTAACATATGAAATGGTCTTATATTGGTTAATGCCCAAAGGCCTGGAGACAGAGACTAAGAACCATGCTACTTTGTGGGACAGTAGTGATATGGAAGATGAAAAAACCTACTGTTGGTCAAGGGACTGGCTTTCACCAAAAGAGAATGTTTGGAGTTGGCAATTTATGAATTGAAATATTATGTGGCTCAAAACATGGATGAGATGGGAAAGAAAAAGACAGAGATAGGATGGAGGAAAGAAGAATGGTTGTGTTTGTTTCAAAAGGACAAAGGGATGGAGTGAAAGTTATTGCTTCCTCCTGGGTAGGGGGTGGTCCTTGAGAGGTTAATGTGTTAATGGTGGAAAGGGGTGTAAGAAGAATAAGGTATTGTTGTAGGGGAGGTTGTCAAGTTTTATGTTAATGTAGTTACTTTTAGTCATTTTGTAATAATAATAAAAAAAGTTTGCATCAACATGTTTGCCCAGTGTGAGCTATGATTTTATAGTCATGCTCGATGTTGGCTACATTTGATCAATTTCATAGTTGGTTTCTATTGCTGAGCACATGCTGCTTTTGGCAGCAGTTTAATGATTTTAATGTATTTAGTGAAATTTCCTTGTATGCAATGACAAGACGAAGGGCTTTTTTCCCTTTGACAGTTGGCAGGGGGCAGTGGACCTCATTATGTATTTGAGTGAATACTTTAGGTATTTTGTATAAATAGTAAGAAAACAGCACATAAACCCAGTTTTTCAGTACAATTTATGGAGCATATTTCTTCCTACTCAGATTTTTCTTTGAGTTTTATTCTCAGCTGGTGTAAATTAGCTCCATGGTTTGCAGAAGAGCTATTTTAAGTAACAGCAGCTGAAGGTCTAGCCTATGGTGGGATATTCACAGGGGACCAAATTCTTGTCCTTTGCTCAGGTATAGTTAGGTCTTCCTTTTTTTTTTTTTTTTGACTGAGAGAAAAATTAGGGTCTGTCCTTCCATTCTTTTAACAACAAGTATGGTAGAGAGGACTGTGTGACTTTCAAGGACCCTGCATTTAACAATAAAATAATTCAAGCTTATACTATTTTGATTTCTTTTTCAAAGGTCCATCTGGTACAATATTTTTAAAGTGAGAAGGCTGCATGTTGTAAACAAGGGTTCCTTAAATGAAGTAGAAAAGTTTTTCATCTGTTGACACAGAGCTATGAATTACTAACTGGATTCAAATATAATTAGAGAAATAAACTTGGACACAAGCTGTTGTTCAAGATGTGTAAGAGAAGGCCTGAATTTTCAGAAATTGTTAATACTGTAAGTGGAATTATATGAGTTATATGCTAGCCAGCAGGATTTGCAATATTTTTTTTCTCCTGAAAATATGGGCCAAAATGTAAAAGAGTAAGGAAAACAAATAAAACTACAGAACAATTTAAAATGTTTGTGCTATGTAACTTTCAAGCTGGTGAGCTGTTTCACAAATTAAAATATATTTTGCAATCACAGTTTTTCCTCCATACCTTTAGAACAGAAAGCACATTTAACATGAAATGCTTCTAAGGACCCTGCTACATGTTCAGATTAAAACTGCATAGAAACCAGCTATAGAGTTTTAAGGCAGCTTCAAGCACTGACTTTATAGCTGGTTGTGTCTTTTTATAGCTGGAGAGTATTTTTTTTACTTTAAATTACTTTGAATGTGTGGCTGATCTAAATTTATTGTGCGATTAACCAGTTAATTGCAAAATATATGTAACATGTATCAAGGGAATAAAAGCTGACTTATATAAATATAACACAACTGTTAGGAAGCTAGTCATCAGATTGATAATTCCATACATGTAGATAATAGATACCAAAAAAGATAGATGGAACAATCAGAAGTTTCTCGGAAAATTTTCTCAGGTAATATTTGCAAGTGGAACAGGCAATTCATAATAATACTAACTGAACACAGGCATAAGCCATTTTTACAGTTAGATTGAAATCTCATGCACAACAGTAATTAAATGTTCTCTATTCTCTTTTGAAAATAGTCCAGAATAATCAGAATTCCACGATCAAAGTAGAAAAAGAAATTGGTTACATTGCCACAATTGTATCTTCCCTGTGTGAATGAACTGGATATGAACCCAAGCTCACAGAAGTTAATGGAAAAAATCCCATAGACTTCAGTGGCATTGGATAAGGTCTGCCTCCTTTCAACTGAAATTCAGAGCGATCTAGGGCTAGCAACAGATATTACACATAAACAAGTTTAAGTGATCAGAAAATGGTTTAAACCTGTAACAGAACAGGTGTTCAGTGCACATAGATATTCAGTTTCATAAACTTGGTTGAATGTAGTATCAGACTTAACTGATTTGGGTCAAACCGATGTATTTATTGTTTGTCCCAGACCCCTTGCTGGTTTAAGATAAACCAGACTTTTCCAGCATCCCTGCATGCTCTCTGGGCTGGGCTGGGCTCTCTGCTCCACAGCAGGGCTGGCTCTCCCCTCTACTCCCCGGCCAGAGCTCCAGTAGAAACTGCAGACACAGCAGGGTCTGTCTGGCTTCCCCCTGTCCCACACCCCTTCGCTGCTCAAGTGATCCCCCTACTCCCATTTCGAACAGCACAGACCCCAGCCCCATGGATCCTAGGCATGTAGTATGCTAGCTAATGCTGAGAGGTGTCTGTGTGTGTGTTTCCAATTTCACTAGGACAGGCAGACAGGACAATTTCTGTATAGGGCTTTTTGGACCTAATCAGCAAGTTAGCTGGTAAAGTCCTTCCTTCCTTCCTTGTAAAAAAGCTGTTTAAGAACAGCTGAGAGAGGCTATTGTTTTGCTGATGAGATGATAAAGACTGTTACCATCCCCCTGCTGGCTGCTTGCCTGTCAGTTTGCTGCAGACAGTATAAAGAAGCAGAGAGAGGGAAATTAAAAAGCTCCATATTATAAGCAGATACATGCACTGTACATACCCTGCTTGTCTCAGAGTGCTAGCTCAGGGCTGGGGTCTGGCAACACTCCTACCCCTTAAGCAGAAAGTGGAGAAAAGTCTGGGACAGTGCAGACAGACCTCTCTAATCAGAGAGTCATGCCCTGGCAGGCCCCTCAGCTCAGCCCTGTGGAAGGGAAGGGAAGGGAAGGGAGCCACCACGTCCTTCCCCCCTGACTTCTAGCCAGAGCCACTGCAGGCATGTACCTGCATGTCTGGGGTATCTGTTTGGTTACAAACTGATTTAGCTTAGTCAGATTAGACTAACCTGTGAAGATTGAATCAACTCAGTCTCCAGCTTTTGAATGTCTGTCCCTAGCCCATATGTTTAAGTTAAGGTTTTCACAAAGGAAATATGTACTCATCTAAGAGCCCAGTTGTAAAAGCTGAGTGCATGATGGTAAGTATCTAATTCTCTGTTTAGGTACCTTCATGCTAATTTAGACATTTAAACAAATATGTTGATGCCGAGGCACAGTTTCAGACAACTAGCTGGGCATCCAAATGTGAAAGTTAAGGTTCATCTGTTAAAACACTTAAAATTCATAATACAGGACAAGCGATTTTAACCGCCACTTTATTAGCCAAAAACTCTATTAACTGGCATCCAAGGGATGCAGCAAAAGTGAACCCAGAAGTACCACTTCTGGGTTTTGCCACTGCCACAAGCAGAGTTTTTGCCACTTCTTCGGCCCACAGCCCAGGGCAAAGCAGCCTGAGCGGAGCAAAGCAGCTTGCACAAGGCCCCCTCCCTGTCTCCTGGCACACTGATGCTGGGGAGTGGACATTTGATTAACCGGAATATTTGCTTAACTGGCATCCCCCATTCCCAGGGGATGCCAGATAACAGAGC
>NW_017729032.1:119200471-119202908 GCF_001723915.1 Gavialis gangeticus
ATTCCCAGGGGATGCCAGATAACAGAGCTTTTACTGTACTGTCATTTGCAGGAGATAAACAGGGTTTTTCAGCATAGCTTCACCATTATTTTTGTATGTTGATTAATAAAGCCCTAGTATTCTTCCATAATTAAACACAAATATTCCTCCATAAGTAGACACAAATATTCTTCTCCAATCTAGTGTCCACTCCTTGAAAATAAAGTTTGCCTAGACTAAAGTATCTGGATTGAAGAGATCTTCACTCTGTATAGCACATAAATTCAGAATACATGAAGTTACTGAGACAAACTTAAACATTTATTTTTCAAATATTTTGTAAGTTCTAGCATTTTGTGCATTATCTGTGGTTTTAGTAAAGCTTTTTCTCAAACTATTATACTTGTTAGTAAGGTTGTAGACCAATCCATATCATCTAGCACGTCTGATCATTTAACTGGTGGGTTTAGGTATTTTTCCTAATCAATACATTTCAAAGTAGCTAGTAATACTTCCAGGCTGCAGAAGTTGTCAGCCACTAGAAATAATTAAAGGAGATGGTTCTTTGTTCAGATGCTCTTTGTTGAGTTATAGCTATATTGCTCAGTGATGTAAGAACTATGGGTTCAAGTAATCATTTAGACAGATGGCTCACATTAATGTACAATTTATTACTCATAATTATATGTGGTGAAATAATGTTTTGAAAAGTATGCATGGCCAAATTTTTTTAATCAAAGTGATTTTTTAAAACTATACATTTTTATTATTGGAACAGTTAGACTTTGAATCCTTTTTTGGTTATTAATTTAGCACTTATTACCCACTTTCAGGAACCATGTGCATATTCATGCAAGTGAATCTAAAAACTATTATTTCAATAGTAAAATGAAAGGAGGACATAATGTGTCGGAGATGATCCAGCTTTGAGCAGCGAGCTGGACCACATGACTCTGTGAGGTCTCTTCCAGCCTTAATTTCCTATGATTCTATGTGGTATAATTATCTAGTGGTTAGTACTCCAAAATAGCCTGTTTTGTAAATAATATTTACTTAGAAATAATTATTTGTATCTGAGTATCTGCAATTTGAGTCTGGAAAATGTCTGACTATGAAACCCTGGGTTATCATTGTTAAGATTACTGTAGTGGTATCTGAATACCATGTATAAAATTACAGGACTGTTTAGCAAGCACAGATCTGTGCCAGAGCACTTCCATTTTCTATCATAGATTGGATAAAATACAGAAATAACCTTGGCACTAAGGACTACAAGAAAGAACTCTTCCTCTATGAGGAGTACCATACCCACTAAGTTATGGTACTCCTCATAAGTCAGGCTCTCTTGTTTCCTAACATTCCGGCCCCCAATATCTATGCTCTTGGATGCCAAATGGTCTTGTTTCAGCAAGAACTGTGGTGAGACCCTGACAGGCTCTCTTTTGAAGTAGGCTATGTGGATTTGAGTTCCCTCAGATTGAAGAACACCTGAAACACAGGTCTTCCACTCCCTGGAAAATGGATCTAAGCATTAAGGGTGATGACAGACTTGCAGGCCCCCACTGTCGCAGGGCTTTACATAAAGTGCCATGAGTTAGAGTGGCCCGTCCTAGCCCAACAGACATTCACCTGTTGGGTCAGGGAGGGGGATTGAACTCTACTTTGGAGCTGATCTAGCCTGAGGAACCTTCCTGCACTTTCTTCTCTAGCCCTGCCCACCCTCCCAACTTTGTGCTTATCTGCATGAAAGGAAGGAGAATAGCGGGGGTGGGGAGTGAGTTGCTGGCTGGGGTTAGCCTGACCTGAGCTGGATCGGAGGACGGGGGAGGGTACATGAGGTGAGGGGGCTCCAATCCATGCTCCCCACCTCCAGCTCAGGGTGAGAAAACCCCAACTGGCTTCCCCTCTCCCATGCCCCTCTCCCTTCCTGCAGACATCCCAGCCCTGGTTGCACGATTAAGCCTAAGGAACACAGGATCCCTAAGGCACTCCAAAGTGGAGCACCTTCATATGATCCCTCATTTGATGAGGGTTAATTTGTCACATGATCAGCCACTTTAAAAGAGCTCTACAGCCATGTATATGTTTTACAACATGGCTGTAACCACTTTCAAGGGGCTGATCACATGACAAATGTAACTTTTGTCTGCTCCCTCAGTAATTGTGCAGAATCCCTTTCCTAACCTCTATGCTGTGTTTCTGACTGAAAGGACAACAGGTGCTGCACTTTCTACTCAACTAAGTGTAGTGATATGGTAGGTGCCCCCTGGCTGGTAGGTACCACTTCTCTGGGCACTGTGGCTCCCAAAGTGGTGGATGTGATTCATATCCAGGGATCTGGGTTTTCTCTGATAAAAAAACAAAACAAAAGTCAATTTCTTATTTTAAAAAAAATAACCCAGATTCCACATTTTCCATGATTAAAATGAAACACCATTAATACACGGATATATATAGC
>NW_017729032.1:119207908-119242490 GCF_001723915.1 Gavialis gangeticus
TTTTAAAAAAAATAACCCAGATTCCACATTTTCCATGATTAAAATGAAACACCATTAATACACGGATATATATAGCGGTGTTTCATTTTAATCATGGAAAAATATGGATTTTGGGTTACTTTTTTAAACCAAAAATTGGGGATTTTGGATCCCTCGAGGTTCCCATGCTTACTTGTCTGCCCTGGGGGAGCAGGCAGGAAAGGGTTAACCTGCCTGCCTGGATGCCACTGCTGTGCTGTTGCTCTTCTCTGGTCTGAGCCCACCCAAAGAGCATTAGCAGCAGCCAGGCAGGTATATTAACCCTTCCCTGCATGCTCCCCAGGACGGACAGCACAGGCAAGCTGCAAATAAGCTAAGGGGAGGGGCAGGGGGCAGTGATCAGGGTGCTGAAAGGGTGGCAGAGAGGCAGTGGGGCTAGCCTAAGCCAGTAGGAAAAGGGTGGGGGAAGGTGGGGTGTTTACACAAAGGTGTAACCTAAAGTGGTTCCACTTTAGTGTAACTTGAACAGGGTAACACATATCCGAGATAATTCTGCCCTGGAGTGGCATAATTTTAAGAAGTGTTTAAAACTAGTTTCAGGTGGTAATGTCAGACAATCCAGGTGTTAAGAGCTCCAGGAGCTTCCCAAAATTGTTGTGTAACAAGGACCTAAGTGCCTTGGCTTGAATCCTTGACTTCTGTCAAACTGGATCATTTTCATGTGGCAAGGAGCTTACTAGTAGGCATTTCAGTGCTTAAGTGGAAGAACCTCTAATAATGATTTAAATTTCCCCTTGGGTTTGTGTGATTTGTAGTATGTGTGGACATACCCAGGCTAGTTTTTAATATATCAAGCTTGGATACCAAGAATAGTGAAGCTGTAGTGACATGAGTTTCTGTGCTGTTTATCCAAGTCTTCCTGGGACTGTGAGTAATTACTTGGGCAGCTAGCGCATACTAACGGCCGTGTCTTCACTACTTTAATACATAGTATATAAAGTTGTGCTGCAGTCACTTATGATTTCAAGGAAGGTGTATCCTTGGGTAGGATAAAAGTACATGAATTAGTATTACATTCATTAGTTTACAAAAAGAACAATTTGGATGATCACAAAGATAATTTTTTATCACCAACCTGTATATCTACAAACCACTTTGGAACAGTTGTGGCTGCTAAACAGAAAGATGCCTGAAGCCTCATTACTAATAAAAACACTGAGCAACAAAAATTTCATGAAAAATGTTATGGTCCATGGAATGGAAATAAAAAAGCTCAGGATGAAAACAGTGGGACTTCTTGCTAAGCAATGTATCACTCCAGGTGAGACAATCAAAGGAATTTGGACCTACATAATTATATCTAGTAAGAAAAAAGGCCTTTGACTCACCACACAATGCTCTGCATAGTCTCTGAAATAACAGCAAACTGTACATCTCTTGACAGCTTTTAGTGGAGCTTACATAGTATGTTTTGAATGTAAATTTGCATAGTTAACTATTGGGGAGGGAGTAAATTGCCCATCATACGTTCCCTTTCCCACATGGGAGAAAAATTCAGAATAAAGCATGGCCATCATAGAGCTACTGTGCTCATTCACTAGAAGTAGAATGACATCTGTACCAATTATTTTCCACTTCTCCAGAGATACCGTGGAGTGGTATTTCTGGCAGCTGTGTGGTCAGGTGTCAGAGTGATGGCTATCATTCATTAACCTGAAAAGGGAAATATATTGGTAGAAGAAAGGAAAAAATATCTAATGGTCTTCTTCTCTGCCTTTATGCTTCTCTGAGTTTATACATACTTTGGAGCTTGTTTATGCTATGAGATAGTTCTGACCGCAAATTTTCTTTTTTAAAGAATTAAAATTATAAATTCTACATTTACCCTTGAGGAAAGGAAAAGAAGAGGAACTGTTGTTGTTGTCTCTTTGTGTGGTCAGTGTAGTTGTCTGCATGCATGCTGT
This sequence comes from Gavialis gangeticus, assembly GCF_001723915.1. NCBI lineage: Eukaryota > Metazoa > Chordata > Crocodylia > Gavialidae > Gavialis > Gavialis gangeticus. The sequence continues at coordinate 119,209,852 of NW_017729032.1, forward strand.
GTTGGAATTCTGTCTGTGCTGCTGTATTGGCTGCAGTTAGTGTGTGTTCCCCCTGAAGACTTCACTGTTATAGAAAGAATGATATACAAGCTTAGCTCAGTGGTGAAGGCTAAGACAGATTTGTTACCTACAAAGCACCTCCTCACTTTATGCGTAGCCAGTGAGTTACAGGGTATTAGCCTTGGAGGCTTGTGGGGGAAGAGGGGAGGGTACAGGCACAACTCACCTAATGCCTCCCCTAGTACAAGGTATCAAGGATTTGCAAACCCTCCTTAATACACTGATCTCATAACACATTCCAGTTACATCATGGACATCTTATTCTTTGTATTTAATAAAACATATTACAAGAGCCTCCTTGTACAAATCCTCCTCCTCCTTGAACATTCCATCATCACAGTTGCTACTTGCCATTTTACCAGATTATTTGATGATGAGCAAATAACCTTCATTTTTGCATGCTTTTCTTTTAAACTTCAATTTTCTGAATTCTTGTTTTCATGAGAAAACAAAAGTAGCCTAGATTCTGTTTAAAATGTCTTCTAGTTAGTGTCCAGTAAAGCTGGTGGCTAATCAAATGTATTTTCTTTGTAATGTTAATTATTATTTTTACACTCCAATTAGGGAATATTTTAGCTGCCATGACATACAGTGGCCACTAATAAAAGTCATAATTTACTAGTTATTACACTCCTGAAAGCCAAATTCTGTGATGAATTACCCTTCATGGAATCCTACTTATTCTGCAGAGATTGCAGTAAATACGCTCATATGACCTTGTCCTACCTGAGGAGTCACAGATGCCCCTTCCATCCTCATGCATGTCTCCTGAACAAAAGAGAGTCAGGAACCTTTATCACAGTATTACTGTCTTCTTCAAATGCTGTGAAGAGTGGTGCCCAGGCCTTTGCTGAGGTACAATGCATATTTTCCTTCTGGAGCCTTTTGATCAGGATATAAAGGTGATACAATTTTGCAGTGTGTAACAGGGTGACCTCCTGATCAGGTCTTCGCCGGCTACCCTGCTCCTGAGGTAACTGCCCACTTCACTTGCCTGCCATGTCTTGATAAAAAAATATGAAAAGTGTTACTAAGGCAGGAGGCTACCCATTACTTGCCCCGGTGACAAAGGCCTAATACCCACTCTGACCTCCCGTCCGTGGGTCCCATGCCTCACAAATGTTACTCTGGAATTACTTCTCTGGCCTATGGAGATAACAAACTGGGCACACAGTTGTAGCTCTTTTCTACAGCCCCAGAGAGTTACTCACATGCTACCCCTCTCTCACCGGGGTCCCACTCACTCCGCTGGCTCTCACCCAGCCTCCTTCATACTGCCGCCTCTCAGTGGCCACACTCATACTGCCCGGCATCACTCAGCTTTGGGCTTAGCCGGCACAATCTGTTGGGTATCTCCTGCTACCCTCACCTTAGCGTTGACTGAGCAATTGTATGATTGTAGGCCTGTTTTGCTCCTAGCCCCTCACTGGGCTACTATGCACCCACTGGGCCGCCTTAGTCATCCACATGCACAGGGCTTCTCTACTTGTTGCGCCTCTTACACATGCACGGGGGCACTCCACTCATTGCCCCTCTCACAGGGGGTCTGACTCACACCCCCAGGATTTCCTCTGCCACCTGGGTGCAGCTCCAGGTCCCCCCTTCAGCCTGACCTCTGCCTCAGGGCTCCTAAACTGAGCTCAGGGCTCTCCCTGCTCACTAGAACACCACCAAGAACATGGGGTTGGGGTTATTAAGGTGCCCCGAGTCACCTTTCACTGGGAAGGTAACTGGCCTGGCATTTCCTGGGGGCTCCCATGGCACTAGTAGCCCCACCAGACCACCCTTTCCCAGCAGCATGTACTTTTATGTCTTACCCAGAATAAGGGGTCTTCTCTGCCCCATAACCCCTGCCCTTACCTCTAGACTCTGCCCAGAGCAGCCATAATGAGGTACTGTTTTAAAGGTGAGCAACAAAAGAAGCTGCCAGCTGTGGGAACCTTGTCTTCATGGCTCCAGTAAAATCATGTTTCCCAGGAAGAACAATTGGGAACCCATAGCTGTCATGGATTTATAGTAGCTCTACATGTATAGTCCTGGAATCTATGTGAATCCATTTAGGCATGAGCCATGTAGTTGTGTAGAAGAATACATCTCCAGGAAAAGAGCTTGCTTCTATGTACTTCCTTGCTCAGGAAGAGACAAACTAGACTTGAAAACTGCAATTATCTGCTATTATATTCACAGAGAAACATTCTAGAACCATGTATAATAGTGTAATGATTAGTGAATTTATTTACCAACATAAGGTTTTTTGGGTTTTTTTTGCAATGAGAGCTACTTTTCTGACAAATTTATAAGTGGAGAAAAGTAGACCAGGTGCTTACGTGACTATAGTGTTACATCAGGGTTGTACCACCAAGTAAAATTTCAATTGGAAATGTTTTTATACAAGGCAAAACAGATCTAAATATGCCCAGATGGTAGGAGGGAAGCTTATTTAAAACCTATTTAAATCCAGAATAACAATTATGTATGATGATATTGTTTATAAAGTGTGAAAAGGAAAATCAAGATAAATTTTTGTTTATTTGTTAAGTTATTTGATTACAGTGTATAGACATTGTTTTCAACTCTTGTCCACTTTGGTTTAGAGTCTTGAACCTTGCTACTCAATAAAAAAATGAAAAATGATATAATGCTGGTTACAAGTAATTAGGTTATAAGTAGGAATTATAGCAATGCCCAGTGCCTAAAAAGAACATGAAGTAAATTTTATGATTAATTTTTTACTGACATAAGGGTTGCATGATCTAACAGAAGGTGGATATAATAAAATGCTGTTCATTGTGAATAAGTGTGGCAAAACTGGAACATATATGATAATAGGGGAAAAAGGACTGTAACAGGGCAGTCTGGTCCTTTAAGTGGGGCAGCTAAATCTGGGGTAGGAGCCCAGCTGTGGATGATTATCTGGTAGTAACAAGCCCAGGAGACAGACCAAGCAACTTAAGTGGGGAAGAAGCAGTTTTCAGCTAGAAGGCAGCCTGAAATCCAGAGGCTCTTATTTCTAGGAAGGGCCAGAGCAAAAAGGGGTTTTTCTCCTACCACTTGAAAAAAAAGCCAACTGTTTTGCTTTGCTTGTTTGTTTTGTTTGGGTCAAAGGTTATTGTTTATGTAATGAGGGCTGGCTGAGGGGTTTCCAGAGGAGCAAAGCCAACTAGCAAGGCTGCAGGCATTCAAGCCCACATGTAAGCTGTTGCTTGAATAGGCTGAGAAGTTCCTGAGGGACAGTGCCCACCTGCACAGGAGGAGGCACCCCAACCCACATATGTAGATCCCATTTTAAAGTATCTCCTTGCTAAGACAGTGGTTGAACTCTTGTTAAATCTGATGGTAACTTCCCCTTGTAATTCTGAATATTCAGAATACAAGTGGTAGCCATACAATTATTTCCTAATGGTAATGAGGTTGCACCATCATGCATATTATTTTTTTACAATCAGAGGCCTTATTGCAGTGAGATGAAAAATGAAGCCTCACTTCACTAGAGTGGGGTCCTTCAGATCTTCCCCTTCCCTCCTGAAAAAAGACTTGGGGGAGAGGGGGCATAGCTTAAAGTAACCTACCTACACATAGACCAGGTGCAATAAATGCATCTTTGCACCTTATGTCAAATCTAGATATTATACTTATTAAAATACAGTTCCCTGTCAGATCAGGAACTGAGCCATTCAGCTTTATTTCTAAAATTTGCATGGGCATCATAACTGCTTACAAAATGTCTGCCTTTACATGGAGCTTACATTAAATACATTTTGAAATTATTTGTTTTGAAAGCACATTTCCTTGCAAAAGAAAAAACTTATAAATTAAGATCTGGAAAATACATTTTTACCACTAATGACACTACATTCTTAATTGTGTGCCCCAAACACATTAAAATACACTAACCTGAGTATAATTTAAATGTATTAGCATACTTTAGACACTGATTTTGCTTTATAATGGAGGATTTCAAAGCAAAAAAAAAGCAAAAAAAGGATATCTCAGTTGCTTAGACCAAATCTCCTGCGCTTTGGTTAAATGTAATTCTTGCCAATTAATAGACTATTAGCAGGTGTGTCTACATGTGCTATTAATTTGAAGTAGGCTTACTGTTAAGTAAAAATACTGTGCAGTAAGCCTATCCAGGAGCATAGCTACACATGCTTCCGCTTGGGAGCAGATTGGCCAGGGGAAGATCTAGGGAGCACACAGAGGGCAGGGAGCATGGGGCCAGTCCCCATGTGCATGAGTCCAGGAGAGCTCTGCTGGCTGCAGTGGCAGCTGTCTCCTGACCCCATACACATTGGGAAGGGTCCTGATGTGCATGGGGCCAGGAGACAGCTTGTGTTGCAGAGCTCTCCTGCCCTGTGCACATGGAGATAAGCCCTCGCCTGTGCCTAGTGAGGCTTTCCTGTGCAGCCTGGAGCTGACCAGAAACTGTTACATGCTGGGGCAAGTCCCAGCTAGCTCTGGGCTGCATGAGGAATTCCCCGCACAGCCTGGAGCTGGATGGGATCTGCCCCAGAATGGGACAGTTCCTGGCCCACTCTGGGGCTGCAGAGGGAAGCAGGGAGCTAATGAATCCCAGCACTGCTTGGTTCCTGGCTCCTGTGGAGAGCCAGGAGCTGAGCAGCACCAAGATGGGGGTGGGAAGAGAGCTACCCCATCCCAGTGCTGCTTGGCTCCTAGCTTCCTTGAGGGAGCTGAGTAGTGCCAGGACCAGGGGAGTTCCCCATCTCATATGGCTCCCTACTTCAGGGACTAACTGGGACCAAATTTGCTCTTGGCCAGAGTCTACACATGCGCTACCATGCAGCATCTACTGTGCAGTTAGTTTAATACCTATATTTATGGGTAGTAACTAAGATGTAGATTAAATGTGCAGTAAATGTGTGCTTGTGTAGACAGTGACACTTTACTGCACAGTAGATTAGTCTACTGCACAGTAACACATCTTGTGTACACACAGTCATCTTGGGTTTTTTTAATCATCTGTCTATCCCCAGTGCACATAAAGTATGAAGAGCAGCAAGCTTTATTACCTTTCCAAAGGAACATCTCAACTCTGTCTTAGGAAGGCGGCAAAAATTAGGTCTGCTTATATGAGAAAGGAAGGGAAGAACATCCTAAATTACTAAGAGCTTAAATTACTAAGAGCCTTATTACACCTTACACCTACACATAAAATTAATGCACCTTAAGGTTACTGAGCATTAAAATAAGATGCAGTTAACTGAGCCTGGGAATGTATCTACATGTGCATCAGCATCGGGAGCCCAGTTGAGTCCAGGGCTGTTCCTGCCCCCTGCCCTGTTCTTCCCTCCTGCAGCATCCAGGGAGAGCTCCAGGCTTCCCCAGTGCCAGCCCCAGGCTGACAGGGGGCAGAGGCGGTAAGTCCTGGGTTCCAGGGAGTGGAGGGAGGAGCTATCCCAGAGCAGGAGACAGTTCTCAGCTGCATGGATCTCAGAATCATTATCCTGGCTCAGTGGCACTTGCTTTGGGTGATGCCCCGTGACTAAGCAGCAGCAGTGACCTGAGCTTTCCCCTTGCTTTGTGGAGGGGGCAAGAGAGTTCTTCATCCCTGGTCTCAGTGCTGCTCAGCTCCCAGCTGCCCTCAAGAGCTGGTAGTAGAGCAGCACTGGGACAGGAGAGTTCTCTTTCCCTGCAGTGCCAGGCTGGGGACAAAAAGATTTCCTGTCCCCTCAGTCCTGCCACTACCACACACCCCAATCACCTCCTGCTCCCCACCCATGCCTGGATGAGCTGGGAGCTGAGCAGTATAGGACCAGGGGATGCCATGAGGGTGGCAAAGAACACTAGAACCAGGGAAGCAGTGGGAAGCATAAGTAGTGCCAGGACTGGGAGTAAGCAGGGGGAAACCTGGGGGGTCTAAGCAGTGCCAGGACCAGAGGGAGCCACAGGATGGTAAACTGTACCAGGACTGAGGGGAGATGCTGGGGGGGGGGCATGTCCTAGCGCTTCTTACTTCCCTCTCAGCCCTGCCGTTGCCCATGCTGTTCATGCCCCAGTCAGCTCATATTACCTACCTGTGCCTGGGGGGAGCAGGGAGCTGAGTGGGGCTGGGACCAGGGACAGGAAGCTCCCCCATTCCCTCAGCAAGGAAAGCGAGGGGACAGCTCAGGACACTACTGCCACCTGGACATGAGGCAATGCCCCAACGAGTGCTGCTGAGCCTGCCTCTGATCCCAAACTTCACACTGAAGCTGCAGACGGCTCCCCCACTAATATTTAAAAGACTGTCATAAAGGAGATGGAGAAGCATTGTTCTCCTTTGCAGCAAACAACATGTAGCAATGGGTTTAAACTTTACCAAAGCAGACTTAGATTATGTCTCAGAAAAAAACCTTCTTGGAGCTTTTCGAGATGAGACCAGATAGAAATCTATTTGAGCTCATTTAGAAATAATGAATCCTTCACCTGTATATAGGGTTAGACTAGATAACTCGTGAGGGCTCTTCCAACTCTATGATTTCATGATTGTATATAATGTCTTCCTGAACTGCAGAACAAGTAAAAGCAGATTTGCTACATATCTCCAGGTAAAGATCAAAGGGAGAAAAATGGTATGTCATTGAACTTATCTATTACAAGCCACCAGGAGGTGGATGAGTTGTTTTTTTTTCTGAAAGGCACAGGGAGGAATAAATAGAAGCATCAAAAGGAGATGACCTCATGGTTATGGAAACTTTAATTAACCAGACAGCGGCTGGAAAAGTCATCTGCCAGAACACAGTCCATCAGAATCTTGGAATGTGCTGGAGAAAACTTTCATATTCAGAAATTTTAGATCTGATACAGTTTAAAAAATGAGGATACATTTGAAAATGTAAAAGTAGAAGGTAATTACATATAAGTAATCAAAGAATTTTGGACTGTACACTTCTAAAAGTAAAGAAAGGAAAGACTGAGAACCGTAGGATAAAGTTAATGTGCATCAAAGAAGCAAACTTAAAAACTCAAGGAACTGGTAAGTACAGTCACTCAGGAAGAACAGGTTAAAGAATATTTAGATAAAATCTGATGTATTCAACTTGGCAGGGGCTGTAACATACTTAAAGAAGAACCAGATGAATTAATGTCTGGACCATTAGCATGCCTATACACATGTTCCTTTGTGTTCTAATTAGAACAGATCAGATCACTCGATTAATTGAGTCTGTTGTGTGTTCTAATTCGAATGTTCCAGTGCCACTGCAGCATCCTGTTTATTAAGCCTCTGTGCCTTTTAAAATGTCTGTGGGACCCTTTATCTAAATCTCATTGAATGATGTTTAGATAAGATATCTCACAACTATTTTTAAATATATGGGGTCCTTATTTTATGTGATGCTGCAGTGTTTTAATTAGAGCGGCTGCCTGTGAACTGCTCTAATAAAAATGCTTCCCCTTTCTCCCCAACCTCTGAGAACATGAATAAGTAGCCTTGGGGCATCTTTTGACATGGTCCAGGGAGTGGGGGAGTGGTGCTTTAATTAGAACAGCTCTACAGAGCTGTTCTAATTAAAGCACCCATAGCTTCTTATGTATTGAGTGTTCCAGGCTTCAAAATTGGAGAAGCTTGTTTGATGAGCTTTCGTTATAGTGTTCCCACCACAATTTTGAAGCACAGGGACACTGAATACATGAGATGCTGAGGTGGGTGGAACATGCTAATTAGCAGGGATCCTGGTTTTCTCTGATTTAAAAAAAAATCCCCCATTTTCAGATTGAAAGAAGTAATCGGAAATCCACATTTTTCCATGATTAAAATGAAATGCCACTATATCTATTGATTGGTCAATTGATTAATCAATAGATGGATAGATATAGATAAAGAGGTGTTTCCTTTTAAAAATAGTGGTGTTTCCTTTTAACCACAGAAAAATTTAGATTTGAGGCTACTTTTTTTTAACTGGAAATTGGAGGGGGGGGAGGGGGTTAAAATCAGAGAACACCAGGATCCCTGTTGATCAATCACCATAACTTCAAAATTCAGGAAAACACTTGACCAAATTATTGTAAAATATATTGAAGAGCCCGTGGAGGACAACAAGAGCCCCTACAGGGTAATCTCCCCCCAACAGTCCCCCCCCCCAAAAAAACTTAAAGGGAATATATATTCACCAAGAAAAGATTGTATTAAACACATCTAATTTCCTTCTTTGAAAGGATGATTAGCCTACAAGATAAGAAAGAAATGTTGAGACTGTCTAATAAATCCTACCTTTATTGTATAATCAACTATTCTGCTTCTAGAAATTGGTAAGTAACTTAATTTATATATAGCTGTATCTATATATAGATATCTAGAGATATAGATATAGATAGATATAAATGGCATTTCATTTTGATCACAGAAAAATGTGAATTTTGGGTTACTTTTTGTAATCTGAAAATTGGGAATTTTTTTTAATCAGAGAAAACAGGATCACTGTATCAGTGACTGCAGCACAAATTCTTCTTCATTCTGCTTTTCAGTTGACCTTTATATGGCAGAAAAAAGCTTAAGGAAGCAGGATTCCAAAACAGAGGATGGGTTTCTCAGATAAAGTTTTTTCTTGCTGATTCTTTTTTTTTCTTTTTATTTTCATTTCTTAATGTAGAGTCTCATCAGTTACTGTCTAGGTTGGCAAAATGATTCACTTTCTACCTGACAGTATTTATAATTTTGAGAATAGATTACATTTGAACATAGATAGCCCAGTAGTAGATTAAATAGACAGATTTGAGATGGTGAATTTAGCTGGATCCTCTTAAACAGCTAAGTGAAAGCCTTATGCAAACTGCAAGACATCTTTGGCATATAGATCTCAATATATAGATGCTACCCAAGAAATATATAGATATTACGCTATTCTTCATCTATTTTATTTCTGAAGCACTTGGCTCTGAAAAAACCCTAGTTTTTTTCTAGGGTTACCATACATCTTAGTTTTCCTGGACATGTCTTCTTTTTTGGCCCCCTGTGCTGCAGCCAGGCGGGTTTTTAAAATAAGAGCAAATGTCCAGGTTTTCTGCTCTCCAGGCTGGCTGCCTGGGGCTGGGAGCAGTGGGCAATGGGATAGACTGTCATGGGTCATGTGCTCCCCATGCAGGCTCCGGCAAGTTCCCAGGTAAGAGAGAAAGAGATAGAGAGGGCTTTTGAATAAACAATATGGGAGATGTTTCAGCAGCAGGGCTGGGGGGGCAGGGATCTGTGGGTCAGGAGTGAGGGGCCCCAGAACAGCTTGGGGGACAGAGGTCGAGGGTCCAAAGTGCAGGACACTGGTAGGGATGGGGGCAGGGGCTGAGGGTCAGGGGTGAGGGGCACCAGCTGAGCTGGGAGGGTGGGGACAGGGAGCTGAAAATCAGGAGTAAGGGGCACAGGGGATACAATGGGTGACTGTGGGTTGGGTGTGTGGTGCACTGGCAACATCAGGGGGCTGCGGGTCAGGAGTGAGGGGCACTGGCAGTGGGAAGGGGCCTGGGGGGCTGGAGTGAGGGGTGCAGGGGAAGGGATGGGTGACTGTGGGTTGAGTGTGCAGGGTGCTGGCAGCAGCAGGGGGCTGCAGGTTGGGAGTGGGGGGGGCAGGGTACTGCTATTTGGGAGTGAGGGGCACTGGCATGGCTGGAGTCAGTGGGTGCAGAGTGAGGGGCAGCAGCTAGGCTGGGGGGGTGGCTTGTCAGTGAGGGGCAACAGAATGGGCAGGGGCAGGGCACCAACATGTCATTGTCCCCTCATCATTCCCCCTGCCCCCTGCTCATGACAGGTGTCCTCTTTTTTGGACCTGGAAATATAGTAACCCTATTTTTCGTAATTCAAATTAGCATGTCAATGTAAGCCAACATAGGTTACCTTGAAAGAGTTGAAAAAGCAAACCCTAAGTGGATGAAGTACATACATTCAATTTTTGTGTTTCTGTCTGCATGCAAATAAGCAATTGCCAAACTGCACCTGCAATGTTGTATGCTTTCATTGGAAATTTGGCTTAATTCTATAATAATAATAGGCTTATTCTGTCTGTCTGCAGCAGTCTGATCAGTTGTCTTGGCAGCCAATTACAATCTTTAGTTAAACAACCAATCAGAGTGCTTCAGATGGACAGAATAAGCATGTTATTTTAATAGATCCTAAGGCACTTTAAACAGATATGCAGGTAAGTCAGAGCTAGAATGAAGCCTCGGGGCCCCCTGCTGAAGAGAAAAAAAGTAGTGAAGGCCTCAATCCTTGTCTTTTTTCCCCCAGATCCTGCCCACCTTTCCCATGGCCAGGGGGTGAGATGTCAGCAGGCCCTGAGCCACACGGGGCCCTAGTGGTTCCCTCCATGGTGGTGGTGCCCCACAGGACTGCCTGGCTGGGATGCCAGCAGGTAGATGCTGCATGGAGGGACCACTACCATGGAGCGAGGCACCGTGGCCCCCCACAACTCAGAGGCTGTACCACCTACCAGCAGCTTTCTCGCCAGCTGTGGGAGACACAGGCAAGCTCCAGGAGGAAAAAAAAAGATTAGGCCCCGCACTATCCCAGTCAAAGAATAACTAAAAACCCTGTATTTAAAAAATACTTTTGCAATAAAAAAAAAATCATAAGTGTATTATAGATTTCAGGTAGTAAAAGAATAATAAAGAAAAAATTAGAAAATGGAGACCTGTAGTTCTTCTTAGTTTCCTTTTGTGCCATTGTAAATCTGAGAGGTCTGAAAGCTGTAAGATAACATAGGAAGTCTGCTTGTGTAGAACAGAAGAAAGATGAAGGCAATGCAAAACAGAACTTTAAGCCTTTTGGCAAATTGCTCTCCCGCTTTGTGTTCTATGGATTTCAGGTGAAAAACTGGGAAAGACTGAAATATGTCTCATTGATGAACTTGGATTAATCCTCTACCTGAGAATATGTCTCCAATAACATTTAGGTTCAACCCTGAGCACCCTAAAGAGTGCTCTTAACTAGCTCAAGCTAAATGCCCTCTATCTTACCTAGCACTCACTGGGCACTGTCCTTTCTGTTTTTTGAGTGCATGGGGGGCACAGAGCCCCATGGCATGTGCCCTCCTGATATTGGCCACTGCCAGAGCCGCCGCTGGCTTCTGCGGGCAGTCACTGCCCCTGCCCTTGCTGGCAATGCAGCCACTGGCGGCTGCAGGTGGTCCCCACTCACTGCCCACTGCTTGCCAGCCCCCACTCCCACATCACAAACAGTGTGGGCAGTGGCTGTGCCTGGTCCCCACTTGCTGCTCACCACCACCAGCACTGCCGCTGGCAGTTGCAGGCGGTCCCTGCTTGCCACTCGCTGCCATGGTGTCCCCCCAGTCACGGGAGGCACCAGTCATTCATGCTTGAGCAGAGACTTTCTATGCATCTATCTGGTCATTCCTTCTGTGTTTGTCCTGAGTTATAGATACTACAGAAAGTGGAATGCCTGAATGAGATTTGAACATACTGCAGGGAGGAGTGAACATACCCTAAAATCTGAACTGCCACTGGGGACATAGAGAGAAGTGACAATTTTCACTCAATCTGGCCACAGAAGGCAGTCTATAGCTATGACTAAATACAAGTGTGTGGCTGCAGCCTGCTTAAACATGGCCAATTAGGCAAAAATCTTAACCCTCATTGCATGAGAGTTCAGAAGAAGATGTTTCAAAACAAAACATCATCTGTAACCTATGTCTTCCTGCCTGCCAGCCTCTGAGCTGTTTTCAGAATGGAAGGAGCTAAGAGGATTGCAGGGAGTTCAGTCTGGGGTTTTTTCAGCCCCTCCTGGAGGGTGGAGGAGCAGGTGTATTGTAGGCCCCTGATGGCGGGGAAGGCTCCAATTCACCTACCCTACCCTCCAGTGCCAGCTGGAGAACCCCTAAATCAAGTTTCTGCTGCTACTTTTCCTCCCTCCCATTCTGAAAACAGCATGGGCTAGCAGGGAGCTGGCAGAGAGGAAGGCCCATTGCTAGGGGAAACTGGCTGCAGGCTCACAGCCAGCAGCTAGATTCCTCTCCCCATTGGAATCAACAGTGAACTTCTGTTTGGTCTGGGGATCCTTATAAGTCAGAACACTTCCTGCAAAGTGTTCTCATTTACAGCAGGGACCTGCACGTCTGTCTGTACCCTGGAGGGTCCGAGTTAAAGGTATTCCATACCCTTATAGATCTACCCTGTAGAAGGTCACCTGTATAAGCTAAGGTCACCATAAATGGATGTGTAAATATGGGTAGTCACACGACAGTGATTCTTCCTGTGAAGATATTTGACTATAGAGTGAGCTGGAACTCAAGGCTGTGCCAATACCTTGGAGGATATGTTTAGTTCTGATACACTTAAACTGCCTGATGGGCTGTCTTGAGGTTTGTTGGATTTTTTCCTTCTTTTTAACTCATTTCCTTTGACTTGCCTTGCTTTCTTTTATCATATGGATGACAAAAAAATCTGTGCAACTTCTCTAAACCTAGAGGTATGTAATATTTTTAAATAGAAAAAAGCATTTAAACTTAATAATGTTTTCTTAAAAATCCATTTCTTGGCCTTAAAGTTCCTTTTTTTTCTGATACTAATGCCAAGTAGATAGTTTCATAAGCAAAATTATAGCCTTTTTGCATCAGAAATAATTGTGCCTTCTCAGGTGTGGGTGCTTAAACCACACATGGATCTTTAGAGAATGTACCCTAAAGAAAATGTTTTTTAACAAAGATATTTCAATTGAAAAGACTTCTGTGTGTGCTTTTACTCTTGGCTTTAGGCTTCAGATAATATTTGAAAAAAAGTTTTCCTTTTCTGTAACAGTAACACGTTAGTGATGAATCTTTTAACATATTAGCCTCCGGCATGCGGTACAGTTGCCTGGAGGAAAGCCTAAAAGCATTTTAAAATACAACACTGTTGGCTGAAGTGTCCAAATTTCAAACTTTTTACAACGGTTAGCTGTAATGCACCACTTAAGGAAATGTTCACCCCTTAAGGAAATGAGATTCTGAAGAACATGATAAGCAAGAAATGCAAATAGAAATCTGGAGCTGGATAGAAGTGTTACTTTTGTAGTCTGCATACCAGAAGAACAGAGAAAAACCAGCTAACCTTTAGAAATGTTAATTCTCATGATATGCATATTCCCAGACAAGCATCATTATTTTGAAGTTAAGATTGATACAGCAAGCTACAATTAATAAGAAAAATACCAGAAATATGACTATTTTAAATCCTTACCACTTAAAACTTTAAAATGATATACATGATTAAGACTCTCATAGTTATTTTCATCTATTGATCTGAGTGAATATAATGATAATTTTAGATGACAATTAATAATGAAGTCATGAATACTTTTTCAGTTTATATGTATTCTAACAAAAATGTGCATATGTACACATTTAGTACTAGACAGCACATTCCCCTTAAACATTGACCCTCTTTACTCAGATATAGCTATGACTTTAGTTTCTGAATCACAGGAATGAACACAATGGTAAAAGATACATAAGCATTCAATTCAATGTCATATCTATTAAGCTAGGCCCTATCATTCAACCTGTTCTTGGTGCTGGGAAGTGTCCAAGACTCTGCACATTCCCTTGACTAACATAGTGCCTTAAATTTGCATTATTAATCATCCTATAAGAATTACTTACTCTTCTATAATAATTTTTGGTCTCAAAGAAAGGAGTCAAAGGTTACAATAAACCTGCCTAATATTTCGGCATGTGTGTTTTGAGGAGATGGTCTAAAAATTGAGATACGATTCAGATCTTTGCTAGTATAACTATGGTTAGCTCTCCTCTTGCTCCAGTCTCCCATTCTGCTCTGAAACCAGGAGACTACTGTAGGTTTAATCTTATTTGACAGAAAAGGGACAATAAAAGATAGGATTGTGCTTCAGGCAAGATTTCTCAGTTTCTTTAACTGTAAAGATTTAGGGCAAGAGCTGTCTTCAACTGTTTGTGGACAACACCTCATAGATTTTTGCTGTTGCTCTAATACAAATAATAAATCATAACAATTTTTTCCTTGAATGGCCAGATGAGTAGAAGGATTACACATTCAAAAAGAAGATACAATCTGTTCAATGTGGTGCATCAGGCTGCTGTAGTGCTGTAGTGCAATAGCATTTTCTATCTAGCTCAGTAGTGTATAACTCACCCAGCCCTATGTGATGGTTCATAAACCCAGTCTAGTTCATGGAGCCATGTCATTTGTCCTTGGTGTCTCCCCATGAATCCAGAAATTTGTCCATAGGATGTGCAGTTGCACTGTTAATTGCCATGCCTACAAGAGCTGTGCCAATTAATATTTCCATTAATTCCATTGCCATTAATTTCCATTAATTTCCTGTTGCCGAATTTCTGGGTGTGTGGGGACCCCTGAAGACCAAAAGATACAGCTGAATAGATCTGGCCCATAGGCTATATCTTGTTCATCCCTGCCTTAGCTTATCCATGCTAGGACCAACTGCCATTTGACCTTAAATGTATAAAACATTGATAGATGTAACAGTCTATTTATTGTGTAGCTACTTTAGAATACCCACAGATAGTCAGGATCCTTTTAAATGGAGTAAATTGGACAAGCCATTTGACAAATTCATTTATTTCAATATTAAACGCTTCAGGCAATGGTGTTCAATATTTCAATTTCATAGGCCAGATCCCATGCAAAATTGGGTCTCTCATCCCTGGATCCTGCTCCATGTCTTCCCAGATTGTGTCTCTTACCATCCAGATCTCACCATGTACCACCCCGATCAGGCCCCATGCCACTTAAACCAGGCCCCATGTTCTTGATCTAGTGTACAGATCTGGCCATGCTATTTGCCTGAAGGGTTTCCCACACATCTGGAAATTTGGCAGCTGGGAAGTGGCAATTAATGCTGCTACTGCTCCCCCCACCACATTTTTGGGCCTGTTTGGAATCCTGCAGGCTGGATGATGCAGCTCCATGAGCTGGGGGCTGAGCACCTGTAGTTTAAGGTGATTGAAGCATGCCTCCTAATTCTCATAGGACCAACTTGCTCCCGGCTATTCTCACCTCAACAGTGTATGTTACAATGTTACGTGGTGTACCAATCAGCCCCTGCTCTGCTGTTTAAATCTCATTAACTTTTCTTATGTGCTCACTCAGTGACTTGCCCCTACAACAGTCTTGAACTGGACAGTTCTTAGTGAGTTTCAGGGCTGCTAATAGTACAGCTCTGACAGCAGCTGAAACTGGCTCAAAGGATTAGCAGCTACTTCACATATTGCAGAGTTTTCTGATAGCCAAAGGAGCATGTTGTGTACAGCTTACATCACAACTGCACTTGGTGAATAATCAAATCACTGCCACATCCCGCAGGTAGAAAACACTTGTGTTCCTTTAGATTTAGGCATTTGGCTGTAAAGATTCCAGGTGCAGAGCTGTAAGTATATACAATTGTTTTTGCATCTTATTTTTTTACATGTTAGACTATGTTCATGTGTGTAAACTTGTTAGAAAACTTTTGAGACAAAAACACATATGTACATGCAGAAGCAAGAAGGGAGTGGGAGTAGAACTCACTAATGGAGTCAAGGGAACTTTGCCAGATTAAAAACTGGTAGGTCAGAGTCTTATGGAAGGTCTTGATTCAGCTGCTACTCTGCTGTTTTGTTTTGCAATTTATTTATTGTATATCATATTGCACAAACAGAAGTATGAATGTTAGGTTTATCTGAGGTCAGGTTTTAAAGCTATAGCACAGAAGCCCTGCAATTACTAGACAACAACAATAAAAACCCACACAAATAAACGAATCCATAAGAATAGTAGGAACACATGGGAATAAGGATGTAATCGTTTTTTGAAACCTTTGGAATTTGTCGTAATAACATTAATCATGAGGTACTCATTTGGGATTAATTTGGATGAAGTATGTAAAGGATTTCAATGTTAATTAACCATTGCTTTCAAAAGCTGTTATTCTAGTTTTCAACATGGGTGCTTCATGGACTGCAGGTGAATTCACTGTAAAGTAGCCAAAATTGCAAAATAAGTGGATGAAAATGTGATTATGGCTTTGGTGATGGTGCTATGTGTCTGTTAAATGAATGTAAAATGCATGTGACATTGGTTGTGGTTAGCTTTGGGTTCTCACATTATCAGTTTTGAAAGCTGTTTAAAATGGAGAACCTATATGTAAAAGAAGAAAAGGAAAATATATCCAGCAGGAGCGAGGCAGTAAAACTAGATTTCCTGTATTTGAGACATTTTTGAAAGATAAAATAGCTTTTATTAAGTCTGTATGCCATCATTTTTTGTGTCCTTAGAAACTGGAAACAGGCCTGAGGTGTATAATTTTAATCTATATTTTTGAACACTTCAGAAATTTGATTTTGGTGCAGAGCCATCTATATTTCATAGTGGGCTTTGGCCATTGTGAAACAACCTGCTGGTCACGGACAATAGTTTCTACTCTGTTCAAAGTACAAAAAAGCTTTGCAATTGTAGCAACAGTGACTGCAGCTACTTGTAGTTAATGTTATATAGAGATTTTGTTTTTAATTTTTGCTATTTGTCATTCATCATTTTCTGATACTATTGTCTTTTGGGGTTGGGAGTGTTCAAGTCTGGATTTTGCATGAATGTGATTGTTTTAATTTTGGAAAAAATGAAGCAAAATTGACCTGTCTTCTTTCAAGTGATATCTCTATCTCAGATAATATCCATCATTGTCTTCTGGTCTTAGCATGGTCTTTGCATAGCCATAAAATGTCATCTAATTTTGGAGGCCAACCAGTCCTTAATATTAGAAGAGTAGCTCACAAATTTTTCCTATTTTAAATTGTTCTTGAAGCCTTTCATTTTAATGTTTCATTTCAGCACCATAATGCTGAAATGGCTGATGATAAAAAGTTGAAGGTTGGTATAGAAATAGTCCTTATGAAATGAAGGAAAACTGATTTTCTGTGTTATGAAAACCAGGTAGTATGCAAAAGCAGATCATTGGTAAAATCAGTCTACACAATATCATTGGTAGTTTTGTGATTTTTATATAGGATATTTGAGACACATTTAATGTGAAGAAAACCTGGGGACTTTTAAAATGTGTTGTAATGCTAACTAAATACATCCATTGTCTCTGAGTGGTACAGAACCCACAGGCTGTCTTCAGAGTAAAGATGACTACCAGTCCAGGAGAGCCATTGCAGTGCCCTGGAAATAAGTGTACTATCATTACCATTCTGAGAGTCCAAAAACACTAAGTTCCTCTGATTTCTGTCCTAAAAATCATGATTACATTACAACAACATATATGAGTTCTTTTGGGGGGATTTTTTTCCCTTTCAAGTTGGAAATATCATATTTTGACGATTTGCCCATTGCCATGAGGAATGGAAATTTACATATTTTTCTTCAAAAAAAAGAAAAAGAAAGAACAAGGAAAAAAAAGAAAAGCTGAACTTCTTACCTAAACATATGCCAGAAGTTGTGGATTTATGAAAAGTAGCAGATTGTGAGTGTTGCAATAAAACTATGAGATCTTGCAATACACTTTTTTTTCCCCCTAGAATGTATAATATGACAGCTTCTTTCTTGCAGCCAAGACAGGAGGCAGTGAAAATAGGGGTGTAACAGTTAGAAAATGACACTTGAGAGCAGGGTCATGTGGAGGTAAAAGGGAAACTATGGAATCAGTGGAATGTAACTATAGAGAAAGAGGCTGTTGGACACGGAGAAGAAGAACAATGGAATGTTGCTGAGAAAGAATGACATGAAAGGGAGATTTTTGGACATGTTAATTTGGAGATGGCATGAGAGAAAGTTGGAGATCACTTGATGAAGAAGAGGGGGCATGATGGGGCAAGAGATTGGGGCTGGCAGTGAAGCGGTGTGACTAGTCAAATATGTAGAGACAGGAGAATGTGTAGGTTAAGAGAAGGTGTAGAATAGGATTAGGCAAAGAGAGACTGGAAATGAGAAGAAGGTGGTATAAAACACTGGAGAAGGTGATGGGAAAGAAAGGGTGAATGTAAGGACAGAACAATATAAGGGGACAGGAAAAACAAGGACAGAAGACTAAAACAGGAGAGAAATGGAGGTATGGACAAAGCACTATAAGGTGAGTGGAGTGAAGCGGGGCAGTAGGTGTGGAGAGTGAAACTCTTCCAGGGTTTAGGAAAGGGTAAATGGAGTCCCCACCCAAGTGGTCTAAGGTGGTGCATAAAATGTATGTGTGTGCATGTACTAAACTTTACATTTTTATACTGAAATAAATATAAACTGCCAGGTGGAACAGGGCCTCCCTCTAAAAAGGTGAACAAATTCAAAGGCAGATCTTAAAAAGGGCAAAAAATGAAGTAACCCCAAGTAAACAATTCCATGTTTTTAAGCAAATGATGGGTGAACTGAATTTTTTTATGTTCTAGGTTTGGCAGTGATAATTTTTTTAAAGTTTTTTTTATAAGAGTTCAGTTAATAAAGCCTGAGCCTTCCTTGTGGCCAGCTTAGTTGAGTTGGAATGTGGAAAAGTATAGGTTTGTTAGCAAGAGATCCCTATCCAGCTTTTAAGAGTCTAGGTGTTAGCAGGGGCAGGCAATTTTTTCAGGCAGAGGGCCACTTACCAAGTTTTGGGGAGCTGTTCAGGGCCTCATAGGTAGCTCCACCCCTTAACAGTTGCCCCACCCCCCGGTCACCATATTGGAACTGGAGGTCCTGCCCCAACCCCTGACCTTTGCCACCAGAAGTCCCTCCCCTTGCCCTGGAAGTACTCCTTTTGGAAGGAAGAGTGCTGCAATATTGAAACTGGAAAAAAACCCAAATCATATTCAAAAAAGTAAAACATCTAGTATAACTTATATTAATTTTATTTAAAATTATTTTTGTACTGATTTATGTGTTTACAAAGTATATCTAGAGGGGACTGTATAACAGGTCAAAAAACAGTCCTTCTGTATGTTATGTGTGGGTGGTAAGGAGGTATATGTGGTGGGGTGTGGTTAGGGAGTGTGTGTGTGTGTGTGTGGTAGGGTGTGGATATGGTGGATGGGCTGGGAGAGAAAGAGAGAGACAGGGGCTGTCTGCTGTCTCTATTGCATGAGACTCATGCAGTGCAGCCAGGCGGACCCTGTGCCAAGGCTCCATACTCCTGCCGCTCCACCCTGGGTCCCTGGCGGTCCCAGGGCACCTGCATGGGCTCCGTGCCCAACTGCCACCACTGTTTCCCTGATTTCCCTCCCACACACGTGCCCGCCACTTACTCTGCTGCCGCCATTCCCCATTGCCCTCGCCACTCCCTGCAGCCATGGCCCCCACCACTCGCTGGTGCCGCAGAGTCTGCCACACCACCACCACTGCCCCCACCGCTTGCTGCCCTGTTCCCTGCAGCCACAGCTGCGGCCCCTTCCATTCACCACTCCTCTCCCCACAGCCCCTGCTGCTATGGCTGCTGCCACTCGCTGCAGCTCCTGCCTCTGTCCCAGCTGCATGGGCAAGCCTGGAGTTGGCACAGGCCTCAGGCTGAGCAGTGGCAGCATGGGACAAACTAGTGTTCAGCATGGGAGAAAAACAGCTCCTCCCCCCCCCACTGCCGGCACTCCATGGTACAGGCACTCAGAGCCCACAGGGGGCTGCCTGTGCCTACTCTCCACTGCTACCACTGCCCCACAGGGCAGCCCACAGGCAGTGTTGATGTGACAGAGACACAGGACAGCCCCATGTGGCCTCTCGGCAGCTGCACCAGGAAGCGGCAGCTAGGGGGAGGAGGAGGGGTCACTTTTCTCTTGCTCTGAGCAGCAGTTTGTTTCACATCACCGCTGCTCAGTGCAGATGGGGGAGCCCGGGGTGCTTGAGTTTGGGTTGCGTGTGCTGGTCCCCACCTGTACAGTGGGGTTGGGGTGGTGGGGACTGGGAGCAAGCAGGTGCACAGAAGCCAGGGATAGCTAGGCAGGCCCACAGGGCCCACGCCAGTGTCCCAGGGCCAGCGGCGGGACCCAGAGCAGGGTGGCAGGAGTGTGGGCTCCCAGCCAGCAGGGGCTCTATGGAGCCAGTCCAGTTTCCCTCTCTCCCCACTGGCACAGCCCAGCCCAGCTCCAGACCCCTGCCAGCCCATGCCCCACACTCCTGCTGCTCATTCTGGGCCTTGCCAGTTCTGGACCTGAAACATTGGCATGGGCCCTGCGCTCCCACATGCCAGCTTGCTTCCAGTTCCCCTGACTCCCGCCACTGTTTGCCCCACTTCCCTGCCTGCCCTCTGGCTGCTCTGCACCATGTAGCTCCCAGCTGCATGGCCAGACCATGGGACTCAACAGGAGCCAGCCCGGCCCCAAGGACTGGGGCAATTGTCCATGGTCCTCCTCTGCCTCCCCACCCCCTACCCTGCTTTCTTACCGGAATTTCCCATGTGGGTGCAAGGAGGCATAAGGAGTCCCGCAGTCCCAGGCCAGAAGCCTCTGCCAGGCAGGGGCTCCTGACTGCGGGAGGGCAGGGCCAGGCAAGTCTTGCTGTTGCAGGAGTCTACCATGACTTCCCCTGCATCCTAGTGCCCCTACAGGCAGTGAAGGGCAGATAAATATTAATTTTCTAAAATTTTTAGGGGCCCCACAAGCCAAATAGAATGGCCTGGTTGGCCAGATCTGGCCCACAGGCCATATTTTGCCCACCCTTGTGTTAAAGGCACCCATGCAGCAGAAATTTAAGAGTAAGCAAAGGAGGCAAACATCTATTTTTATTCTCAGTACACAAACTGCCTTACTTCTTCACTTGGTTAAATTGCATTTTATGAGTTTAAATGAAAGGAAAATTAAATCTATTAGAGCTAATGAAAGAAAACTTTCTGCTTCTTTGTTTTTGTTTTGTTTTTATTTAAAACATAGTTAATCATAAGCTAAACAGGCCAATACAGCTGTATGCAACTCACAGAAACATTATGCTGTTCTGATGCTCTAAGGCTATAAGCACTTTGAAACATTGTTCTCATTGGCTTTCAGTGGACCTTGTGTTCTTTTGTCTGTGAAAGCTCTTCTGAAAATGTCATCCTAAAATAAAGGGAAAGTTTTTTCCTCCACATGACACAGTAGCACTGTACTTCCAAATATGTATATAGCAGTGTAACAGATACATTAATAAAAAGCAGAAATAATTTTTGCAAAAGCAGACAACGGTATTTGTTATCTTGAAGGCTTTTCACTTGAGTAATTTTGCTAAAGTCCTTTACCACCGTAACATAATACAGTAAATGTTGCCTATTAAACTTCATAAAGAAATGAAGCAGTAAATTGCATTATGTTTTGCATTATCTTTGTGCACCACAAAACAATGCTGCATCAAATTGAGCTTATATGCGCAACATCTTTTACTAGAAAATCAATGCATTTTGATAAATTCAAGTTCCTTGTGTGTCAGCTTGTAGTGGCAAAGTGAAGACAGACTTCATTTTTAAGTCCTTTTTTCATGAGTTTCAGGCATGTCTACATAGGATAGTAAGTGGAACTGATGTAAAGGTGTACATTTTAAATTGTATTAGTTAAAGCACATTTACCACTTTGGCTAGGGACAGACATTAGACATAAACTGGTTTAAGTGATCAGAAACTGTAACAGAACAGACATTCACTGCACATAAAGCAGTTTGAAAATGGCTGAAACCTGTTTGAGATAAAACTTGTTGAATGTAGTATCAGACATAACTGATATGGCACAAATTGCTTTATGCAATATCTGTCCCAGACCCCTTGCTGTGCCCTCCCCCCTCTCCTCATCACTCCATGCTAAGCAGGAATTCTTCCCTCCACCTCTGCCTTGCTGAGAGGTTTCTGTGCATTAGCTAGCAGACCACATGCTGGCTATGATCCTCGCTGTGGCAGACCAGACAAAGGGAGAATCAACAGGTAGCTGGTAATGTCCCTCTGTTGTTTTCTTAATGGGGAGATAAACACCGAGTTAAGGGTAATAAATACTGTTATTTTTTTTCTGTTGGGCTGGTCAGAAGGTGAGGGAACCCCTCCCCACCCAGAGTGTCCTGCTGGGGCCTGGCCATACCCTGCTCAGCTCAGCCCTGTGCAAGAGAAGGAGGGCTGCTCTAGCATCCCCCAGCTTCTAGCCTGAATGACTGCAAGCATGTGCCTACATGTCTGGGATGTCTGTATGGTTACAAACTAATTTAGCCTATCCAGGTTAGACTAACCTGCAAAGATTTAATCAATTCAGGGTCAGGCTTTTTTAATGTATATCCCTAGCCTTTGTGGACACAGTAAATCCAAAATTAAATGGCCTTGGTTTCTTTCAGCTTGATGATGAACTAACTAAGCCATTATATTTCTGAATTAAAGCAAGGGTTGGCAATATATGGCCTTCAGAGCCACTGCATATGGCTTTCAGAGCTGGGAGGCTTTGTCAGTGTTCTGGTCACGGAGGGCTTTACCCCCACCTGCTCTGGGGCCAGGCAGTCAGGATCTGTGACTGTGCTGGGACCAGGCAGATGTGAGCTATACTCATGCCACTGCTGCTTCTCCCCAGCCATAGTGCAGGCAAAGCTTCCAGTTGCCTGGCCCTGGTGAAGCTCGCCAGTGCCTGGACCTGGCACATGCGCAGCTCTCTACTGCCCAGCCCAAGTGCAGGCATAGAGAAAACCTCCCTTCACCACCAATGTGCTGCCCACCTTACCCACACTGGACTGGAGCCTTTGTTCTAGCCTGTCCTGTGACTCAGAATGGTTTTCAGCCACTGAATGAGAGTACCTGTAAAGTGGCATAATGTGTTTTAATCAATGCACTTTAAAATCATATATGATAGACAGCCCTTTACTTCTTGTGAAAAGGGAAAGGGGGAAGCAATTGGACAACAGAATAAATGCTATTAGCTCTGTAGAGGGGAAGTAAACATGCCATGTCAGTCTTGAGTGTGTCCTTTTACTTTTCTGTGAAATGTGTCAAGGGAGAACCTGGGGGAAATGATGATGTTTATGAGGTGAGGCAGGATGAAAAAAGTGAGGAAAAATTGACAGAGATCATAGAATTTTCCAAATAAGAAAAGAACAATCAATAAAAGTATTTCTGACTGTGATGTTATACTGTTTAATGCATGCCTTATATTCATAGCAAGTCATAAGTTTAAAACTGACTGCTTCCAGTATATTGCAGAATTGCATTATTCATCACTACCACCATTTAGAGGTTTAACTGATATAATTACATACACATTTAAAAGCAGAGAGGGATTAGTGGTATTTAGCATTCAGCTAAGTTCAGCAACCCACAAATTCCCCCTCCTCCTCATAAATGTTATTTTTCATGCTGCCCTGTTTTCCTGGATCAATCCCACCTTTTCCACCATGCTAACATTTCTTTAAAATGTCCTGTTTCTAACCACTTCTAACCATCAATTATTTGCATCTCAGTTTATTTTAAAATACGTATGAGAACTTTTTTTTGTGACAAAAATCTTATCAGTGTTGGAAGAGTGAGGAGAAGTGGAGGGTGGAAATTGGAGCTAAGTGCCAATGACCTTTAAACATTTTTCAAAATAAAAATGGTGTCGAGCAGTTTCTGTATTGTATATTGTACCTCAACTGTTTTATGTGTGTTCTAGATGTTTTTTCTGCTTTATCTGCAAGGAGTGTGAAGACAAAACCCTGATTTCATTGTTTGCTAGTTCTGAGTGAAGAAGTTGCAAACAGGCGTTTAGCATAACCAGTCAGTATACAGATATTACTGAGAAAGAACCACAGTAATTTTGTGCAAACCAGATACCTATATCCAATCTGGAAACAGAGTGCTGTAACATTTGGAGAAAAGAACACATTAAAAACTGTAGAGCACTTTGATTGACTGAAGCAATTCTAGTTTCAGTATAATGGCTTATATTGTCAGAAATATTCAAGACAATGAGGCAGAAAAGAATACTAAATATTGTTATTGTATAAAATAATTAGCTTTACATATGGTTGGGCCACATAAAAGAAATAAGTAACTAAAGAAATAATTGAAATTAGCATTTGCAAAAGGTTTATTACCTTGATTTTGATTAAAGGTTTCTGCTTGCTGCTTTACTTCCTGCCACTCCAGATCTTTCCTCTAAACATCAGTCATAGATCTTAATGTCATTCAACTGACACTGAGAATTTTAATTGTCAGTGTGATTGTTATTAAAAAAAAAAACGGGTTGATCTACCCTCTGTTATGCAACATGTATCATTCTTAGCAGAGTCAAATAAAAGCAACTGCACAAGCAGGTATTATATAACAGAAGTACCTTTGTAGGAAGACAAGCTCCTGCATACATACTCTAGCCAATTCTCAACTGAATAATTTTGGAGGTGTATTTATAAATAACAAAAGCCATCTGCATATAACTTAGGAAGAAGAAACATGGTAAAGTCTAACCTAGATAACAGTGTTTTCCAGATGTTACAGAGATTAATTAAACCTCTCCACTGGAGTAGTAGATGCAATTCTGTATTCTGGATTTAGTCACAGTCTGAGTGACTTTCCCAATGTATGGGAAACAACACAAAACAAGAATCAGTGGTTGTGTGAGGGGAAGAACTCAGAAGCTGCAGTTCCAAGCCTGTTGTTTTAATCCTGGGAAGTACTGCCTCCTTTTTTTTTTAATGGATAGGTTAAAATGTTCAAATTTAAGTACTTAATTATGTGGATCCAGATCCATAAAGGGACTTAATCTCTTTAATGTAGCTAATTTTAGGCACCTGGCTTTTACAAAGGAATCCACGACCTTGAGCTACAGTCTACTGTCCTAGTAAAATCCATGGGAGAGCTAGACAGGTTAGAAGGAGAATAACACAGCCAGTACACTGAGCTGGTCTTGTATTTTATCCAATGATTCTTTAGCATAAATAGTTCTGGAGCAGGGACTGGGACTTGGGTCTTCCCATGCTTGGGAAAGAGCCCTGAGTACCAGGCTAGAAAAGTTAGGCATATGCACTCTTTCTCTGTCTGGGTACGCCCAGATGAGCGTGCATATGTGGGGGTATGTGTCTGCTGTGACACAAATAGCAGTGGCACATAAGTGTACCACTGCTTTGTGCCCCAGGGCACACCCCTGCATGCACGCTGTGTTGTGCACCAAATTGTCCTGGGTGGGGTAGGGGAGAGGCTGAACAGAGTAGAGAGAAAGGAGTAGTCCCAGGGTGGACAGAATGAAGCTCCAGGGAGGATAGGAGGAACTGCAGTGAACAATAAAGACTGTTTGTTTGGGGTTGAGTGATCTGCTGTGTTATTTAGGATGTTGGCACTCTGACCTGCTCCCCCACTTTGGAGATGAAAACACCCCCATTTTTGGAAGATGACCAAAAAGAAGGAGCTTTCCCATGATCTCCTGGGAAGCTAGAGACACAGAAGAGCCAGGGGCTAAAAGCATGAGGCTTGCCACCTTAGACGCCACTCCAGGCCTGCCTTCAGTGGTTCCTTAAGGATAAGGAGACTGGCTTCTCTTGGGGAGCCCTGAGGCAGAGCTTTACAAAGGAGTGTGATCTGTGACATGCATACACTAATTATCTTTGAAATTTGGACTTGACTTCACAGCCTGCCACATGGAAAGGAGTTTAAAGGACTGAGTCACTGCCTCATTACCAGGGATCCTACTTTTCTCTGATTTTAAAAAATCCTCAATTTTCATTTAAAAACAAGTAACCCCAGATCCACATTTTTCTGTGAATTAGTGGTGTTTCGATTAAATCACAGAAAAATGTGGAATTGGGGTTACTTTTTTTAACCAAAAATTGGGGATTTTTTAAATAAAAAAAAACCCAGGATCCCTGCTCATTACTATAATCTTACACATGGTTAATCCTGTTAAAATTGAACAGAATAAACTGCAATAACGGTGCCAAATTAGTTAAATGAAAAACATGCCTGTGCATTCAAGTCATTTTTGCTAAAGAAATGTCCAAAGCATTGCTGTTTCGGTGACCCAAAACATTTGGCTGAGAGGTTCAGGTGACCAGCTTCGCACAGGTCTCTCCAGTCTTGTATGGCAGGTGTGGTACGGAGCACCCCTTACTTCTGGACTCAGCTGAGGGCTGAGCTTTCTGCTTATGTTGAAAGTGAAGATTGAGTGGCTTTGGATATAAGGATTATTTTCTCCATTTCCCATTGAGAAAATAACCTAGGCCCAAGCTTTGGAATATTTTCCATGGAAGCCCACCTGTGGTATCTAAGCAAAGTGTCCGCTGGACAGCTGACATAGTGTCAAGGCACAGGTCTTCTGTGACACTACTACTAGGATGGGTAGGCTATAGTCATTCACTAGGTACAGCAATGAAGGGCTCAGGCCTGTGATAAAATGATGGGGAAGGAATTCCATGAGACAATTCTCAAAGAGATTTGCTTGTCTCCAAACTTCGCTAATCTCTAAAAATTTGCTCACCTTTAACATGGAAGTAGATGATCTGTTCTATTGTAATTAAACTTGTGAGATTTAATGAAATGTGCTGCTATAATCTAAAAATACAAAATTTCAGCCAGGAGGTTATTTTAAGTGGTATATTAATAGTATCCTTTCAACAGAACTTTATTTCATAATGCCAACATTGATACCTGCATGAGAAAATACTACAGTGCAGTATGATGGCTGGGGCCTGTAGAATTCACAGAGCGAGTTCAGAGTCAGTTCTGTAATCTCACCTTCCCCTCTGGATACTAATCACACTTCACATTTTTCTCTCCATTAAGGAACATCTCTTCTTTGCTTCATTAAGGGTTTCTTGCAATATTTACTGAGGCCAGCTTCCCATGGACTTGGATACTTTCCAGGAGTTTGGAATTTCACTTAGCACCAGCAATTAATGTAGCTATGACCAAGGGAACAATTATTGAAGAAAGTGAAAGCCAGAAAATTCCAAAAAAAAATGTGTTTATTAACCCATATCCTTTTTAAAGATAGGTGTTAAATTCACAGAAATTGGATTATAGTTAATATTTCTATTTGCCTAGAACTTTGCTTCAGTTAAAAGAAAACCATAAGACCAAACAGCATTCTCAGTCATTTTTTCTGTGAGTCCAAACGATTAATAAAAATATCTCTATATGCGTAATCCAGTATATAATGCTGGATAGTAATGAAACATCTTCCTCATTACAATCAATACCTATGAATAGCAAGACCTGCAGTGTCTGATGGCCTTTCTCAACAGGCCTCCTCACTTGGTGGTGAAGAAAATTACTACTGTCTGTATAAAACCATTTTTGCATCACCCTGAGCTTAATAAAGCAGGCTTTCATTGCCTGTTAACAAGCTGAGCTATTGCCAGGAAGTGTTTAAGCAGACAAATGTTGTCAAAGTTCCTTCCTTGCAAAAATATTTGTGTGGTGTGTTTTGCGTGTTAATGTTAGCTTTAATGCTGCCAAAACATATGTTGATTATTTTATTTAACATACTAATCACTTCATTCATCCAGCACACAGAAAAATGTCAAGGAGAATAAGTAACAATAGGTGGAGCTCAGCAAGCCTACAGTAACTTTAATCAGGTAAATTTGCAATAAATTCCTATCAGAATTTAAAAGCTACCAAGAAGTAGAAAACATATAAAAGTTTTGTGCTCACTTCCAAGGCCCAGTTTGTTTCTTAGGTCAAATATATAATTAAAATCACAACCAGCAGATAAAATACTATGGCAAAATAATCAATTCTCCTTTGCCATTAAATTGAAGTTTACGAGCACATGCAAATTAGTTGCAACTCTGACAGTTTTTTAAGGTGTTTTGTATTTGGAAAACAATTTATGTAATATGGGATGCATGGAGCTGAACAGAATTTGGGAGGTTCACATAAAATTAAGTTTCAAATAATGAAGCTGAGAGTGAGGAGGAATCTCAACAATGCAGTGAAAGGGGGACTCTTGAAAATGAAGCTAAAATGTATGTATTGTCCAAATTTGTTAAAAATTAAACACGTTTTTCTTAGAACGTGTGCCAAATAAAGTAATGTGCTTCAATAGAGACTCAGGTAAGACTTTACTGAAGCAGATCTCTCAACACTGGTAACATTTCTTTGCATTGCAGATTAACTTTAAATGTTATTTAAAAGGTTACGTAGACTTTTCAGGGTAGATTATAGCTTTCTGAACTAAGCTATTTCACAGCTCCTGGTGGGTAGAAGAGGAGATATGTTGGAGAAGAATGTGAGACTGGACTGTATTGGCAACCTTTATGTCTTTGGGAGATATTACAGCCTTGCATGAAAATATCCCTATAAATTTTGATGGTAGGTCTGGTTTTCTTGACAGCTCGGACCCAAACAGTAGTAGAGCTTCGGATTTTGGGAGTTAGAGTGGTGTGGGTGCTGCTGTTTGAAACAAAAGAAAAAAAAAGGTATTATCCCCTGCATTTTATTTTTAGGAACTCCCACTAAAATAGAATTAAGATGTTTTCAATGGTTCTTTTAATATAGCAGGTTTATGACCAGATTAATTTAGAAGGATGAAATATGTGATGCATGGAGCTGAACAGGATTTAGGTAGGCCTTAAGTGCCTAAATTCAAAGTCGTAATCTGAAAGAAGACCTGATTCAGAGATTGCCTAACAATGGAAAGACCTACATTTACAAGGATCTTCTCCTTTTACCCATCCAGGGTAAACTTCTAGATGATCTTCTGACTTCTGCGTATGCCTAGAAGGGCATTGGTCTGAATAGCTAGTCACCTTCAGATCCAGATATTAAGTTCTTTGTGTGGCTTGGTGGGCATGCTCTGAGCATAATTACCACATGCTGAAAGAAATAGGACACACAAAATTAAGCTTCCAAAAGAGAAAGACAGTAATGCTACCACTCCTAATCATTAAGAGTCTAGTGGTTATATCATAAGAGGCTTTCCACCTGAGGGAACTGAAACCCACATCTCCCATTTCATAGGAAAATGCCTTGGCTATCAGACTAGTTCACCCACCAGACTAAGCTGGAGACGAAGATACTCTCTATATTCTGTTGAAACTGCATCACATGGTAGAAAGGAATGATTTGTGTGTCCATAAAGATAGAGAGTAATGAAGCCTGGTCTGGTAGCTTAGTGGGAATAGCTTAATTTGGCAGGGGAGCTCTGGGTTCAAGTATTCCCAGGTCTATTCCTGCATTTTATGTTAACCAGGCTTTGGTAAAAAAGCATAAATAGCTCTTGAGGGCAAGAACCTAGGTCTTCCCCTCCTATCCAGGTGTCCTACCTACAAGGCTACAGTGTCATGCATTTTCTTGTGAACTCTCTCTCTCATCTACCCCCGTCCCTCCACCTAGAATATTCTATTCTTTTGGAAGAGTGTCACAGTTTGAAATGAAGATCATCCCCCCACCATCCCAGCCTAGTACAGCCAGCTGATGGTTAGAGCACTGTTGTGTAAAAAAGGAACTAAAATTGACATTTCCTGAGTATGAGGTAGGCACCAAACCCTAGTCTTCCACTTGGTAAATATTCTACTTTTTTATATGCAAGTTTGCATGGTGGCTACTCCTCTGGTTATGGATTTATTTTACGTATTTTTAAAAGTGACCTGTATGCAATTTGTTTGGGCTCTGGAGGGAGGTGTTTCCATGCAGGTTTCAGTCAACTGGCTAAGCAACACACAAGGGCAAAATTTCAACGATGCTACCGTACTCAGCATTGCCTTTTGGTTAGCTGCAGCAGCTCAGTTAGTTTATGCATTGTTGTGAATCACCATTCGGAGATATCTGTATTTCCCCAGGAACTGTACACACAGCCAATTCAGTGTACAAATTCCACTCTGGTGTCAGGAGCTGAAAAGTTAGATATTGCAGCACCTAAATTGTGAGTCCCCTGCTGGATTTTTCCTTTACTTCTAATACAGTATGTGGGAGAGGTGAATACATTTAGACCAAACTAAATCTGTGGAACATTAAATGGTGTTAAAGTTAGAACATGCTATGAGCAGTTAATAAGCATTAATGCCATTTCTTGCTTGCATAGCTCTGACTTGCCACGAGAGGGCTTGTGATCAGGTGCATGGCTAGAAAACAGGACCCCTGGGCTCTATCCCTGCTTGGGAGGAAAGGGCTGGGAGCGTTGCATCCTGGGACGCTGCAGGTCTTCATATTGTTTGTTTTATCTCTGTGCAGCAGACTGAAGTTCCCCTACACAAGCTAGATAGCATGGCCCAGTTAACCTTTGCCCGAAGTGGCATAACTTTAAGATGCTCAGATGACATTTAGCACGAGTTAATGTTGACACACATCTTAAGTGTCCTTAGTATAATCTAATTATAGCATGTAACTGCACTGGCTTTTTACTGGCTTCATCCAATTCCTTAAATTAGCTGCACATTGGAAAATGGAAAAGTCTGGTGTCTCAATTAGTTCTCAGGGGGTGCATCTATACATTCAACGAATGTGAATAAATATACTCCAGCTCCAAACTAATCCTGATGTCACTGTTTACATGTGTGGTTAAGTACAATGATTTACTGCACTGCTGGATACCACTTGAATCTGATGGGACTATCCAGCAGCACAGTAAATTAGTCTATTGTACCCTAAGTGCCATGCATGTGCAGCGTAATAGTCTGCTGTGCAGTAAAGTGTCTGATGTAGATGTACCCAGGAAGTAGCTGACAAGTTCAGTTTCTTTCAGAGTTGAGCTGGAGTGAAACACCAACTCTTAACTTTTTACTTTCATGCATCTGGAAAATGAAAAGAAACAAAACTGAATTAGAATAAGGTTCTTTTTGTACTGCAGGCTGCTAATCTGTCCCCCTCCTAACATAAACTCAGTTTCAGGCACTCCATGCCACATGGTTAATATGTCAAAAAAAAGGGAAATACCAAAAGCAAATTAGGTTTTTTTGTGCTCTGTGGTATAGTTGAGGGCTGAAATGCAGTAGTGATTTAAAAGAGAGGAGAAAGCTAGTTAAATACTATTCATGCACCATCTGTGTTTCTCTCAACATCCCTAGTTACTGTCCTCAGCATAGAGCTTCATAGAAAGAAGAAGGCATTCGCAAGGCAGGAAAAAAAAGTAAAGGGAAACAATCTCAGTGTCTTACACAGGGGGAAAGAGGCTCTCTTGATCTTCTTTTCATTCCTTAAACATACACAGTCAAGGGGATAACAAGCAGTGCACACTGCCATTCAAGTATGAAGCCAAGATAGCTATCTGTTAGTCCCTGGCACAGAGTGCAGGGATAAGGCATGGCTGGAGCACTTGGCTCACAGACACCTATGTCTGTGTCAGGGCCAGGAAGAAAACAAAAAGCCAAAACCTGCTAGCCATTGCTGTTCTCATCAAAAACTCAGTTTGGTAGTGAATCTGTCCCAGCACATCTAAAGTATCTTATCTTAAACATCTTATTAGACATACAGTTCACAAGGCTTTCATTGAATTTGCTGCAAGCAGTGTAGCTCAGGATGACTAAAATATCTGCAGTATAGTTCTGCGTTATAACCGGGATCCTGGTTTTCTCTGACTAAAAAAAACAAACAAACAACCCCAATTTTTCGATATAAAAAAGTAACCCAAAATCCACATTTTTCCATGATTAAAATGAAGTGCCACTAATATATAGATATATATAGTGGTATTTAATTTAATCATGGAAAAATGTGGATTTGGGGTTACATTTTTTTATATCCAAAAATTGGGGATTTTTTTATCAGAGAAAACCAGGATCCTTGATTATAACAAATAACTACCATTCATATGGATTTTCATATGCTGAAACAGTAAGTTATTGCCTTCAGTGGCCCAGCTTAATATGAAAAGGCAGCCTAACTAGCCTTCAGCAAGCATGTTTTGTTGAAAGCAAGTAATTGCACAAAGGGACTGGCCATGCTTACACCCTGAAGATGGTGGTAGCTTCATTCCACTATATTTTATGTATCGCATGTCTGAGCAAAATAGGTATTTTGCACACTTAGTTCAGTTTATAGTTGATATCCTCATGGCACATCACCTTGAAAACCAATGTTCCAAAATAAGTTGATTTTTGTTCTTCATGTACAGAAATGAATTTCCATTAAAGTATTTTTAAGCACTTTGTTGTAAATAACTCTCAGTTATCAGTGTCATTTTCACTTTTAGACTGGATTACTTCAGGATGCTCTGTAAAAAATTAGGCTGAATACAATTTTGAAACTTTGCCTAATGCACTCATTTTCTGATTCTATCCACAGAAATTGCATTACACCTGTTTGCATTGGCTTCCAAATTGTTTTTGTCTACAAATCTATTGGTTGGTTTCTGTGTCTTAGCAGCCACATTTCTCCTTTTATTAGACTGCAAGGCTAGGTACACACATTCAAAAATCCTGAGGTGGAATCGATCTAACTACCCTGTTTTTCTGTAAACAGTGTAGTTTAGATTGGTAGTGAACAGAACACATATTCGCCCGGATGGGGTGGGGGGGACAAATCTTAGACCAGGTTCTGCCATTTTTAAACAAGTCTATTTGTGCCAAATTTCTGTTCTGTTATGGGTATAGACTGGTTTTGTTCACTAAACTTCTGGTCTGTTACAGGTATAAGTCAGTTTCCAATCACTTATAAACACTTATATACACCAAAAGTGTAATGTCTGTACCTGGTCCAACAATCAAGATCAGTAGAGGTGCTAAAGCTAACAACCTACAGATTCAGGAAGGGCCATGGTAGGAAAGAGGTTTACAGGAAATCTTGACTCTGGAACTCTTAGATGCAGGGGTAGCAGTGGACATAGTCTTCCTGG
>NW_017729032.1:119243218-119243964 GCF_001723915.1 Gavialis gangeticus
GGTCAGGTCCCTTCTGACCCTACAAACTATGAAACTATGGAACTTGAATCACTTGCTGCGCCAATAATGCTTAAATTCATTTTCAGGGCACAGTACCCAACCTATATGATTTCATAAGGTTTCCCAGAAGTGGGGCAATAGGTGTTGCTCAGTGCATTTTGAAGATGATGGGGTTGGGAAATTTGATTGATATATTACATATAAAATTCAAAATTGCTTTTATATTGGTATGTGCTTATAAAGCTTTGAGTCAGACAAAAAAAAACCACTTTTTTTTAATCATAAAAGCAAATCTCCTTGAATGGCAATAAAAATGATAAAGGGGTTGAAGGCAAGCCTTATGAGGAAAGACTTAGAAAACTAAGCTTGCTTAGCTTGGAGAAAAGGTGATGGGGGAGGGAAACATGATAGCATTCTTTAAATATCTGAAAAGCTGCCATAAAAAAGAGGAAGAATAACTGTTCTCTCCTGCCACAGAAAGCAGGATGCAAAATAATGGTTTTAACTTGCAGCAAAGTAGACTTAGATTAGATATGAGGGAAAAAAATTCCTTCCTCAGGAGGAACAGTGAGTCAGTGGAATAGTCTGCCCAGGGAAAATGTAGAATTTATTTAATTGGAGGTCTTCAAGAAGAGGCTGGATAAGCGTTGAACAAGGACAATTTTGGAGCAGTATTTTTGCAAGGGTTTTAAATAAATGACCCTTGAGGTCATAGGCACTGCCTTTTTTGTTTTTCTGGAGGGGGC
>NW_017729032.1:119248964-119255620 GCF_001723915.1 Gavialis gangeticus
TTGGAGGTCTTCAAGAAGAGGCTGGATAAGCGTTGAACAAGGACAATTTTGGAGCAGTATTTTTGCAAGGGTTTTAAATAAATGACCCTTGAGGTCATAGGCACTGCCTTTTTTGTTTTTCTGGAGGGGGCCTAAGATGATGGACATGTGGAAAGTTTTACACATTTCAGGTGACAGCCCTTTTTCTGAGGGGAGCCAGGGTCCTTGGGCCCCCACATACTCGGCACCCATGCTTGAGGTCCTTCCAGCCATTTGAGTTTACATCTGAACTAAAAATCTAAGAGATTAAAATTAGCATGCAGGAACAGATTGCTTGTACAAGCTTATGTTCTGGAGTAAAACCATTGAGATTAATGACAGTGTCTTTTATCATTAAGTTCTGATAACTGCTTTAAAAGAAAACTCGTAAACACAAGATTTTGTGACTAGAGAATTTCCAATGAACAAGAAATGTAACCACTTTATTCTTACCTTTTTCCCCTAATCAGGTACTCATACTTCCGTTTCAACTTATGATTAGCAATCTCATTGCCAGTCTTGAATTCAAGAACTTAAGCAAAACTGGTGGATTTATAAGCAATTACATTTGCTTTGAGTAGATTTTAATTTTTGGATAAAGCTTTCAATGCTAAACAGAAGATTTTTCAGTAAGAGATTACACTTGCATTGTGTTGTATAATGAAGAACACTGTGTATTAATACTGGTGAAGAGATGTGCACACTGAGGGGGTTGTATGTATGATTATGTGCACTCCACAGAAAACCATTAAGTCCTCTGTAGGTTTTCTCACCTCATCCTATTACAGTACGTATCAGAATCCTTTGACCTTAGAAGGCAAGGGGAGGAATGGTGGGGAGAAAAAGTTAATTTTGTATATTGTTACTCATAAAATTAGTATCAAGTTAGTTTTCTGCAAGGGGATTTAACACAGCTGAATGGTTAAAGAAAGCAAAATAAAACATCGAGTTTACCTAATGCAAGGAGACTATATTGCCAACTATTAGATTTGCTAGGAATCAGAGGATGCCCCCGGCAAAAGAATACCCCCAAGGACCCAAAATAGTTCAAAACATCAGAAATTTGTAAGAGGCAGCAGGGGAGTCTAGGTCCTTTAGAAATTGGAGTTAATCTCCTTATTAAAACTACTGTGCTAGTTGATTAAGAGATCCTTATTTGATGGCTTTTGGTTGCATACAAATGAAGCTGCATCATTTTAAAGCAAATTGCTCCAGTTTAAAGTACTTTGTGGTCAATGTGTGGCTTAAGTTGTTTTATGCATTAACCTTTAAACAGGGTAGTGAGTTGGAAAGAGATGTGCACAAACACTTCTTACAGTTCGGGAGCAGTTAGTTGGAACTACAATATAAATTTACTTCAGTGCTGCAATTATTCGATCTGTAACTGAAGTAGTAATGTAGTAATGCAATACAGGAAAATGCCTGTGCAATTTTAACATTATCTAAAGTAGCAGTGAACTCTGGTAGGAAAAGAGAGGATTTATTTTTGACTTACATTATAAAAACATAATATCTCAGTATTTTGTTTATTATTTTGAATTAACTTTCCTTTTTTTACCTTCCGTTTCTAGGGGCTGCCATTATAAGAATAATAATTTTTCAGAATTTTGATGCTAGTGATTACAGTTTAAATCCAGTTTTGAGGAAAGCTGCTTCTGTGTGGAGGATGAATTAGGGTCTAAAATTATTCAGTCTGTAATGGCAAACCAGAATAATGCCATAAATTTTTATTATTATTTTAATTATAAAATGTTCTGTGATTTTATAAACCTGCCAGTTTATGAAACCCTATAAAACAGTTTCCTTTTAATAAAGCAATTCACACTTGCTAGTTGCTGTGGTTCCTGCCTAGGCAAAACATTTTCACTTGCTTCTCATCTATAGAAATATCAAAACAAAACATTTTTTCCTCTCTTCAAGGAGAAAACCCTTGCATTCATGGAAATCTCCATTTGATTTGTTTGCTTGTCTCATTATCTTCCTTGTTGTAACCAATCAGCACTGATGGACATGTATATTGAAAATGTGGGTATAGCATGAGTGGCAGGCAAATCTTTCACCTCCCATCTAGCTAATAAACAGGTCATCAACAGGCCAGTGAGAGGTATGAAAGCACAAGACTTAGCAAATTTGGGATATAATGAGACACAGGACAAGCTGTGGCTCCTGTAGTAAAAGCATGGCCAGGCATAATTTCATTTTAAATAGTCATAAACAGATATTTATAGTACCATAAATATGACTTAGGACACACATCTCCCATTAAACATAAACAATGATATTCTCAAAAGAAATCAATGTAAGAAAGCAGGTGAGAGCACATTATGCAGTCATTTTTCTATACTTTGTTACATGGGAAGCGCATTACATCCGTTATATAAACCTCTGATCATTTATTAATGTTATCATTTGTGGTGACTGAATAGGGCCAGGTCTTTCATTTCTGCTACACTGGAAACTATTTTGTTCTACAGGCTTCAGTGCTTCTTTAAATAATTTTTGTTTAGCTTACCTTCTTTCTGACCATTCAGAAGAATTTTGCATGTGCTTAAGATTTGTTTAAGGGATCTGTAGATTCCAGCTCACAGACAGTAAGGCACACTATGGCCAGGTACAGACATTACACTTTTACAGTGCTTGGAAATAAATCTAAAATCGTAACAGTGTAGAAATTTGGTGCACATAGACTGGTTTAAAAATGGCAGAACCTGGTCTAAGGTAAACCTGGATTGGTAACGTGCACTCAAACTTAATCAATTTAGGTTAGATCAGGGAGTTGAGCTTCTGTACTACATCCCCTGATTCAATCATAGATTCATATTAGGTCACTGTCCTTCAGCATCCCAGGCACCTTTGTGGCCCCCTGCTAGCCCTCCTCTTGCAGGTAGGTGCGCTACCACTCGCCCTGTACCCAGCTGCTCTGGCCAAGTGCCCAGCCAGCTCTGCCCCCACTTTCAGAGCTGAGTCAGCATAGTGGCTGACAATAACAGAGGGGGGGGGGGCAGAAGGGGGGCTAGGCTCCCTGCAGCTCCCTAGGGCTGTGCCTGCTCTCAGAGGGCATGGGAGTCCTTGGATGGGTGTGCAGGAGCAGTGGTAAATTTAAAGTAAATTTAACCTAAAGTAAATCATTAAAATTGCTTTGAATCCATAGATTCCCATGAACCCCATAAGCTGCCTGCATTCACATGTCATACATTTTAGGAACCCAGTCAACCTCAATTCAATACTACTTTTATTTGTGCTTTTCACTTTGTGTATTCACAAGTGAAGGGATGAAGTTGTACTTAAAGGTTACCTATAACTGCTCTGACTGCTTGTAACATCAGTAATAGATTTTACATTGTATAGCTTTTTTAAAGGTTTACTTTGGGATTCCCCTTAGTAGTATTTGAAGTTGTCATGGACTGATTCCTAAAGTTTAAAAAAGCTCTGTCTGTGGATCATCTTTGCCTTTTCTTTTGCTTGTGCCCATTTGAAGCACATAGCTTAGAAAATGGAAACATAATAGACTGACTTTTGAGAAATGTGAAGAAAGTTGAATAGTTAAACACTGTAAGTCATCTTCAGTATTCAGACTCTTCCTTTTCTGAGTATAAGCAGTCTATAAAACTTTGTTCTCGTCTCCCTAGGCTTCACTCAAATGCTGAGTTTCAAATAGAGTTTTTTCACAAGCAAGTCTTTATTCACCACACAATATGAAGATTGTGGCTATAGTTTAAAAGATATTGCTTGTACTCCAAAACTCTTTTAAAATCTCTCTCTCTCTTTATCATTATTATGGAGATGAGACTTTTTTTAATCATCTCACAAATCATTCTCTGTACTATCAGAATTTCATGGATTATATGTAAATGGTGATTTTTTATTTCAGACTTTTAAAGGAAAATTAAGGCACAGAAAAGACAACTCGGAAGCCAGAACCTTTCCCAGCATGATTTAAGTCTACATACACTGTGAAAAGCCTAAAGCTCATCTCCTTCTTGCAGTTTGGTTTATTAACTAACAAATTATTAATAAGATTATTATGTGTTATTTGCATTACCATAATGCCCGAGTCACAGCTGAGAACCCCATTGTCGAAAATACTGCACAAGCACAAAACAAAAAAATAGTCATGATTATGATCCTTTTATGCTGGCAAACAGTGTGCATAAGGCATAAGCCATAAGGCTAAGGAGGGAGAAGATGGTTTTGAGGATGGGTTAATCTAAGAAGTTTTTTGGTTTTTTAAGCAATCCATTTTAGGGTCAGTGTGCAGGAAAGAAATAACATAACATTTAATAAAAAGGTGGCACGACAACTATTGCAACTACACTATCTTAGCTCTTCTACTAAGAGGAAGGTAAGAACAATATAGTTTTGTGACATTCCAGAGGAAGAGAGACTCCTTTATAAAAGACAATGATTTTGCCTCTTTTTTTTACATCCTTTGGTTTTCAAATTAACATAATTAATAACACACAAAAGGAGTTCAGGTTCTTATAGAGGAAAACCATTTAGTAGGTTTAGGAGAATCTCAATAGCCTCTTTTGAATATGAGATCACAATAAATTCTACTTTCTCTAGCTTTCTCTAGAGAAATGTAAATTCTGCTTTCTCTAGGTCATGTTTTTGAGGGAAAATTTAATGCAGCTCACGAAGAGTGAATATTTGGTGGAGTCCAGTGCAGAAGATGTGGAATCTTTGCTTCTGGAAACTGGCTACCTGAAGGAGAAGGGGTTGTTGCCTTCTCTTATACAGCCTTCAATGGAGAAGCCATTACTTACTGATGGTCCTGCCAGTCATCATCTTGTATCTTAAGCACTAAAGAGTAAGACTGCAGTGAGAGTTGGGTGCATGAGATCACCTTGACCATGATGAATTGGATATAGCACAGAGAAATGATGGTAGTAACACTGGTATGGTTGTGAGTGAAATTCAGGTGTCCAGTCTAGTATATTGAAACTGACATCTGCCTTTCTTAGTGTTTATAAAGGAGTTGTGATGTTGCATGCTGGTAATAGGAGCCCTGTTCCTTTCCAACGCTCCAAATATGGCTAACACAAAGTTTGGACAAAACACTTTCCCTGAATGATAAATTCAGAGCTAGAATAAAAATGGTTTACATTGGTTGATTTGTACCCGTGCATGGTTTGACTCAAGTTAGTTGATGCAGGGAAACTGTATGATACATAGTAAAGTTCTGTAAAAGGTGCACCTCTGAACCTGTCAAAGACAAAAAGGCCAGATGCAATGTGTAACAGAGCAAGAAGGAGAGACAAACATTATTGAGGCAGGAGCGTTGTCCAAGCTCTTTGTTTTTATGTAAACTGTAATTTTGGTTTCACAAGTGTCTATTTCTGATCTAAATATTTTTTTTTCAACAGACAAGTTAGGAGGAAGCAAATGCATGGGAATGTAGGAATTGGGGGGGCAGGGGAGGATATCATGCAGTACTGTAGGAAGAGTAGAGCCAGAAATGCGTTGGCACTGGGTAGACACTAGGGTTGTGCAAAATTTTGATGGGTGTTTCGTTTTGAGGCTGTTTCAATGTGCTTTGAGCTTGAAACAGTGAAATCGAAATGAAATGAAAGGCTTTGAAACAGCTTCAAAACGAAATGAGGGCACTCAAAATGTTTTGAAAGTTTCAAAACATTTTGAGTTTTGAAGTGGGGCTTGCTTGCAGCTAAACAGAAACTAAGGAGAGGGAGGGGGAAGAGGGGGGAAGGACTGCTATGATCTGGACATCTAGTTCCTGGTTGGATTCCCCAGCTCACAGATCAATTCCCAGCACTCTCATTGATTCCCTCAGCTCTCTGATCATTTCCCCAGCTCTTCCCAGGGGATGCAGGCCCCTGATCTGTGTGTGGAGTTCCAGCAGGCTGCTGCTGCAGGCTGAGGCCAGCAGCAGCCACTCGGCACAGCCTGTGCTAAGCACCAGGAAGACTGTGGTGCTGCCTCTGGCCTCAGCCTGCAGTGGTAGCCTGTGGAAACCCAGCGCATGGAGTGGGGGGCCCACACCCCCAAGGAAGAGCTGGGGGAATGATCAGAGAGCTGGGGCCTCAAACTGGGGGTTGGGGAATTGAGCAGGGGAATTGAACCAGGGGCTGTGGGAATGTGCAGGTCCCTGAAAATTCTCCTAGTTCCCAGTTCAATTCCCCAGCTCTCTGATAGCTTCCCCCAGCTCTTCCCGGGGTGCTGTGGGCCCCCGGATGATGCAGGATGACAGCAGGCTGCTGCTGCCAGCTGGGAATGGTGGCAGTTCTGGGCTATTTCCCCAGTCAGCAGCCGGCTAAAACCCCGTGTACAGATCCAGGGGCCGTGCCCCCCAGGAAGAGCTGGGGGAATGATCAGAGAGCTGGGAATTGAACCAGGAGCTCTGGCTGATACGTGGATCTGCCCCAGCTCTCAGACAGTGCATAGTGCCCTGCTGTTCTGTGCTGCACCTGCACAATGGTGCAGGTGCCGCATGGCTGCCAGGAAGTGGGGGGGAGATCCCCACTTCCCTGCACTGCATGGGGGGGTGGGGCTCTGCCAAGAGTGCCCAGATTTTAAAAAAAATGCCAATATTCATATTAAAAAAAGTAACCAAAAATGGACATTTTTCTGTGCTTAAAATGAAACACCACTTTATATATATATATATATATATATATATA
>NW_017729032.1:119255913-119295894 GCF_001723915.1 Gavialis gangeticus
TAAGTTGCCCAGGGCAGGGGACTGTTTTGCAGCCTTGCCTCTGTCAATCAGGGTATGGGGTTGAGGCAGCTGCCCTGGAGGCAAGACAGCAATGCTCCGCCCCTCAGAGCTCAGATCTGACCCCTGTGCCCTCTGTCATCCCAGGTCTAGCACCTGGGGTAGCCTGGAGCTCCCCCTGGCTGCTGTAGGGAGGCAGAGCAGGGCAGGAGTAGCCCTGCACTGAACTTCTCCCACTGGGAGCAAATTTGCTCCTGATGGGTGCACACATAGGTGGTGGAAGGCTGGAGCTAACGGGGCTTAGCCCACAGGGCAGCCCAGGTGCAGGGTCCAGGCAGCTGCAGTGGGGAGGGAGGGGCGTGACCACACAGCTGCAGCCTGCAGCAGCTTAGTCACATGCAGAGCACTGCCCACCACAGCAGGTAAGTCTGGGAAGGGGAAGAGGCATGGGGTGGGGGAAGATTGAGGCCTCTACAGTGAAGATGGGAGTGGGGCAGAGGCAGGGATGAATGGGGCCCTGGGGCCAGGTTGCAGGACACTTGGAGCTGTGGGTGGCTCTTCCAGGGGTGCAGGGGGAGGGGGACTCCTGCCGCTGTGCACACCCCAGCGGAGGCAGGCTGCAGCAGGGGTGGAGGTGGGTTGCCGTTGTGGGGTGGACTCTGTGCCCCACTGCTGCTGCCCAAGAGTGGTGCAACACTGTGTGTCTGCCTCCCACTGCGCCACATCTCCTGTCCACCTGGCAGCAGGAGGCACATGGCATTGTGCCATTCCTGGGCAGCAGCAATGGGGCGCAGATCCCAGCCCGCAGTGGCAGCCCATCTCTGTGATGCCCCACACACGAATTTAAGGGGCATGTGGCCCCCTGTGCCTCCTCTGGGGAGCGCGCCATGGCGGGAACTCCCCTACACCCCTCTGGATGAGCCATCTGTGGCTCCAACTGCGCTGGGCCCCCATTCACCCCTGCCTCTGCCCCACTCTCTCCCACAGTGTGGGGGCATTGATCTGCCCCCCCATGTCCTTTCCCTATAACAGACTTACCTGCTTAGAGAAGGGTGTATGTTTGTGTGTGCATGCACACACTCAGCCCCCCAAATAATATTTTCTCCCTCCACCTATAGGTGCATGTGTAGATGTACTCCTTGGAAAAGCCTACTGCATCTTATTCTACTGCACAATAAGCTTAAAGCAAATTAACAGCACATGTAGATGTGCCCATCGGTTACTAAAACTAAGTCTCAAATAGAATCAGCTCTTGCTGACTCAGTGACTATTTGGTGACAAAAATCTGTCAGCTGTCAAATCCAGGGCTATCTGAGTCTTAACATTACCAGTAACATATTTTCTCCAAGCTGCTGCTTGCAACCCAGCCCCTACTGCAGGCTGCAGATCTGTGCACCCAATGACAATCAGCAGTTGCTATGGAGGAAATAGGGACTGAGGCAGGCAGTAAGACTGTGGCGACACCTCCTCTGCTGCTGCAGATGGAGCATGCTATCAGCTTCTTCAGCTGCTGCGTCCTGGATCCAGGATGTCCACAGGCCAGATCCTGCAGCCTGCAGTAGGGGTGCGGTTGTGAACAGCAGCTCACAGAAGCAAAAGCTTACTAACTCTTGTAGCAGAAGATAGTAAAAGGAAAAAAAATCAGAAAGGAAATATTAATATTGCTGAAAGGATTAGTCAAACATGCAGTAAAGTTTATAAAGAGATCCAACTAAGGATCAGGGTATAGTCAGTGAGAACTGTCATATGTATACATGGACCATAGTTTCCCGACTCCTTCTCTACTATTCCCTTATCCATTACTGTATCCTTGTCTACCTAGTTTCCTCTTTCTGTAATTAGACCTACAGATATAAAATACCATAAGTCTTTCTCAAATATTCTGCTTATTTAATAATCTAATATTTTCCACATCAGTTATCAGAGATGTGTCTTAAAAAACTAGCATGTCACCTAATAAAATGTCACATATATAGTGGTGTTTCATTTTAATCATGGAAAAATATGGATGTTGATTTAATTTTTTATATCCAAAAATTGGGGATTTTTTTATCAGAGAAAACCAGGATCCCTGGTGTTAAGCAACCTATTGTTTTAATTGTGTGTTCACGTAGATCTGCCTCTTCCATCAAGTACCTATTCAGGTATAATGTGCAGCCTGAAATTTCTGTATCTAGTCAGCTTTCATGTCTCCATTTTTCATGTCACTTCTACTGCTGCCCCCAAAACTGTCATTGCTCATTTTTCCTAATCCTTACAATTAAAACAAAAGGACATACTTCCCTCCCAGAAAACTTACATGCAAACATGTCCTACAAACTCACGTGGTTTCCGTGCTCTCTTTGATGATATCTCTGGTCTGTGTTTCTGTGTAATCCACTTGACATAACTTACTTTTATGTTACCTTTCCTTGCTCATGTTACCAAAGACCCAAGAAACTGTGGGAAGCTATTTTAATGTGTATGTTTTAATGCTTGTATAG
This sequence comes from Gavialis gangeticus, assembly GCF_001723915.1. NCBI lineage: Eukaryota > Metazoa > Chordata > Crocodylia > Gavialidae > Gavialis > Gavialis gangeticus. Next base: position 119,258,394 of record NW_017729032.1, read on the forward strand.
AGAAGAAGCTTGAAAATCTTGCTCCTGCTCTACTTCTTTGAGATTATAGGATATGATTTAGGAATATGTTGTGCTTTGCTGACACTACTCTGCCCATTACTGAGAATCATTTAAATATAGATATGAAAGATATGCATTAGTGTCTTACAGTGGATGAAGAACAGGCTATCCCTAGAGCCACAACTTAGTCCTAACCCATAAAATATTAACATGAATGATTTGACAAATAGATATAACATCTTAGAGTTACAGTTATCTCTTGTGTCATTCAAATGAGTTCAGAAGTCCCACCAATAAAGCATGTTGCCTCAGGTATATTCAGAATGCAATGGTGGCTCAGTCTCAAGTCATTTAGAAATATTGCGTCTATATTGAGAAAATTAGTGACAATAAATCTTTTCTTGGTAGCATGGAAGAGGTTTCACAACATCAGAGGGATCGTCTGCTTGTTTGTTGTTGCAGTTTACTGATCTGGATTTATTACATTTCCTTCTGTTCTTCTGGATTGGCAGAAGTTACAGAAATCAAAGAACAAGTAAAATATCTTTCCTTCTGGATGGTCTCGGACTGTGTGATGGTTCAAGAACAGGAATGGAAGGAATGATTCCTTTTTCTACCGTATGACTTAGCCTTAGAATCCACATGATCTATACATACTGGTTTTTCTGTGTGCAAAATGAGGAAAATGATACTTAACAAAGCTGCTGTGGAGTGTGCTTCATTAAAATTTCTCTCTAGATAAAAAACACTATAGAAATATAGAAGGTATTGGCCTGCAAGCATTTTCATCAGAACTAATCCTTTTTTATGCAAAAGTCAAGGATGAGCAAGTTGAGAACATGACTTTAACCTTGAAGTGCCTGCATTTTTATTTTTTTTGTTCATGGATGGTTGTAAGATGGCTTCTGGGACATTGTTAAACATGTGCTTAACTTTTATCTCTAGTAATACCACATGCTGACTTGACATGTACAACATACAATCTTAAAAACATTTTAAAAGTATGTGTTCTGCTTTAGTACATTTTATGCCATTGGTGTGAATATACTAAGAGGCAGATTGTACTCCCAATAAGTTATTCATGAAGGATTTGCTTTGTATCAGCACTCGTTTGCTAGTCAGATCCTGTTAAAATCTTTTTTCCCCCTCTTTCTTCTTGGTGTAAGTGTCCAATGGGATAAAATTAATCATTTCTACCATATGTATTAGCCTGCATATACACAATAATGTGATATGCTCTCTAGATTTCTTTATTCTGAATATTTTTTATGAACTGATTTATCCTTTATATAATTTGTGATTCAGTGAGCATATGGTAGCTTCACTCCTACAACTATTCAGTCTGCCTTATTTTAAAATGAATGGCAATATTGTGATCATTAAAAAACTAATTGCAAATTCAAGTAGATATTTGGAAATATCTTTTTCTTCAGATTTTTTATGAAATACAAATTTAAATTTCCAATCCTCCACGCATTGCACAAGGAAATAATTATATGAAGTCAGTGAGATAAGGACTTATTTGCCTGCTGAGCCATATATCTCACCTGTATGAGTGGACTGTGTAGAAAGTACAGTAGTTCAGAATAAGTCCATTTTCTTTTTAGTACTTGACTTTTTTTCGCTGAATGCTATCAAGGTTACTGTTAAATATGAATTGTATTGGTGGTAGATGTTATGATATAGACTCATCATTAGGGACTATGGTTCAGTTAGAGTAGAAAGTGAAAATCAGTGGGTGTTTTTAAATCAGTTATTAGTTTAGTAAGTACTCTAAGAAAACCTCAGGCTGTTAACTAAGTAAGACGGAGTTGTGAGGACCAGCTTATTGCACCTCGCTGGGTGCATCTACACATGCATTTAATGCACAGTAAGCAGTTTTTAGTCTGCCGTCTATACATACAGCCATTAAACCACAGTAATGCTGTGTGTGGACTGACTTGGGGCTAAAGTTAGTCCCAAGTCAGTCCATACACACAGTGTTATTGCACAGTAAGGCATCTACATGTGCATTACTTTACAGTAACTAATCAGGCATGATGCAGCTATCAAATTTGCGCCCAAGTTGGCATAAGTCACCATAGTCACTGCACAGCATGGGTGTATGCATGTGTAGATGCATGCCCGCATGCGCAGTAACTTTTGGTTACTTTGCAGTAACCTAAATTACTGTGCAGTAAATGTGCATATGTAGATGCACCCACTGAGAATCTGAAATTCTTCGCATGAGCTATGCTAGTATGATGATCTTTGTCAAAAGTGGAGTTTAATTTACATGCCTACATAGCCACATAGAGAACTATATAAGCCTATAGCTTATTTGTCTGTAAGCCAACATAGTCATTATCCATTTTCAAGTGAAAATGACGTTCTCCTTTCAGCTGATGACACATATTTTATTTTTATTTAAAATGGCAGGTTTGAAGTTCAGTGCCAGCCTCCCTAATTAGGAGGCCTTGAAGATCTTAGCCTTGAGGTTGTTCAAGCAGAAAAAGTATTCACAAGCACAAACATATTTTATCTCCAGAACATGTATGCTTCTGTTGTATAACTGCAGTTGGTTCTTACAGAGATGTACCCCTTTAGTTTCAGGCAAACACTGTGAGTAGCATTTGTATTCAAGACAATGGCCACCCATCAGTGTAAATTCCTGCCTACTATGCAAGGTGCATCTTTTGATCTTTTCAGAAAGAGCTGGAAAATTGGTTGGTATTTGCAAGACTTTCAGCTGAGAAATGTCAATAATGCAATCGTGTTGAGACCAATACATGGAATTGGCTTGATGGAGTGGGGCCTGGTGATGGCTAGAAGTGCAAGCATGAAATGTGTATCCGTTGATTACATAGAATGAGGTTAAAGGGAAAGAATTGTACACAAGACTTGGGGTCAATAGACTGTATTGCAAAGACTCACTTGATATGGTAAATCAGCAGGAAGTACAGGTGTGCAGTTGTATGCTTTTCTGGAAAGCATTTCACATATCTGGCAATGTGGGTTTCAGAACACCAAAAAGAGTGCAAAATATAAAGGAATTAAACATGCTTATTGTTCTTTAGCAAATGTGAAAAAATACATAAAATAATATATTTTTAGTGATGCTTTCTCTCTCTTTTTGTAGATGTTTGCAGTTCTTCAGTGTTTAATGTGCTTTTCTGCAGGTCACTTCTCCCCATCCACATTAGTTCCACAAATAATGGAAAATAATTACCCCACCTTTTTAATGATTATTATACTGTTGTTATATGTATTCATTGTTAATCCATTAACATAAAAAGATTAGTGGTCTTTTTTCTTGGTTTTTCCATATTTGCTTAAGCAAAAAGACTGTCTAATGAATGCATATATTTCTCTTTCCTCCTTCATGCACAATACCATTTTTAATGCTGCATTATTCAAATGTTACATTTTTAATAATCCTGTAAAAACGTCAGGATGTTTATTAAGTATAAAGGCATAAAGTACAACATCACAGGTCTCAAAAATATGGTGATACCTCTCTAAAAGGCTTAATTTTAATACATCATAAAAAGAGTTCAAAGAGACAAAAAGAAAATGCCAAAGGAAAAAGGGGAAGGGAGAAGTTAAGTAGAAAAAGAATACCAGTGCTGGTTCTTAAACTGGCTTTATGACCATACGAGGGTTCCAAACTTGTCCCATTGTGGTCCTGGGGCAGGAGCCAACAGGCAGCTGACTTTTGGCTCTAGCTTTGGGGAAGTCCCAAACATACCACATATTCATTTGAGGGTGCCACAGATATCAGCCTTAAACATGTTATGCATTAAATGGGGATCATTTCTGTGGTTGGTTTGCCATTTTATGGTACCTTAAATTAGGTGTATGTGTAGCATTTTGCCTTTTGTCTTTGGATACTTTGGCTACCTTAATTGCAGCAAAATATATAATGTTTAGAGGGATTCTGAATCCCAGCAAACTTCCTAGAATATATATTTTTTACAGATTATGACAACTGGTTTGACCTTAGTTTGGTCTTGAACTCCAAACAGTCCTAGAAATCCCATATTTCTTGTGAAAATGTACAGGGTATGCCTATCTTTTGAAGTGCACAGGTTGAAAGAGAGCAGAAAATACCCCTAAAGCTGTATTGGTTGATTTTTAACTTTTTTTTTAACTGATGGAGAAGCCTGTCATCAGCATTGACACTTTTCAACTTGATGCTACTGATTGGGGGCTTTATTAGTTAATTAAATGTATGCAGATTACATGCACTGTTGCACATGATAGTAAAGAGGACACTGCCTGCTCACCAATGGATGTAAACTTACTTTGCAGAAATTATCAGATAATGCTAAATTATTTGAATTTAATGCTTCTTCCAAATCTTCAACTCGTTGTTGGTAGCAGCCTCCCACATGTACCTACAAATATAAGGGAGAATTCTTGCCCTGTGTGTGTGTGTAAGTTTCTAAAACCATTGTCTCAATAAGATAACTTTGAAACTGTAAATGAGGGTAAACCGATTGTTAGGTTTTAAGGACCAGCAACTAGTTAGTTGTTTCAAATGCAACAAGTTCATTCAGGTCCTTTAATAGCTGGCCAAACGTACATTTTGAGACCAGTAGATAGTTTCATTAGCAGGATAATAGTGAACTTAAGATTACTATGGGTTCCCTTTTTAATAGGCATTATGTTGCTCCCTATCAAAAGGAGTCACTGTGTACAGAGAACTTGCTTCAGACAAGTAGCATTGTTCCAGCAAAAAACAAAAACACCAAAAGTGGTTATTTTCTGTGTGATGATTTTTAACACATGATGGCAAGTCCGTTTTGGGGAGGTTGAAGTTTTTTGCCTCACGTCATGCTGTAGGTCAGGAAATAGGAAGAAGTATACATCTTTTCCCATTCCTAGCCCTGTGCTTAACCGACTAAATTCAGTACTTGTCAGCCTTAGGGTTGTGATCTTAAGGTGTGTTTCAAAGAAGCTGCTACCAAGTTGCAGCCACAGAGGTGATACAGATATTCTTATAGGTGATCGTTTGGACTTCCATGGAAACCAAAACACGGGAAAGAAAGACTGTCACTCCCTCAAGCCACTGCTGTTGCCTGCCCTTCTGGGTTTTCTTCCCTACTTGAGATAAGAGTGCGTCTGTCTGAGGTGGAACCAGCTCCCTTCTCTAGTGTTTGCAATGCTTAACCAGACTTCACACTTTGCCTAAATCATGGTCCCCGTGCAGCTAAACAGGAATGGCAAGGAGGTACCACAGCAGGGCAGGAAGTGCTGAAGGAGAGAGCAAGCCTTCTCTTTTTTGTTTCCTAGAGTGTATTAACGTGTAAGTTTTTACTTGGTCCCTCCTATGAAGTACTCTGCCTACCTTTCTATGCAGCTTCAGGAACTGTTGTTTTCTTGCTATGTGGAACCCAGGATCGAAATCATCGCCCTATATTTTTTTACTTAGCATTTCTTAGCACATACCCCTTATTTAGCACCATCCACATACATTTTTCTTGCCTTGGGCCAGAATCTCACAATGCTTCCTGATTATTAAGGACTGTAAATTGCCCAAAAGAACTGGAAATTGGGTTAATGGCAAGAAATAGGTTATAGCATTGCAGTTGCAGCGGAGGTTAAGAACTTCTGACTAAACTAAATACAAGTGATATGGCCATTTTGTTCCGAGTGATCAGCAGGGATCTGGGTTTTCTGTTCACCATGGAAAAAAACAGTAAAATATGGATTTTCTCATTTTAAGGAGAAAAAACAAGACTTTCACTTTCACGAATCTTGTTTTCTCCTTTTTAAGGAGAAAAACACAGGTTTTCCCCTTTAAAGGAAAAAAACCCATGAGAAACAGCAGGTTTCCCCTTGTGGGCTGGCACAGTTCCAGCCTGCAAGGTTGGAGGGAGAGAGGAGGGTGATGATCAGTCAGGAGGCACATGCACATGCCAGCCAGGCAGCAAGGAGAGCAACTTCTGCAGGTAAGTTGGTGTGGTGGGAGGGAATTGAGGCCCTCATAGCGAGGGAGGGAGGGAGATGCGCAGGGCTGGAACTGCTGCCAAGCTGGGGTGTTACGTGGGGCTTGGGGCCAGCCAGAATCCACAGCCACAGGGCCCAGCTGTGGAGTGGGGCAGAGCTGCACGCAGCTGGTTTGGAGGGTGGCAGGGGGGCTGGTTCCCCACCACTGCGCATACTTCCAGGGAGGTATGGGGGACATGGACCTCCCAGGTCTGTGTAAGGAGTGGGGATAGATGTAGGCTGCCCATTGCAGGCTCACAAATCTCTGCCCTGCTGCCCTCCCCCTGGGACCTCCATGGCCCAGTGGGTGGGACCAGGTGTGGAAGGGCAGAGCAGGTTGGGGAAGCTCAGTGTTACCACTGAGAGCCCCCCACTGCCATGGTGAGACACCCCATAGCTGCCCGGCAGCAGCAGAGGTAGTGACACGGAGCTGTACCCCTTGCTACCCCTGGTGGGCAGGGGGCATCTTGCCATGGTGGTGCAGGGCTCCCAGGCGTGGCACCAAGTTTCCCTGACCCATCCTGCCACGCCGCGCTGTCCCCCACCTGCTGGGCCACTGAGGCCCTGTGGGGAGGGCAGCAGGATGGGGATCCCTGAGCCTGCAGCTGCTAGCCTGAATCTGCCCCCCTACCCCATGGTCTCTAGTACAGCAGTGCTGTCCATGTGGGAGAGGGAGCCAGGCTCCACCCTTTGCTTCCTTCTCGGGCTGCAGCAGCTGCTGCCTCCCATGGGTGGCTGCCAGGGCTCAGGAGCTGTTGGGGGTGGGCAGGGGTCTGCAGGGACTTGTGGGTTGGCAGTGAGGGGCACCTGCAGGGCTAAGGGGCTGTGGGTGGGGAGTGAGGGGTGCCAGCGGAGCTGGGGGGTCTATGACTTGGAAGTGAGGAGCAATGGCATAGGCAGGGCACTGGCATACTAGGGCTGCTTAGTGGGGCAGGGGTGTGGTCACAGGTGGACCTACATCCTGGTGAGCGAAGGGGGCAGGTGGAGCTCTGGTTGTCCATGATAAAAAACACAAAATCAAGTGTCAACATTTATAGGAATTTAGAATGTATTTTAATATAGTGATTGAGGCAATGGTAGTCTGCCAAATTGCTTAAATATTATAAATAGATCAATAAAACATTGTGTTCAACTGATCCCAATATATATAGTGGAGTTTCCTTTTAATTGCAGAAAAACCCAAGTTTGGGGGTTTTTAATCAGAGAATTTGCAGGGTTTTTATTAGAGAGCTTGTGGTTTTTAAACAGAGAAAACCAGGATCCCTGATGATCAGGCAAAGATTTGTGGAAAGATAAGACTGCTACCCTTTTGCCTTATTCCATAAACTTTTTAGGATCATACTTGCAGCTAGCATTTCTTCAGTTTGCGGGACTACTCCTGCTTCCATTGAAATATACTGGAGTTTTCTCACTGAGCCTAGTATGCCAAAAATGACAGGAAGTATGAAAAGCACCAAATTAGCACTACTATAACTTCAGGAATGGTAAAATTTTCATTTTGTTACTTGCATCCAACCTTATTCTGATCATACACGGGAAAATCTTAATCCATTATGTGCACTCCAGTAGTGCACTCCATCACTCTTGTGTACTTCTAGGTAGTGAGTTCAAGTATCACCCAAGGCATGGCCAGCATCTTCAGTGTCTTGTGCAGTGCTGAGAGGAGGATTATGCTGACCACAGGATTGCTAGGCCAGGGAGAGCAGAATCTTATTTGTTCCAGATCTCTGTACTCTGGGGCCAGGTGCTAGTGCTAAGGCTATGCCTGCTGCATGGACTGAGGCTGCTGCAGCTGAGAGACAGCTTTACTACACGCTGGTTTCAGTAGCCCTCCACTCCCTGATACACTACTGGGCAAGGGGTTATGCCTGCCCAGCTACTATAGCTAGGTGGCACAGGGTTACTGCTGCCATGACAAAAACCCTGATGAGGGCTTCATTCTGGTACCTCCCCCCAGGTCAGCACCCGGGGATGATGCCCAGACCGCTTCCCACCCCTGAGTTACACTATTGAGTGTCACTTCAAGCACTGTTTTTTTCTGCCCTTGTGTGAGGGCTACAGACGGATCTATGGTCTGATCCAGGAAATGGCAGTTCTTAGGTTCCTATGTATACTTTAAACATATTCTGTATATAGAAATAGGAACTGTTTGAGAAATAGTATAAAGAACAGTCAGATGCAAATATAAGATTTGCTCCTTAGGAAAGACAAGGCAAACACCTGAAACTACAGTCAGCCTGTTAAAAGCTATTTAGCTGTTTTCACCCGAGTGAGTATTTTAATAATAAATTTAGCTCCTCCATCTGCTCGTGAAACATATGCAATGTGGAATTTTTTCCTTGATTGTTTCAGAAAGTGTTTGCCATTATTTCTATTAACTTGCCTGACTGAAAGAAATTACTTCTTTACAAAGTTGATCTTCAGTATCAACATAGCTGTTTGAGCTATATTGATTAGTTAACAGTAAGATAAATTGCATAGTACTGTTTCTTTCCCTGTCTAAAAGTGCTTGTACATCCTTGCATGAATATACAAAGATGTAGCTTCAAAATTTAGTTTTCATGAGCTTTCATGTGAATAAAACTCCATCAAGTCAACATTCATGGGAAGCAAATTCTAACAGGTAAAATGAATTCATTCAAAACTTTGAAGAAAATATATTGTGTTTTTCATTTATCTCTATGACTACAACCAGAAAACTGGACTTGCAGTTGAATGTTAATGGGAACAGGCAGTAACCATATTTTCTGATCTGTTATATGAGGATAAATTGAGGTGAGTTGAACAGTCACTCCAAATAGCCCATAAAGTGTACTTTAGCCTTTTTTCATTTCAGAGATGACAGCAAAATATAATCCTATTTTAGTCACCAATCTTGTTGGGTTGTCTTTATATATTTAAAATCACAAAATCTGAGCCTCAAAATAATTTACCCTGTTGGTATCATTTCAAATGCCAACCAAAGTTTAATTCATGTTGTCTGCCCAAAATGACAGCTTGAAATTTAAAATTAAGCTATAAATGTTCTAATAGTATCTTTGGTAATGTTGTTAAATTAGTAAATTGTAAAAAGGACAGTATTTCAAACAAGCCATTTACTACCTTGCCTTATACAGTGGCACCGACTTAGAATGTCATTTTTAAATATTAACAACACTCATGGAGAGTTCTTTCTTGCTCTGGGCCATCTCCATATCAAGCAAGAAACTAAATTTCAGTTCTGCTTAAAGGTATACATTAATTTGTTCTTCAGTTGTGCACAAAGCTTCACTCAAGCTACTTTAAAAATTGTTGCAGACATGGTGCATTATAGCAGTTGCTGCTCCACAAAATTGTCATCTTATTGAAATGTGCATCCCTTTTCATTTATATCTTTATTAAACACCCAGAGTTTCCTTGTCCTCTAATATTCTAGATAAAATGAAAGTTTTTTTGAGTGACTGGTGACAAGAAAGCCCATGTGGAATATTTGGTATCATAAAAAATATGGTACAAACATTCTTCACCGTTGGGAGACCTATGTACTAGTCTGCACATTAGAGTGGTTAGCTAGTAATGCTTCACAGCTGAATACTCCTCCATCATAACTACAAGTTTGCTGTCAACATTTTTACTTGACACAATAACTTTTTGGGTTTTTTCTCAGCAAAGCAGAACTGTAACACAGCCTGATAAGATGACCCCTTTCTGACTAATTGGAAAACATGCTCGAGAAGTACTGTAGCGTGCATTCAGCCAGGAAAAAGAACATCAGACTACAAGTGAATATGAATTATGCTAAATTGATTTAAACTGCCAAACATGTTTAGCCTAGATTGTGACATATACCTTTAATAGACTTAATTATGTCTCAGTAAGCTATGTCTCAATAAGTTCCTTCTACAAAGCCCTCATTTAGATTTCCCTAGCTTTCTTAGATCTCTCCTAAATAAAATAAATACAACTTGACAATATTACAGGTGGATTGCATATTGGTTTTGTTTAAGGAAGAGTGATCTAAGTGGATAGCTTCAAACTGAAGCTTTTTGTAGAAAAATCCCAATCCAGGAATTTTCATGAAACAGGTAAAAAGCATGCAGCTTCAGATCACTTATAGTTTTAGCCTTTAGCTGCAAAACTAAATTGCCTCATAGCTAAATTTTGCCACTCAACTGAATCAGGTGCTACCATATTTGTCCTACCAGTCGTCTACCCAATAGCAATAAGATTAATATCCTATTTAACAGTCAAAACAAGGACGTAAAGATCAAGCTTTCAGTGAAATGTTGATATTGTGGCTGCACTTCACAAGGGATTTAAGTAGGGGTTATACATGAATGGAGCCTAGGGCTTCCATACCCTCTACCTTCTGTAGACTGAGCTAGTTGCATAGATGAGCTCCTCGCACTTCCTCTACCCCTCAAAAAACCCCCAAAATTATTTGTGTGCAGCCTTCCAGTTTCTTTCTATTTCAGAGACTGCCTGCAATTTCAGCCCTTCCAGGGTGTTAGTGTGTCCCCATTTTTCCCTTTTCCCATATCAGGGTCCCCTCTTCTCTCCCACATTCCCAATGGCTCTGTGTCTTCCATAGCCTCCATTCTACCCTCATTCATTACTGAGAACTTAAATCAGTGATTCTCTGAGTTCTCATTTCCTTCCTCCCCCACAATTTTAATGTGATTATTTCCCAATTCCACCTTGCCAGAGATTCTTTGGAATTGATTTGAGACCAGCAGGCAGAGTGACACCAAATTCAGTATAACACCTTGGAAGCTCACTTACTGAAAGAATGGCTGAGTATGCTGAAAAGTGACTTGAATGCCCATTAAACTTATGATGGGTCCTTACCACAAGCACATCACATTTTTCCCTCTGTCATTTGTTCCATGAACGTTATTGCTCTCTGTTTTATAAAATCTTGTGATACGTTTTAGATCTTTTTGGTTTTATCAAGATGGTATTCTTTCCCTTCTTTTCTGTGTTATTGTAAGTGGAGTACTAATTCATGCTCAGCCCCCAAACCAGTCTGTATGCTCATATGGCAGGATACAGAATAAAACTGGAAGTTATGGGAAAGGGGCAGTCCTTCAGGTTTTGGATGATCATTGAAGTTCTCTTGTCCCATGCGTGTTTGTGGTGCTTAGTGTCACCAAGATTTTCAAGGGCCTGAAGGAAAATGTCTTGTAGAATTTAACATGAGGGTAGGGCTGTGTTGATACTGTGATCTGGAGAATTTTGAAGGCTGCCTCTCTGAGCCTGTTGTATACAGCCCATCCTTAAGGAATAAATTAAACAAAAGCAACAAAAGTTTGCAGTGGATCTTTTCCTTTTTTCCTTTTGTCCCCCTCCACTGAGAAAATAACGTAGGTTTCAGTTCTTGCATCACTCTAGTTAGTGTTTCTTTCATTTTTGAGTAAGGCACCTTTTTCCTTACGTGATGTTATTTCTAGCCCTAAGAAAAAACAACAACAAACAAAAAAACAACCCCCCCTAGAAAACCCCCCAACAAATCTCATTTTACAAATGCAAAATGTAAAATATAGTAATACAATCACCTATATAACAGTCTCTGAAAGGTCATGATAAAGAAATGGCAACAAACATGGAAATTTTATTTTCTTCTCATGCATATTTTGGTTAGGTTGTTTTCAGAATAGTATCGTGAAAAATAATCTTCAGATGAAAACACAGTTAGGTCTGCTAAGGAAATGGTAGGAAGTCTGTTTTGGATTGAGCAGGCAGAACAACAGAGAGAGTAGATTAAAACCACATGAAGCAGAAACCTATATAGGATGATAGGAACTGATCAAATACCGATTACTCAAAGCACAAACATGGAAATGCCTCCGCTAGATGTATTCATGCACAAAGCAAGCACATCAGCATACATAGTGTTTTTCAAAGTGTGTTTTTGCACAGAATTTAGAATTCCTTATCAAAGGCTTTTTCAAAGACCAATTATATTTTAAACTAAGAACTCCAAGTATCTCTATTCAAGTAAAGATGATTTTTATACCCCTTTTAAAAATGATTTTATTTAATGTACTACTGAGAAGGATGTACTGCAGTGATTTCCACTGACAGCTGTGAGTCATTACACTGAATTATTTTTTGTCAATATTCTTATTGATTAATTGTTAAAAAAAATAATCACCCAGTCATCTACCTCTCTCTGCGTAGAACCACATATTTTGAGCTCAGACATAATCTTTTAGTCACATTTAAGTATTAGTTCCTAATGTTGAAAATTACTGTATTTTTTCTTTAATAGGACAATGTTAAATGTTGTGGTTGGAAGAATAAACAAACAAAAGAAAGATAAAAACAAAACAGAACAACCCCCTCCACAAAAAAGCAAAGGAGAAAAAAGGTATTGTTCTCCTCCTTTTATCTGAACTGCATGTAGTTTTGTCTCTTGAATTCAAACTCCTGTGACTGTCTTCAAAGCAAATAAAGCATAGAATTCATCTTGTAAAGCAGCACGCTGACATGTCAGCAAAGATGTGTGTACAGAACGGCAGGCTGCTGCTGGCTAGGAGAAGCATTCCTGAAGGACACACCATACTGTGACTTGTGCTTGGATGCAATTCTGCTGTGACTAGACAGATGGGTGACTGCAAATGAAGTATCTTCCTATTCCCCCTGCGACATATGCAGTAGTGTCCTTCCTTAGATGTTCTGTCATGGCATTGCACACAATTAGCTACAGAATATTAGTTACCCTGCTGGATACAAATCAACATCTTTCTGTAAAGTACAGTTGTGGAATAAACTTATCAAACAGTATCAAGGCTTCAGTTTCACACAAACTCTGCTTGCAAATGTCAGTGATTTGGTTTCTCACCAGTGGAGATCAATGGGAAGAGTGGGGTGGATAATAAGTAGACAGGCTTATATTTACTTGTAATGAACCACAAGTTAATGTGTCTGTCTCTTCTTGCCCATTTGAATGCAAAGGAGCAAATTTCACTTTGTAATGAACTATATACATTGACATACAATCTCACTGATGCATCAATCTCTCCTGAATCTTAGCCTCCAGATGTAATAGCTTCACAGTGGTGATTGTATATCACTGTGGCTAAACTCCAGTAGAGGTAGAAACTAATCAGAGGTAGAATCTTCTCTTATTTTTTTTTCATAAAGGGGAAAAAAGAAATGTGCCTGCTGCTAAATTTAATATTTTAAACACTGTAGGTGTTCAGCTTGAAGGATTTCCCTGAATTCACTGTAATCTGAGTTACACCAACAGGTGTCCATATATCTATTATGATCACAGAGCTTGCTGGATGGATTGTTTAAATTAAATAATGGAATGATTTGATGAAATACTTTAAATTCGGTGTTTGTGTAAAAAGAAAGGCCTCACTTATGGCAAGGATCTGTGGCAGGATATGTCACAATATCTAGTGTTTAAGTTCCAAGTGTTTGGTCACATTAATAGGTTTTCATAGCAAAACAAAGCTGTGATTTAGACAGATGCCCAGCACCTGGTATTCCATTGGATTGTGACTCATACGTACTCACTGTCCTTTAAGGTTAGTCCCTAACTTGGAACTCAAATTGCTGGGCAGTAATGTGGTTGAAAAAACTATTGTAAAACTCCAAAAGTGTTTTAATAAAAACTTTTAAATCCAAGAAATGATCAAAAAGTAATGTTATGTAGTTGCACTCTAGTGTGATTTATGTAATGTCACAGTAGAATGAATTCCAGTTGTTATGCCAATTTTGACATACACAGATGGCCACATTCAGGGTGTTGAGTAGGAAAAGCTGTATACAAAACTAACACATGATAGTTTTATGTTGCAACTCACTGCCCTACTTTAATAGTAAATCTAAACCACTGCAAATGTATTGCTACAAAAAAAAAGGGGGAATGCTACCACACAGACTGTGTCATATGCTGGAATCTTGGTTTTCTCTGATTTAAAAAAATCCTTAATTTTCAAATTTAAAAAAGTTACCTTCAAAATCCGTATTTTCCCATGATTAAAATGAAACACCACTAGATATAGATATATTAGTAGTGTTTCATTTTGAGCATGGAAAAATGTGGATTTTGAGTAACTTTTTTAAATCTGAAAATTGAGGAATTTTTAATCAGAGAAAACCAGGATCCCTGGTCATATGTCACTTTCATTCTGAATGCAAATCTGATTCCCTATAACCTGAATTTGAAAGAGTTGGTCCTGTGTCTGCTCTTAATACAGAATAAATTAAACTTCGAGTGAATTCGAGGGTGAATAACTCCTTAGTAATCGTGTTGTGTGCACACTCCCTAGTTTTTACTCAGGGCCTTGTTCCGATTGCTCTGTTACTATGTCTCTTTGCACCTCTGATCTTCTGCTTTTCTTTCATTGATATGCTGATATTTACAAAATAATACCAACAAAACCCCTCTGCTCCCATATGCTGCTGTTTTGGATGGTACTTTGTGCTTTGTGGAGGCTGTTATTATTTTACATTATCACTTACTCCCATCCAGTATCCATGGAGCTTTATTATATTTATTTTTTTCCTGCTCAGTATCCCATCGAATACATAGCAGGGCATTTCAGTAAGACTTGAGGGAAAAAAAAAGTTTGTGGTTTCTATGAAATCTGCTATCTGGGACAGGGTTCCTTTATTTTGTTGTAATGCAGGACTCATTATTTTCTAACCCCAATTTTCACAGCTGTCTTCCATGTTTCAGGAGGCAGCCATGCTGAAATCCCGTCCCCCTGATATCATCTCAGATGGTTCTTTATGGATGGATAACTTTGGTTTTAGTCCTGAGAACTAACAATATCCTATTATTATCTTCATTTGTTCCAATTCTTTTTCCTTTCTTCTGGGATTATGAGATCAAATCCATCTTTTAAAAGTTTCCCTTATGTGCAATAGGTTCTTTTTTCCTTTGAGTGTGTATTTTTGTTCAATTTATCACAGACTTTTTTCAATTTTTCCCCGGAAAAAAGATGAATGTTTTCAATTTTGTACTTCAGGGTTTCTATGTAGTTTGTAGGGTTCAAAGTATTTTGCTCCCTTTTAGGATCTCCATATAAGAGGCCTTCTGGTGTCCTTAGTGCCTGCTGTGAATATTGGGATATATTTTGTATTCTCTTTGAATTCTGTTCTATCAGTGTGGGAAGAGATTGGATATTTTGATCCCAGCCCTGTGGGTGCTATTCCATAAAGGTAGCTACTTGAATCCTTAGGGTGCATCCAAATGAGCATGTTTGTTTCCCCAGGGACAAGTGGCAGTGGCACACCTTGTGCTACTGCTACTTGTCTTGAGAAACACCAGTGCCAAGCATGCTCTGGTGCACAGCAGCTTACCCTGGCTGTGGTAGGGCAGGCTGGGGCCAGCAATTGTGCTGGTCCCAGGAGACTTACCTGGGGGCTTCCCAGGGCTGTAGCTCTAGCAGAAAGCCTGGCTGGCAGGCAGACTGTGGCTCCAGCCAGCCAGGCTCCAGTTTTGGGCAGAGTGCACTGCCACTGTATGTGCTGTCCTGCTTTTTTTTGGCGTGGTTTTTTTTGACACCTGGATTTCCTGGGCTCAACCTCCCCCCAACCGGTGCACTGCAAAGTAGCAGTGCAGGGAATGCCTGCATGTGTGGGGTATAGTGCCACATACCTGTCAGATGAGAGTGGATGGTATATGGCACCACAGACTTTTCTGCAGCACCATATACTGCATGTCCATGCTTGTCTGGACATGGTCTTAGAAATCAACTTTTCACTGTCCCATCAGAGAGTAGGTTTGGTGAGGTGGTACATATTTTGAATATCTCTAGAATCTCACAAACCTGATAAAATACTTGAGAATTAAAGTATGTCCCTTAAAATGTGTATAATTCTTGCATACGCGCCAAAGATGGTGAAGTTCTCATTTAGCTAAAATGATCCTGCTGTCACAGCTTTTTGTTCCCTTAGGTAAGCTTCAGACAGTTTTGTGAAATAGCCCATAGCTACCAGAAAATATTCATTCCTGCTACAAAACTGAAGCACATGATGGCAACGTTTTATACTGATGTACCCTCAAACTCCCTCTTTTTGTAAAACAAGTATCTAATTTCATGAACTAATATCTTAGATCCTACCTGCACTACACTCAGTAGAACATTACTTTTACCTTGTTTTTTTTTTTACCACCCCAAAATGTCCATTTCATAATCTTGACATAACCTCAGCTTTCAGCTAATAGCATCCTTCACTACTTGAATGGTGTTACAGAGTGGATAGAGCTAGGCTGTTCTCAGTGGTGGCAGATAACAGAACAAGAAGCAATGGTTTCAAGTTGCAGCAAAATAAGATTAGGATAGATATTAGGAAAAATCTCTCTGACTAGGTGCGTAGGAACGCACTGCAACAAGCTACCCAGAGAGGCTTTGGAATCTCCTTGCTTAGAGGTCTGTAAGACCCTGGTAGACAAAGCCTTGGCTGGGATGATCTAGTTGAGGATGGTGCTGCTTTAAGCAGGGGGTTGAACTAGATGATCTCCTGAGGTCCCTTGTAACCCTAAGTTTCTAGAATCTATTATCTAATACCTCCCTGCCCCTCCTTTTTAAAATTTGTACAACCAGCTGATTGTTTCTCCACCTTCCATACAAATAAGTCCTAAGGTTTCTGCTATCAGGAAACTTGTATTGTACTGCTCTCAGTGAACATGATATTCAGGGTTAGTGGCATTGCCTAACTGGCTTTCTAGTCACACAGAACTGTAACACTCAGATTTTTTCATAACTGGGTGGTTCATAAGTCCCATAGTTCACAACAGGTTTGCTGAATTAAGAACAAGTTACTCAGCTGCTTCCTATGGGTTTTATTTCAAAGAGTGCCAGTATCTCACACAACTGACTAGGGAAGTGGCTCCCTTTGAAATACAAGCTGGAGCAGACAGTTTATGCACTGAAGTAGTTCTGCACAGCTGTTTGCTGTTGATCTGTATATCTCTAGCCAGATCCTTCCTTCTCAAACCTCAACTTCACAGGGAAGTTAAGAATCTGATCATATCAGCTATCCAGGTTTTATTGTTTTCTAAGGTAAAGATCATTTGGGAAGACTTCATTGCTCTGGAGTCCATTCCTGCAGCTCCATATGTACTGTGCTAGTAGATGAACTGGAAACATTTGCCCTTATTCAAATTGTGGGAAGGGAGCAGAAACTATTCTTGAGAAGCAAACTTATTCCCTGGAGCAATCAATTCTTTCCCTTCCTGCTTTGGGCAGTGTTTGTAATTGTCCAGGTGGCCTTCCTGAAGGGCTAAGCAAAGCATTAGCATTACTATTACTATGCTTTTGCCCAGACATTTGACTTACAGTGAAAATATAACACTGCAATATTTCCAACCATCTGGCAGGTTGCGCCTTAGGATTCTTCACTCTGAAGAGCTCTTGCAGGGATGTGTGGTCTGTCCTAACCTCAACCTTCTTCTCATGGAAGCAGGGGTGAAAATATCCTCTACATTTAACTATTGCTAGGAGTTCCTTTGAAGTAGTGGAATAATTTCATGATGGAAAACTTAGACTTCTGCTGCAAAAAGGCACCATGCTTTTAATTACTTCATCTCCTTGTGTAATTAATGTCTCCAAACAAGAAGTGCCATCATCTGTGTCCTACCCAAAGAGATTTGAAATGTGTAGGCTACAATAAAAGCCATTATAAGACACTTTTTTAAATCTAAAAAAAATGTAGACTGTTCAGTGACCCCTGAAATGGCTTCTTGTCTAACTCATACAGGGCCGGTGTGGTACAGTTTGTACTATTTCAAGGTTAAATATATTTACGTTACTGCCTCAGTTTCCCTGACCAGCTTCTACACTAAGGAAAAAATGGATTAATGGTGTTTTGAAGCAAACCTGTGAGGATCTGCCTAAGTGCTCTGCTAGGTGTGAACGGGCCATCAGGCAGCAATGAAACAATTTGCATGTGTTAACATACACATACCCTGACTAGATTCAAGCTCCAGCATCTGGAGAAACTCCCTGCTGCATCTGCTGCCAGGAAGGAATTTCAAAGAAAGCCAGTGAAAGAACAAGCTTGAAATAAAGGATTCCAGAGACAAAGGATTTCAGCAGGGCGAGAACAGATTTAGGGTGACACCATTCAAGACAGACAAGGTTCTTTGCGTAATTCAAAGGCCCATTAAAAGGCATTCAAAGGCACTTGAAATGTTAAAGATGTTAAACTGCTATAAGTACCCTCTAAGAATCTTAAAATTATGTCACTTTCAACCAGGGTTTATCTTTTGAGCAGCTCTACCTAGCTTGAGCTAAGGTATTGTTAGTCTACTTCCAAACAAATAAATCAATCAATTTTTAGTCATCCAGCATCCCTGAGTTCACAGCTGCCAGCTCTCTTACCCTGACAAACCCTTCTAAGCTCTACTGCCCAGGGGTTAGTACTGGCCCCAAACTACCACCATTACCACATGCCCCCAGTGGGTCTAACTCCAGCTTAGATGACACTAGCCTGCTAACCTCAAGGACCCAGGACACCTGATTTGGGCCAGGAGCCTAATCATTTGCCCATATATAGGTGGCTCTCCCCTAGGCAGGAAAATGTAGGCCAGATGGTGTGCTTTCCCTCCCCAATTTCCTGGCAGGGAGTGTGGAAATGGCTGCCTAGTACTGAGAGTGGTGACAGCATGGAGTCTGGGATGTCATGCTTCCCTGGGTACTATGCTCTTGCCATGCTTGACCCTTGGGGCTCTGCTCCCAGAGAAAAGAGAGGGTATTTGATCCTGGCTGTGAGCCAGATTACCAGGTCCTATAGTGATAAATCACAGTTATGCAGGTCAGAGAAAGTATTAAACCTAAACCTTAACCTGGTGTGATTGCTCTGAAACACCACCAAATATCTCACAGATTTAGAATGGTTTAAAAGTAACAGCTCCCTAAGAGTCTTGAAAGGAAACAGCCAGTGTTGTTTAGCAGACCAGGGCTCTGCCTGGGTGTTGGCCTAAGTATTGTGGCCAAAGGACTCTATTTGCTATATCGTTATTGAATAATAATAATGTTTCTGTTTAAAAAGAGCTGCCTGTTTCACTGAATGTGAGTTTGGGTGCGCACCATCTCTTAGAATAAGCAAAGTCTCCCTCCAGGAGCTAAACCAGAATTCACCTGTCTGAAGGATCATAGGTAACCAGGGGGATCAGGGGCCAAAGCTTGGGTTTTTGAATCCAGGGTCTTACCTATTCTAGGACCTATGCCTGGTCTGACATTAGGGGTACTCCAAAAGATTGAGGCTGGAAATTCCAAGCAAGTGATCCTTTTGGGTATCTGTGACATGCAGTCTTGGCAGAAACAAATAAAAGCCACGTATACTAAGGTCCTACAACTGTACCTGCCTGTGCAGGTTTGGGGAGTCTGACCATTCTACAGAAGGCGTTATATGTGTACTTACTTTTGTCAGCTCAAATCCTGTGCAAAATTGTGATGACCTCTGAAGCAATGTGTACTCTTTGGATTCATCGGAAACCATGTGTAAATGAATTGGTTTGTGTTATACAATGTTATCATCATTTGGGTAGAGTAAGCAGAATGAATGTGTTATACAATACCTTCTCTGTCAGGCTTTCATATGTAGCACATTTATTGCATAAAAAGGTTTATATAAATTAGGAATATTTGTTTGGAAATTAGGTAGAAAGAAACAGGGCTACAATGTACTGAAGATGGGATGGCGATGAAGAATCACATAGGTGTAAACCAAAGACTAAGTAACATTTTTATCTGTTTTTAATAAGGACAAAGATATGGGGATAATGGTAGGGTACCTCATGGAAACAAATATATGGTCATGGCAATTACTACTATATTTGATACTGAAGCAAAACTCCTACTACAGTGATGACATTTTGGGGCTTGGATAATCTCCATCCCAGAACAGTGAAAGGGCTGATTCCTGAAATACAAATTCCTGTAACATGAATCTTATATGAATCTGTCGATTTAGAGAGATGATTCTATGTTTGGAGAATAACATGGTGTTTATGTTTAAAATGTGGAAGGGGGGAGAGAAGAGATGAGATAGGCAGATACAGATCCATTAACCTGATTTTAATACTCTGCAAGACTTTAGAACTGGTACTGAAAGAAAATAATTGAAGGCATGGGGGTAAGCAGAAAGAGAGATAAAATGCAACATGGTTTTATCCAAGGAAGATTATATCAGGCATCCGATTAAACTAATATTGTCCTGTGAGAGGATAACTGACTTCTTAGTCAAGGGCAATATGATACATGTAACATTTAGATTTAAAAGATTTAAGCAGAACATTTTATATTATGCTTCATGGGAAATTCTTAACTTAAACCAGCTCTGGAATTAATACTATATTTGTAGGTTATAATAAAAGGTGTAGAGAAAAATGCAACTTCCCACTGTAACTGAGGGCACTTTGCAGGAAGCGTTCTGAGTTACAATGATCCGCCCAGACCAAACAGAAGTTCGTTGTTGGTTCTAAGAGAGAAGGGAATCTACCTGCTGGCTGCCAGCCTGCAGCTGGTTTACTCTAGCAACAGCCCCTCCTCTCTCCCAGCCTGTCCCCGTTTCAGAATGGGAGGGGGGAAAAGGAAGCAAAGAGAGCTCTCTCTAGGGGTTCACCACCCAGCGCTGGAGGATGGGGTGGGTAAATTGGAGCCCCCCACACCTCAATACACCTGCCCCACCCTCCAGAAGGACTGAAAATCCCCCAGACTGCTCTCCACTCCCTTTCCCTGCTCCAATTCTGAAAACAGTAATAGGATGGTAGACAGTGCAAACAGAAGTTACAGAAGACGCTCTATTTTGAAACATCCTCATCTGACTCCTGAGGGTTCAGATTTTCATCCAATCAGCCATTTTTAAAACTGTCTGGAGTCATGCACTTATGTTTGGTCACAGCTATAAACCCCTTTTTGTGGGCAGATTGTGTGAAAATTGTCACGTCTGCACCCAAAGCCTATGATGGCTTATACTGGGAGTTATTGTATTGGAGAGAGATTACCAACACTATTCCTTAATAATTGTTTTTTGGGGGGAAACATTCTGTTTAATACCTTTACTGGCAGCCTTGTTACCAAAACAATATGTAAACATAGGAAATTTGCAGGTGATACAAAGTTAGGAAGTGTTGCCAATGTAGCAGAGGATTTGATTATCCTTCAGAGGAATTAGATAACTCTACAGAGTGGAGTAATGGAAATAGTATGAAGTGTAACAGTACAAACTACAAAGTAATCTACTGAAGGAGTAGTATCAAGAACTCCGGCAGTAAGTAGGGGGGTCATCAACCAGAATGAGAGATGGATTTGCTTATATTGATCAATTGTACAATGATTATGAGTGACCAATGAAATACAGATATGAAAATGGTATTTTTTTTGTATAGCGTACTAGGTAAAATATCATCAGAAGAGAGACAGGAAAAATTTGGAAGACCCCATTTAGAATATTGTGTTCCATTCTAGTCACCTTTGTTGAAAAAGATTCACTTTAACTGGAATGGGTTCAAAAAAGGCTACTAAGATGAATAGGGGACTGGAGAACCCATCTTAAGAGGAGAGAGAATAAGATCTTGGCTAAGAAAATAAAGATTGAGAAAGAATGTATTTATAAATACTTTTGAGAAATAAAAATAAGAGATGAAGAAGGGCTACTTAAGAAAAAAGGATAATAGTGGTGCCAGAACAAATGGCTATGAGCTGGTCCTGAAAAAATTTAGATTCATGGTTGGAAACCTTTTTCTAATTTCCAGGGAAGTGACACTCTGGAAAGACCTTTCAATTGAATTAGTGAAGGGGCAGGGCACCTGGAATATTTCAAGGTGGATTTTATTAAGTGTATAGCAGGAATAGCATACAATTGAGAAATCTTGGAGAAATACTCAGAGTATTAGAGGACAATCTGCTTTCAGCAGGATCATCTGGTTCTAGAGCAGCACCAGCTGCAAGCACTGGGCTGACTGGCTGCAGAGCTAGTCCTTCATTTGGGCTTTGGTCACTCAGTGCTTTGAATGTATCTGTAGCAGCTCAGTCTTGCCTCTGTCTTGCACCAAACCTGGACTCCCTACCTCACTTCTGCTTGTTTGGTTACACACATCATCTGGGCATCTCCAATCCTGACCTGAATTATTAATACAGATAAGCATATATACCACTTTGGATTAGTAATGTGAGTCTGACTACTGAATTTTGTTCCCTTTGGCCTTGACTGATCTGGTTTTCCCCAAGGCCTAGATACTTGGTTAACCTCTCACTCTACAAGACTGTTTATACCCTCATCTGTATACAGAGCAGAGGATTATTCAAGTATTTGATATCCCCATGAGCCAGCCGAACCTGGTTCACAACTCATCTTCTTATAAATTCTTTGTGTAACTGGGAAGAGTCTGGTAATCGCATACATTGGAGCTGCAAGGGCTAAAAAGACTTCTTTTTCCCTAATAGCAAATTCAGGCTTTTGTGTTTCTTTTTCCCTTCCTCTGAAACTGTGGCCATTAGGCATGGTGGAAAAATGACTAGGATATGCATAGGGCCTCCTTGAAAGCACTAAGAAGCCTGTCTTCATGGGGCTTGCTTATGTGCTTATAGTCAAACTAAATTGATAGATTTGGACTTGGGTGTTTACCCTTTCCCTGTGATCCCTTGAAGCATATTATACTGAACAAATCAGCTGCTGCTGCAGTTGCTAATGTATTTGTGGTACTTTTGTCTCTTGTTCTTTTCGTGTGGCATGGAGTAGTTTTGTTTTCTCTTTGTATAATAGTGCTTGAGTGTTTTATGAAAGCTTAATAGGGGCAAAAGCGGATGCTTTTACACACCTCATTGGACCAAAGGTTACCTGTGAATGCAAGAGACTATACTCTATAGGACTGGGAGTGACTTCCTGACACACATACTTGAACAGATCTTGTTCTGCTCTGAAAGCAGTCTTTTCTCAATCCTTTAGATTCTTGTTCTTCTCTATATCTCCTCTACCCTTTTCTATACCCTTTTTGAGAAGGAAGACAAAACTCCATGCAGAATTGAAGGTCTGAATGCACTATAGGTCTATAAAAGGCATAATGATAATTTGTTTTGTTTACATTTCCCTTCTTAATCCCTAAACTATCATTTGTGTTTTTGACTGCTCCCACATATTGAGCTGGTGTTGTTAATAAACTGTCTTTGACAAGTGCAAAATCTCTTTCCCGTGAGGTAGGAGTTAATATAAGTGTACAACACTTAACAAGTCAAAACAGGTTGCTGAATTTCACTCTCAAATGCTTATTTTTTGTAGGGATTGGCTTGACCACAAATAAATGAGGAAACAAGCAAAATGTTTATTAGATCAAATGATTCATAGCTTTGACTTCTCAAAACAGCTACTAGGACCCCCCAACACACACACACTCACTTTTAGTCTGCCTTCCTAGGCTTTCATTTGGGCCAATATGTTTAACTGAGCCAAATAAGCCTTTCAGTGAAAATTTCCATTAAAGATGAGGTTTTTGCATTATTTGAGTTGGGATGATGGAAAACCCTTGTAAATGTCTTTTTACCAGTGTCTTCTGGGTGTCCAATATCACATCTAGTCAATTGACCTTTTGTCCTCTAATCCTTGGATATCCTTCTCAGAATGATTTCTTAGCTCTCTAAGTCCTTGTTACAGCTCGCCTTAATTAACCTGATCAAAGTTGGTAAAACTTTTTCTAGGTTTCCTTATTTCATGGAAAGTCATTAATCCAGGGTGCATACATTGCTGGTAGTCTCACTGATCTGTCTTGCCATATGAGGGTTGGAAAGTTGGAGCAGCAACTGCAGTTATAAAGGGTAAGTCCTTTCTCAGTCCTTTCTTCTGTTTAAATCATTTTTGAAACATCTACAGTTCCTGTGTTTAAGTTATCTCTCTTTATAAAGAATCCATAATGTATCCTTGCATAATAAGCAGGAACCACATGATAACAGTGTCTCTGCTCAGTTCCAAACAACTTTCAACCAAGATTCAGCCCAGAGCCTTAACCTTTCTCAGAGATATGCCTTCAGTGCATCTGTAGATGCTAGTGCATCTATAATGGCCAGTTTTTCTAAACTTTTTTTTAAAATACAGATGCACAAACCTTCACAGAAATTAATAAAATCTCTCCATCCTTATGTTTTGTTCCGTACCTTTTTATTGATAGTAATACACGTCTGTGTGTATGATAGGGGCAGTTACTTGGTTCCATAAAGTTACCTATTTAAACTAAAGTTGCCTTAAAGTATTTTAAAAGGTGTTAATTATACTACTCTCCCCAGCCTTTGAGGTTTATCCCAAACCATACCATGCTAACCATGGTTAAAGACCTATCTCCAAAAAATTGTTAATGTATAAATTAAAACTCATTTAAACAGTTTGAAACCATGTTTCACATCTGTTTCTGTTTAACCTTACACACTACTTGTTATGTTAGAGATGGCAGGGCAAAACCCATGAGAGAGTAATGCCCTGTATTTCATGCTGTCTTAGACAGTCAAAGAATTGTGACTTGCATTTTATTGGTTAGCTTAGCTTCTTTGCACCCAAAAGGAAAAGGACATTTCATGATTCCCCACTGTAACTACAACCTCATGTTTAGTGATGAGGCACTACCTGGGGGAGGAGGCAAAAAGAGAAGAGAAGGATGATCAAGTACTCTCCAAGCTTCAAGAGGGATGGGAATGTTTCCCATAATTTTGAAGCAATAACAGTATCTTTAAATGAGATTGAACATACAAGTTTCCAGTTAGGCTCCAGAGCTAAGCTTCATCATAATTTCCTGAAGAAAATTGTCTTTTACTTTGGTTTGTCTTCCTGATGGCAAAATAAGCCTGTCTTCCTCTTCATCATTCAAGCTCATTCTTTTATGTCAGAATATTTATATTAGTTTAGCTTGTGCATACATTTGTGTAGAAGCTATTGATATTATAAGACTGGTTTCATTCCTGTAAAGGGTTTTCCATGTGTACTGGAATAATTATAGCTTGAAATTACATTAGCAAAACCCTAACCTATAGTACAAGAGAAAAAGCATATTGCTGACCCTTTTAAGTAGGGCTAGAAATTTGCAGGAGGTCACATGGCACTAATCTTGTGTAGAATTGCTGTGTTTAGGACTGTCTGACTTGGAATGTCACCACTTTCGTGAATAAAAAGGAGGCTGTAAAGTTCATGGAGGTCCCTCTGTCTCTAATTAGTTGGTAAAATTTGGAACCTTTAATTAGATTGGGGAGGGAAATAATTTTCCCCATTCCTCAGATGTTTTTGAGGTTGCAGAAACCTGTTTTTGTCCCAGTACAGAATAAAGAAGTTCCTAACAAAGGAGAAATAAGAGGTTCACTTCCTGGTTTCAATCTAAAATAGGGACTCATTTGTCTTCCACAGGCCATCTAGTGATCAGGCTAACCACTGGATCAGTGGTTTTCAACCTATGGTCTGCAGACTCCTGTGGGGTTATGTGTAAGGGCTCTGCAAAAGATGACTATGATCAATCGAAAGTATGTGAACACCCACACTTGTAGTTCAAAGGGACCCACAACTCCATTAAAAAATGTTTAGGGATCTGCAAATGACTAAAGGTTAAAAACCACTACACTTATTCAGAAGTCTCAGGTAAGGGCCTCTCATGTCTCCCTCTTTTATTATTACTACAATTTAATTACTTTTTGTCAACAGTACCACATGCAGTTCTGTTAAATGGGTGGGTTTTGGTAAACCAGTGCTATGATTTGTGAAAATCTGATTGTTTGTTTTCTTCCCTCCAGAAAATTTCCAAGTCTTTCTTCCATGTACCAAACTGGGGAATAATCATGAGCAGGGATCTTGGTTTTCTCTGATTAAAAAAAAAATAATAATAATCCCAATTTTTTGGATTAAAACAAGTAACCCCAAATCCACATTTTTCCATGATTAAAATGAAACACCACTAATATACCAACAGTGGTGTTTCATTTTAATCATGGAAAAATGTGGATTTGGGGTTACTTGTTTTAATCTGAAAATTAGGGGTTTTTTTAAATCAGAGAAAACCAGGCTCCCAGATCATGAGGCTTGATACATTAATGGTTATATCACTGCCTGCTATCTTGTGTGTGTCTTTGGCAGAGAGCAGATAATAAAAAGTATTTTCAAAATCCTTCTAACAGATGCTCCTCACTGTGCTGTATGTTGTAGTGTTGTTTTTAAAGTTTGGTTTGCCTGTTTCCATAGACTTGTATAGACCAATGGTTCCTTGCCTTTGTGAGTAGGGGCTCTCTCCCTGTTTGTAGTAGCCTCTAATCCAGCATGCCATCCATATGTCCCTTGTTTTTCTATCTCGCTATCTGTCCATCCATCTCTTGTTGCTCCCTTTTTCTCTGCATGACCTGTTCCCACTTTCCTACCTACTCTTCTCCCTGCTATTATGGCATCTCTCTTTCTCTTCCCCAGATGAATATTTTTTTTACCCTTTGTTTTCATTGGGCTTCCTTCACTTTCTTTCCCCTCCCATAATGACTTCAAATGTGTTCACCTTCAGAATGATTACTTTTGTTCCTTGGAACTCTGAAAAAGGAAGGATTTATCTGGGCATTGCTCTTCCTACCTAGATATCAATTAGCAACCATGCAGAACAGACACCACACATCATTTCTGAATGACCCGATGCTTCATAAGTTTGCATTCGGTTTGATTTCTAGATGCCTTTATTCAATGCCAGGTTATTCTTTAGCTAATCATGTCACCATTGCTGAGTTTCTTGCCAATACTTGGGTACCCAGATTTTTGAGTGTAGAGAAATACCACGTGAAGAAACTTGAGTGTTACAAATGGCACCTTGGAAAACTGCTCTGAAATTTTTCAGGTATCTAGGCATTAAGGAAGGGGGAGGGAAAACACCTATAATGCCTAACGTCAATGAAACTTTCAAAAGGATGTGCTGCATTTTCACAGGAGCACTGTGAACTTAGAGATGGGCACATTTTGAGTGCTTTGAAAGTTTCAATTGCTCTTCACAGAGAAGTATCATTACTAAAGCACTTCAGCCAAGCTCTTTTCTTGCTATTGAATTTTAAGTGTTCAGCAGATTATGGCAGCTGCAGCAGAATTTGGATTGCATCCCATCTCTTGTGAAAAGAAGAAATAATTTGTCTCTGGTTAAAATAGCATTAGCAACCTTTGTTTAAATTTGTCTGGCATTCATCTTTTTATTATGATTAAGGTCATCCTTTCCAACAGCTGATTTTTTGTTGTTGTTATCTGAGCACATTGCAGTAGGACCTCTGTGTGCATGTGAAATTCTTCATGAATCAATCTCTGCATTCTTATAAAATGATTTATCAATCAATCAGCTCCAAAATTGCTGTACTTTCCCCTTCTCAAGTTAATAATGACACAATCATGGCCCCCATAAATTAAAAATAGTACAGTGCTAATGTGATATCAGCATGAATTAATTATTCATAAATTCTTATTTATGTGATTATTCCTCTGACTGATGTAAATGATGATATTTAAAGCCAAGTCCCTATTTTTGGAGAACTTAAGTGGCACTGCTTTCTTTGTTTTTATTAAGCTGAGGTGATCTGAACTTCTGATGTGTAAAGAGGCTAAATTAAAAGGAGCCATACCACAGATCCCTCCTACTACTTAGTCCTATGTTCCAGTGCATAGCGAGACATGGTTAATATATTTCTTCTGCAATAACAAACATTGTAGATATTTTTCTTTCAACATGCATTTGTTTCCTCATTACAGCATTGGGATCTGTTTCTTTCTGTCACTGTAAG
Source organism: Gavialis gangeticus (assembly GCF_001723915.1). Classification (NCBI taxonomy): domain Eukaryota; kingdom Metazoa; phylum Chordata; order Crocodylia; family Gavialidae; genus Gavialis; species Gavialis gangeticus. Next base: position 119,286,074 of record NW_017729032.1, read on the forward strand.
AGGTCTAGAATGTCATGACTTGGGTGACAGCTGTACCTCTTGCTGAATATAGGGACCAACTACATAGCCAGAAGGGATAAAGATTTGCCTCCCTTCAGACACTGTTACCCTGTTGTTTATAATGAACTGGGTCTTTGACATGAATAAAATATACAGCGTTCCCTTTTCTTCCTTTGCCCCTCCATACTTCTAAGTTGTAGCTCTAAGCAGAAGCCAGCAAATACACCTAGGTGTTTCTATGCCACTCTGAATGCAGACCGGCCATAATTACAGTGGTCTATAGCACCAGTGCTCACCTGGTCCAATCCGATTCTACAGAATGTATTTTATTGGATGAGCCTCCAAGTTCACTTGGAGCTTGCTGCAAGGCTGTTTGGTGAGTGAAAATGTTATTTATCCTACATGAGAGGTTGTGATACTGTCCAGTCAAGAACCCAAGACTTTTTTAAGGGATTATAAAAAAGAAAGAGATGGTATTTCCCAGTGACTAGAATATCCAGCTAAACAGGGAGAAAATCTACTTCCCAGAGTAAGCTATGCTGGGTCAGAATGCTCTTTTACTAGCAGCTGGAGCACAGGCAATATTTTTTTTTCCTCATCCCCTTTTAGCATAGTGACTTAAATGTTCTGACTTAAACTTTTCCCATTCATCTCAAAATTAGCATTATTAAAAGTTACAGTCGTGATCAATTTAACATTACTAAAACTGTGGTTAAAGTTCTAGACAATTGTACCTGCATTTTTATTTTAGTCTGAGCAGTGACCACAGCGTACACTGAACTCATGGGACTGATTCTACTTGATCAGTCAGGCACATTAGGGGACTTGGGCACCAAAATGCAATCCAGTTCCACCCTAAGTCCCTTAAAAAATTCTTAATAGAAGAGGTGGGTGAGTTCTCCTATTTGTGACTCACTTTTAAGGGTTAGATAGTGACAGGTGCATTAATAGATTCTTTTTTGTCCCCAAGGACTCAAGCAGGTTGGGATAGAATTGCAGTTAGTCCACTTATGCATCTACCAGGACAGAGTCTATCCCTCTTATGGCCCATATTTTATGTTTGTGGGATCACTCATTCTAAGTTGGATAAAATGTTGCTGTAAAAAAGACACTGTAGAATCTATTCTTCATTGCTGTCTATAGGCACTGTCTTGAAATGCTGCCTCGTGCTTTTTATTTCTATTGATGCCTTGATTTGCTTTAGGATGCCATGGTAAATATGTACTGTTTATGAAGCAAAATGACTGTTTTATAACTCTGTGATGGAAAATTGAGTTGGGGGGAAGAGGAAGGAGAAGGTTGACTTTTTCATTTTATTGGATTAAAATCAATATTCTATATATCCTGGATTGCTCCAAAGAGCTTTACAAATCCACACACGTCCCTGCAATGGAATTACTTTGACAGTGGACATTCTGTTTCAGTTTCCCACTGTTAACACCCAAACTGTGTAACCTTAAATAAAGCAAGCTTATAATTAAAAAAGATTTTTTTGAGGACTAAATGTAATTTCCTGGTTTGAAATTTGGCCAAAATGCTGGACTTTTATTTTCCTTAATTCTGAAAAGTGTCATAGAACCAGCTACAATTATGCTCTCTGGACAACAATTGCATATCTGACATGAAAGACAGTGCCTCCAGCAGCACAGAGCATCAAACTGAGACACTGCTTGACTCAAAAGAAAGTGCCCTACCATATAATGAGTCATCAGCACATTCTCTTCCTTTTCTTTTTCATTTTGATATTTGTGCATACAGCTTGTCAGAAATGTCTTCACTGCTAATGATGAGATATTTTTACTGTGTTCTGTTCTGTAGTCGGTAAAATAATATGGACCAGAATAATGTAATAAAATACTGTGGGTTTGTTAGAACCACTGTAGAAGAAACTTGCAAGGACAGTTTCAATGACTGTCTTTATCTCTGCTAAAATGATTTAAAACAAATTGAAAGACAGATGATGAAGGGATTACAATTTCAAATATATTTTTGAAGATGCTAGCATTTGAATAATTCTGTAAAATATAGTTGCAGAATTAGAGGGAAAAGTCCTATTTTATAATGTCTAAGAATTAAGGTAATTAGAAAACATTTCCCTGCTTTCTCACTCCCAATCACTTGGAAGAAATGCATATGGATGCTAATTTTAAAATGATTAATATGATCAATTGTCCAGTGAAATACCAAATTAAGCAACATTTGACTATTTCATATTTCTAACAATGTTCAGAAATAGAAAATAATGTTCTGACTCCTTTATAGAAACAGGATTGCCTATAGCTGTCAAAGATGGAGCTAAGTCAATAAAAATTGAAGGTGGCAAGTGAAAAGGAAAGTGAGTTTATATTTGCCTTAATAAAAAAAGTTTTGCTACTATATTTCAAAGAGCTTGCAAAGTAGAATAAATATGTTACAGTTTATGCATCACTTTTAAAGATCTGCATACTTTGTGCAATTCATGATGGGGGGCAGGGAATATGTATAAAAATATATTAAACATTCTCAAGAATCTTCAACTCTAGATTTTTCTTTTCAAAAGAACAATTATTAGTAGAATGCCAATTGCAGTAAACCAAAACGTGCATTCCAATCTTACCTCATTGGACAATAACAACAGTTTTATGTAGATCACATATAATTCTTCTCTAATGTTGCCTCAATCCAATGTGAGCTGGAGCAGATGTGATAAATTGTTTTATTTAAACTATGTATATTCACCATGCCCCTCAAGTAAAGTGATTCGGGGAATTAAATCCAGTTCAGTGTCGAGTATTCTCGAATCTCAGAGAGAGATATCTCTAATTTCCCCCTGACTGTAGTTTTAGCAGTAATTTCTCCTATGTTTCTTTCTTTATTGTTTACAGTGGTAACACAAAGAAGTAGAATTATCCTTGCTATTGGCACAGTATAAAATAACCCCACTAAGTGGATGCATAAGAAAAGTTGTACTACTTGAACTGAAAGTGTAGTTATAAGCCAATTTAGTAAAAAATAGTTCAGGCCTTTATTGTGACACTCATTTCATTTTAAACAAGGACAATTTTTTAAGTATTTACAAAATCATTTCTCAAACAATGTAAGGCAGCTACAGGATGAGAGAAGACTAAATCATCATTCACACGGTGGTTTGCTCTACTTTTACTAAATTGATTTAAATTGGTTAAGGGAAGAATGTTGTTTCTCCCATTTAAAGTTGTGTAGAGCCAGCGTACTTGGGTTCTTTGTCTTTTATGTGTGTACCCAGTGCAAAATGCCCTATGTGGAGTGATCTCAATTTACTGTGCATCTAGGGTCAGCTTTTCTTCCAACTATTGGGTGCCTGTGTGGATTTAGGCTTGTAAGTGTGATTCCATTACGTCTTGCTCAAGCCCCTGAAAATCTATTAATGTCTCTAGTTTTTGTAACAAATTGGCATAACCTTGAAATTGAGTCATGAAAAAGCAGGAGGAGGAGGACCTACCCAACTTGTGAATGAACTGTTTTTCAGGGACTAGAACAAGGTGGAATAAAATGGCACTTAGGGCATCTTTACATGTGCCTGGGGTGGAGGAGCAATGCTTTAATTGGAGCAGCTCCAAAAGGAGCATCATGTGTATTCAGCATTCTGTGCTTCAAAAAGATGAGCTTTTGTTAAAACTCCCCACTGCCATTTTGAACTACAGGCATGCTGAATACATGTTGTGGAGGCTACTGGAGCATGCTAATTAGCACAGACTTGATTAATTGACCCTTCTCTGATGAGTGCTATTTAGCACAGGGAGCAGACATCCGGCATACGTATAGGTTCCCTTAGAAGCCTGTATCCACTTACACGCCTAATAGGTGGAATAAAATCTGGCCACTAGTTATCTGTTTCTTTTCTTTTAATAACTTTCATATAATATTTAGCTTAAACTAAAAAGGATCAGAAACTCTCTGAATTCCTCATGAAATCCTAAATAATTTTAATGTGGCTTGGTTGAATAAAATTGTTCTCAGTTGTGGCAGATAACAGAAAAAGGAGCAGTAGTCTCAAGTTGCAGCAAGGGAAGTTGAGGGTAGATATTAGGAAAGCCTTTCTCATGAGAAGGGTAGTAAAGCACTGGCACAGGTTATCCAGAGAGGTTGTGAAATCTTCATCCTTGCATGTTTTTAAGACCTGGCTCGACAAGGCTTTGGCTGGAGTGACTTAGTTCGGGATGGCCCTGCTTTGAACAGGGGGGTGGATTAGATGTCCTCCTAACGTCCCTTCCAACCCTCATTTTCTGTGATTCTATGAAAACTGAAGTGAGGGTGGGAAAGAGTGGTGCAGGGAGAGGGGGAGGGGAGGGGAGGCATGTGTGTGTGCATGTGTGCAAGTGGATTTTCCTTGGGTTGGGTCTCCTGGGAGAGGTAGTGTTATTCAGGCAATTTCTGGTCAATTTTGTAAGGAGAAATCTTATCTTCTGTTTCTCTTTGTGACAATAACAGACTGAAAGCAGGCCATAAAGGATGTAGTCACAGATGCAGTCCTCAGATTTTCAGGAGGTATGTTGGTGGCCTCCTAGGAGGCAGCCCAAATTTTAACAAGCTATTAATTGATGAGCAAGAAAGCATTTGACAGAAATGCAATTTATATATAGTGTTAAGTTCCAATCAGCTGGAAAGGGGGAATCCAAAAAACCCCATGATATTACCTAGAAACTAGGACTTTGTTATTCGTACTTAAAGAAAATGGCTAGGCGTTCTTTTTAATTTCACCACTCAACTTTTAAACAACCTGCAACCCAGCTTTGAAGAATTACCATGGGGTATGCTCCAGGGAGTGATTTAAGTACCACAACAATGTATTGGTGTGCTAATTGTTAGTGATTTAGTTGTTGCTATACTGTGTTACTTTACTGGATAAGCAAAATAAAGGGAAAAAAGTGAAATGGCTTGTTTTTTTTTTTTACTGGGAGGTCCCACCTCCTCATTTAGTCAGTCAAGTGTTGTTATCCTTTTATTACCCTGTAATTTGATGGCCAGTTCAGTGAATAACTGCAGAGGCTATTAGGAGCTGTCATGGAGAATTTATCTGCCTTTAAATGGAAAGTAGAAGCAGTATAGCAGAAGCAGAACTGCTTCTATGTGGATAAGTCTCCTGTTTTAAGCTTTTTAAATACTATGTTTATTGTTTCCTAGCATGTCTCCCTAGACTGTTCTAACACCAGTGATGATGATGTTGCCTTTGCTGTTCTTGTCAGGAATAAAATTTATGGAAGAAGTGTGGCCCAGGAGAGTCAATCTTGTCTTGTGTTAGTGACTGCAGTAATAGCCCATAGTGAGTGTCAATAGAGACTTTCAGAAAACATGGTAAATCTATACCTCTGTGGAGGCTTAAAGGTTCTGGTGACTTTCTCCTTTCCTTGGAAGAAAAACAGTTCTTCACTACTGCAAAATGCAGTTGGCCACATTATACCAGATTCTGATCTGGCATGCACAAATGTAAATGCAGAGCAACCTGTATTAAACTGGAGTGATTACAGGTTTATACCAGTTTAACTGGCTGTGCTTGAATAGTAGCTATTTTTCTGCTCTCAGAAGTATATTATACATCTTGCACCAGATTTTAATATTGTGTACCTATGTAAAAGCTTGGTGCCCTAAGACAGATTTTTCTACACGTGAGATTGCAATATTTCTAGGCTTATACCGAATAGCTGAAGATATTCTAGGGCTTCTGGTTAAATATTCTGTATCTTCTCTCTCACGCTAGGTACAGACATTGAAAAACCCGAGGCGGAATCGATCTAAGTTATGGAGTTTTCTGTAAGTGGTGTAGTTTAGATTGGTAGCGAACAGAACACACATTCACCCTTTGGTGGGGGGAAGGGGAGGACGATGACAAATGCTAGACTGGGTTCTGCCATTTTTAAACCAGTCTGTGTATGCCAGACTTCTGTTTTGTTACTGGTATAGACTAGTTTCCAATTACTTAAACTGGTAAAAATTGAATGTCTGTACCTGGCCTTAGCAGTATAAAGTTCCTATACTGTGACAATAACATTTGATCTTCAGAGAAAGCGGACAGAGCTAAGGTTGCTGTTCAGATTTGTTGTTGAATGTTCTGACTTGTGCATGCTTTAAAACCTACAGGTCTGATGCCAGTTATGCAAGTAGAAGGCTAGGCACTTGAATTGCATAAAATACCAAGGCTTCACGGAAGCCAATGAAGTTGATGCTCCTTTATAGAAGTTGAGCATATGGCCCATGTATTTTTAACAATTTTGTTAGAAAAAACCTGCACCATCAAAGCAGATGCCCACATAACAACTGTCACAGCATACAATCAAAAGCTTAAGAGACGGATCATATTATATCTACTGGGCACCTAAGTGGACTTAAGGCACCTAAGAGTAACTTCTAATCCCCCTGTTCAAGTTCTTGAAAATGCATTAATGTATCTATTTTTCGTAACATGTAATCAGTTTACCCAAAAGATGAGTTACAAAAAACATAGAGAAGGACCCACCCACCCCTTTGTGTAATAGCTTTTCCAGTGCTTAAGTGGGGTGGAACAGAATCATACTTAGGCACTGAAGATTAGTTATAGATAATACTTAATCACTGAAGACCACTTATAGGTGGGATAGAATCTGGCCCCATTTTTCTTTCAAGAAACTGAAAGCTCACTGTTTTCAAAATACTGTTTTTGAATGCTTCCACCCCTAAGTATTATGATACCTCCTTCTGGAACCTGCTTCTGGCCAGCAGGATATACCTGTTGGAGAGGGGTGGGCAGGGAGCAGGTGCTGGAAGAACCTATGCACTGCTGCTGTCCCCTGCTGAGCCTGGCACCATGAACATCTCCACACAAGGCAGGAGCAGTTGTGTGGCTCCCCATACACCTGGGTCAGTTGGGAGCAGTGGGGAAGGTATATCCATACTCCTTGAATCTGCCCATCTAAAAATCCTATAAATGTTTTAGGTAAATGGATCATTTCCACTCATTGCTCTGAGGGTTTGGGTCGGGGGGCAATCTTTTTAATAAACTGAATCACTTATTTATAAAGGAAAAAATAGTTTTAGTAATTAAGAATCCATGATTTAATACTGTGTGATGTATCAGCTCTTCTAATTCAGATTGAAGAATTCAGCTCCAAGTATGCAATTAACTGGTCAACTGCATCCAATCAATACAAAGCTTTTTGGCACTAATTATTCTTTCCTCCCAACTTCAGAGGGGGGGTTGTTTTGTTTTTTGTTTTTAAATAATCTACTTTCTGACCAAAGATATTCCCACAAAGCACAGACCTTACTTCCTTTTATAAAAATAGCATTGTTATTTTTTTAAGGATTGCCTTTGATCACTGGCTTTCTCACTTTAATTAATAGATTTCCCCAAGTTGTTAGAAATCCCCAACTGCAGGATTTCAACTGTTTACAAGAGGCAATAGCAGAGATTTTTCTGTGATAGTTCGGCATGAAGGATATCACTTTTGCCAATAACATTACTGTTTATTGCAGCCTAAGATAAATACAATGTTAAAGACATTAAGGCCCAAGTAATGATACAACTCTAAGACCTCTTGGCACTTGCAGAGCTGTTAGCCCTCTGTGTCACTAAATGTGATCCTATACCACCCCCTGTAGCAGCCAAAAAATTGGGGCATCAAGTTCAACTGCAATCCTATTCTATCTATTAGATGTCTAATCTGATCCTGTTCTGCCCTGCACAGATCCCTGAAAAATGCATAATTCATCTACTTGTGTAATACACCATTGCCTTAGTTTAAAACTAAATAAAAAGCAGCAAGTAAAAGGAAGAACCACCCCCCACCTTCTGTTCCTACTATTTTTTTCAGGGGCTTGAGCAAGCTGCAGTAGGGTTACATGTATGTGTATAAAACCCCACCTACATGTTACACTTGCATTATTAACCGGTTATCACACCTTTAGTAGTCATCCAGCCACATGTTCAATCAAGTAATAGCACAATAAACTACTCCACAAAATGTGTAATGACTTTTGTAGCTGCTTCCTCTTGCACCATTAATTGAACATGTGACCAGGGCTGGGAGGCTTGTCAGCTGATTGGAGCTCCTACCATGTGCTCCCGCAGCCGGGAGCTGATGGCACTCCCAGCCATGAGGGTAAATGAAGCACCCCTGTGGCTGGGAATTTACATCAGTGGTGGTCTCCCCACTGTAGGGAGCCTGGATTGGCTCATGGGGCTTCCATCCACAGGAATGTATGGTATACCCCATGGCTGGGAGCCCTGCCAGCTGAAGGGGCTCCCAGCCTTGGGAGCTTGCTTCTTACTAGTGCAGGGGGAGCCCATAATCATGTTCCCCATACACCTGCAATAAAGTATGATGGGATCTGATTAAAGGTCCCATAATCATGCCTCCTGCCATGAATGTTTGGTAATGCAAGAGGTGTGTGGATTGTGCATTAGATCACCTTGTGCCTTATTGGTGGTGTAGGCGGAACCTGATTACAGGCCCGTAAGCTAGGGACAGAAGTTATGCATAAACTGGTGTAGGTGCCTGGAAACTGGTTTAAACCTGTAACAGAACAGAAGCTCAGTGCATATAAACCAGTTTCAAAATGGCTGAAACTGGCTTCAGATAAACCTGGTTGAAAGCAGTATCTGACTTAACTGATTTGGGTCAAACCTGTTTATAAAACTTCTATCCCAGGCCCCTTATTGGTTCAAGTTAAATCATAGTCTCCCAGCATGCTTTCCAGTCCTGGACTGGGCTGTGCTGTCTGCACCAGAGAGCAGGGCTGGTCCAGCCCTTCTGCTCCCTAGGTGGAGCAGTGAGGCCTGGCTGACAAGCAGGTGAGGGGGGACAAGCCTGGCTGGGGATGCAGCCCAGTCTATGGGGGAGGGGGACTGCCACCCCTCCCATGCAAACCCTGGCTAGGGTATGACACCAGGGAGGAGGGTTAAGCACCCCTTACCCCATGCAAACTTACTTCTAGCTGTGACTGTAGACTACAAATCCCAGAGGCACCAGGAAGTGAAAGTGATGAGCAACCCTGAAGAGTCCTGCTACTGTAAATCTGGACTGCAGATCCCAGAGACCTCAGGTGCAGCAGGAATAGGAATTGAATACACAACCAGGGAATGGTGCTCTAGCACCTCCAGGCTTTTGGCCTGAGCCAGTGCAGGCATGTGGCTGCATTTCCTGAATCAAAGGTAAATGTCTGTTCACTTCTGTTTCAATTTAATCTGTGCAGTTTAGACTAACCTGCAAAGACTGAGTTGATTCAGCTTGGGCTTTTTGACTGTCTGTACTTAGGCTTAGGATGAGGTTACATGTTCCAATTAGCATGTGCTGACTATAAGGAAGTTTAGGTGGTTTTCAAATTAGCATATGCTGTGATCAATTACATATTTAGGGTTAATACCCTTTCTAAAATGCACTGCTTTGATCTGCAGCTAGAAGGCTGGTGAGCAGGACATGGCTAGGAGCTGTAAAGTCTACTCTATGCCTACGCTGCTTGCTAGCTCTCTAACTACCATTCAGGTTCCAGGATTGGGCCCCTGCTGACCTGAACAGGGTATTGAGCCCAGATCACTTGTCACCCTGGATTGCCCCCTGCCTTGCCCTGTGGCTAGCAGCTCCCCACTGGGGAAGTGGTTAGGAGTAGGGGGTGGTGGTCAAGGAGCTTCCAGCAATTGTGGGAGGTGTGCAGGTGGGCCAATCGGATCCCTGTGTGCTCAGATTGAGCCCGCACTGCTTCTGTTGGGTCTTACAGCAGCATACCATCTCATTCCCTATCCTTCAAGGAGCTGCGAGGCCCATTTGCAGCTGTCCCGCAACTTCTTGCTCGCCTACTCCTTCCCTCTTCTCCTTTTAATTCCTGCACTT
>NW_017729032.1:119300894-119311083 GCF_001723915.1 Gavialis gangeticus
CGTTTAGCAAAATAGCCGGCAATATTTAAGAATACAGCAGATGCACACGGGGAGGAAAAAGGAACAAATCTCTGCGGGGGCATCAGGAGCTCCTGGCACGCTGCACTGAGACGGCCTGGTCTCTGCTTCCCATTTCACCCTGTCCTTTTCTTATCTGGGAACCTCTCTCGGGGAGGGGAGATTTGGGTCTGTCCCAAGCTGTGTCTCCGACTCCCATTGCTGCACTTTTCCCCTGCTGCCCTTCACCTTTTTCCCCCTACTCCCCACTAACTTGCTGCCTGGCTGTTTCTACCTGTCAGGCCAGGTCTCTAGAGTAGAGTCCAAATGGGTAGCTGGTTTACCTGGTAGCAGTGCCTCCTCAGATGCTGGAGGATTGCAATTTAATTGTTTCATCTCTGTGGAACAGCCAGAAGTGCAGGTAATTTATGCTGGGTAGGAGGACTTGGAGAGACCCTTTGCCTGAAGTGGCATAACTTTAACACTCCTGAAGGGTCCTTAACCCTTAACGTTAATGAACTTGAACGTGTGATTGTTCACTTCTCAATTGCCCTTTAGGTCATGTAATTTGAACGTGCAAACTCACTGAGGTGCCCAATAAGCAGACTATGATTTGTCCCCCAGCTTCCTTATGCCCCACTCTATTAGCCTTAATGGTTCCTTGGTTGAGCAGAATGGGCCTATTATGCATGCTCAGAAGGGCAATCCAGGACAGCCACCTAGACGTGTATCTGCTTTTTTAACTATCTTCCAGTCTTACTCTGATCAGATGGGTTAGCGCTGGGATTTTCCCTGTTTTTTTTGACAGAGAAGGTCTATGACAAGCATGGTTTGATGCGGGGATCTCTGGTACATTAAATAACCATTAGATAAAATACATACACAACATTATGAGCAGAACTCAGAAATCCTTTCCTTCTTGGGCAATGTCTGCTCCACTAAGCTAGAATCAGGCTTCCTCTTCTCTGCTTTCTGTCAGGCATCATGGTTCTTGAACTTCTTTTCAAACAGTGGACTAGCTTCAGCAAAAGTGATAGGGGATGCCTTTAGCTCTGTATGTGAGGTTATTATGGCAAATGCTTTTTACTGAGAAGTAGGATATACAGGTTCAAATCCCATTGCAGTGATGTGGGTCTGGAATGTAGGTTTTCCATTTCCTGATCAAGTTCCTTATCCACGCTGGTGTTAGGCAAAAGGTAAGTATTCTCCCTTAATTGGAAGCAGGTAATTTATCTCCAGTTAGTTCACCCAAACTAATTTCCTCTTATTGAGTTGGATCAAGGAAGATCTCAGTGTGCAGGTCTAAGGAGCTGCTCCAACTAAAGCACGCTCTCCCTCTTCTCCTACCTCTTCTCCCTCTCCCCTTCCCTTGCCCCCCAGGGCATGTGTATAAACACCCACTGTTTTTTCCCTTCCTCATTCAACTATAAGTAAGCCACTTAGATTTTTATATTTATGTAAAGCCAGAGGCACCATTAGATTGTCTAGTTTAATCACTTATATCCCACAGACCATTACATTTCACCCAGTTATCCATATTTAGGGCCATATAACTTAGATTAGAGTTAAACTAAACCATTTTTAATCCTCCAGGGACAAAATAGCCACGTGTCACAGGCAGAGAAAAGAAAATACTTAGTTACTGAGGGTGCTGGGGATTCTCTGGCAACAGTGAACTGATTATGTAAGACGTGCAGGCAATCCATGCCTTATGCTCCCGAGGAAGGAGGAGGGAAACCCAAAAACCTCAGGATTCCAACTAGGTTAATTTGGGAGATGATTCCGTTGTGACCTGAAACTCGTTGTACAGTTCGATCCAGAGCATGTGAACAAGGGCATGCCTTCATGCTGAACCCTGGAAGCACAGAATCATGCCCTGCCTTATTTACTTGATATACTATAAATCCTAGAAATGAGGTCACAGACCTTTTTAGAGTGGCCCTGTGTGCACCCAGTGAGCACATCTGAGCTGGAGACCGGCTGTGGACATGAGCTCAGGATTGCTCTAAAGTGGCTATGTTGCCTTATTTTTTTATTTTGGCGCACAGTAAGTGAAGGGAGTAGGAGGGAGACAGGAAGAAATCCAGACAAGCCACAGGACACTGCATGCAAACCCTAAAAAAAGATTTTCTTTATCACTCCAGAGCACTGATTCCCGTGTCTGGTGTCCTGTGTCTGGATGCTTCAGAAGACTAGGAGGAGAGCAGAATACAGTTATTACACACTGAGTGTGCAAAAAGTCCTTCCTAACCTCTGCAGATGACTAGCTGAAGCCATGAAACATGAGACCTGAAAATAGCTATTGTCTTATGGCAAAGCTGAACGTATTATGAATATGCAGAATGCATTAAAGTCTGAACACCCTGTCCTGTAGAAGGTTGAGAAAATAATATTGAGGTTTTATTCATGGAGATTTGTTTCCCCCCATTTTATCCTGGAGACAGGAATGAGGAGTGAGGCCTTTCCACAAACCTCATAGGTCATGAGGATCAGCAGGATGCTGGACCCACATGTGCAGAAGTTCTACACTTCTTCACCAGCAGTCATCCCAAGCACCCAGCTCCTTGGCAGCTATCCCTGCAAATCCCCTTAAGGGAATGATCCTGGGTCTATAGGTCTCCTTTTCCTGTCTCAGTCCCTAGAACTACAGAGCTCAATTTCAGGACTGGGGAATGTGGGAAGACAATGCAGCTGTAGTGCAAGGCTAAGGACCAATTTTTTTTGGATTTCTGTTCTCAGTGGAAGTGCTGAGCTTTTGTGAAAAACTACCCTTAAGTATGGGTACTAAACACTTTTGAAAAATCTTACCTCAAGGCTTCTAGGAGAAAAGAAGGGTTTGTGGCTTTTTTTCTGAATCCCCTGATAGGATCCATGTATGTATGTTCTCCAGCCCTTTGGACTAGCTTTGGCAACAAGCATCAAGGTGACTAAGCCCTGGTTTTATCAGGCCATTCTGAGGTAGGGGAGACTGTCTGGGGAGGTTACTCTTACAGACTATTTGTGTATCCTTTGCAAAAAAGGTTGGGTTTTTTTAGCCGCTGCCAGGGCGCACAGACTTCATGGTTAAGACATTGTTTAAAAAAAAAAAATCGAAACTGAAGTGAGCTGATTGATTGGAATTTTGTTGTCCCCTCTGGTATTATATAAAAAAAAATCCAATTAATCTTAATTACATCTAATCTTCTATAAAGATAACTGGCGCTATTTTAACTATCACTATTGCAAAGTTAATAAGCAGGTTGGTACTGGACCATGCTCTCTCTCAGCATTGGCCAATATGTTATCAGTTCTACATGGATACTACATAAACATGATTGCTGAGGGCCAGATTTTTAACTCTGTTATCCAGTAGAAATAAAGGACAGCATGTAGTTATCTCAAAAGGAGTGTTGTAAGAGATACCAGAGGAGGTAATCAAAAGAAGGTTTTTTGGTCCTAGAAAATGCAGGAAGTATTCTAAGTGTGTTTGGGGGCCATGTATTATAATTTGTCTATTAACCATTTGGCCTGTGTAGATAGCCAATCTGGTTTCTACCTGCTCTGGGGAAGAGATTAATTTACACTCGCTCTTGTTAGCAAATATAACTTTCCCTTCTGCTCCAGTGAGCTTGCCTGAACAGCTGGGGGAGGTGGAAAACTTCTGGGTGCTTCATGTGCAAGAGGGAAAGTAGTCTTCTCCCATTGCACAGACTCCAGTGATGTGGATGGCCTGTGCAGGAAAGTAAGGAAGCTTTTCATAGTCACTTACTCCTTAGCATAAGTATTCAGAATCAGGACTTGCCATGAAACCCTGAGAGAGAGAGCACACCAAGACAAATGAGCACATTCATATTTTTAATTGCCTGATTTTTACAGGATGGATGACTCATGTATTTCCACAGGGCATACAGGTGTCACTTTATGAATGTGGATCATAGCTTTATGGAAGCCCAAAGGGAAAAGCACTCATTAGAAAACTGAACAGTACGTGGTTCCTTAACTGCCACACCACCTCTGGAATATGCAATGCACATGCTGAATATGCACTGAAAATAGAAAGCAAATAGTTACTGATATATATTTACACTAGAGCAAACAATGTAGCTAAAGCTTTAGTATTTGGATCAGAGAGTTGGAGACATTCTCTCCTTCCCTCTTCCTTCACTGTTTTAATAAAATCTCTGGTGCTTTGAGGACATAATGGGGCCCTGAGCTTTTGACTTCACCTTCAAACAGTATGATTGATCTGAGGAGCATAGAATGATACAGTGGAAATGTATCCAGGTAAAGAAAACGAGACAGTGCAGTAATGACAGCCTGCCCTTAGAGTACAATAGACAGTCACAATTATTTAAAGTGTAATGCTTGCCTAAGAAGTGGTTTTGTAAAAATGGTATCATTGGGGTTCCATATCCAGTGTATTTCACCTACGTTTTTTTCCACATCAGACTTGTTAAGTTTGGAGATTGAAACAATATTGATCATTCCAACTTCCTCCTCAAATTCTGCCTGCCTGTGATGATCAATAGGGCTCTGTCCACTTAAGGGAACTTATCAGTTGCTGGAGGTCTGCTGTCCCATTCTCCACCCATCTCCCACCCAGGATGCTTTGCCAACCTGGCCTGAGCTGTGCTGTCTGTTCCAAAGCAGGCTTGGCCTTTCTCTTCACTACCTAGCTGGAGCAGTGAGGGCTGGCTGATAAGAGGGTGGGAAGCCTGATGGGGGGCTACAGCTGGGTCTGCTTGGCAGCAGGAGACAGCCCTTGCTAAGTTATTCCCCCCTTGATGCTGGAGTGGGGGGGGGGCAGGGGGTGAAAGGCAGGGCTTAGGGTGGCAGGGGTGGGGGGACAATCTGAAAGGGACTACCAGCAGATAGGGGCCAGCAGGAGATCAGTAGACTCCACCCTCTCCTACCTCTGGTATAGATTGAGGCAAGCAGTTGATAGGGGGAGGGGAAGGGGGCATAATTCTCCTCGGCTCCCCCAGACCATGGGGGAAATTGAACTGGTCCCCTGCCACCTGTGAGCTTGGGGCCAAGCCCTGAAGGACCAGACTGAAAGGGGAGAGGTGTTGGTAAAGACCCGACACATTCATCACATGTACATGCACATGTATATGCTGGAGATGGACTAAAGCCAGGGTGGGCAAAATGCAGTCTGGGAGCTGGATGCAGCCTGTCAGGCCATTCTATCTGGCCCATGAGGCCCCTAAAAAATTTAGGAAACTAATATTTATCTGCCCCCAGATGCCTGTTATGCGGCCCTCAATTGCTTGCCAAAACTCAGTAAGCGGCTCTCCACCCAAAATAATTGCCCACCCCTGGACTAAGGGAACAGGAGAGGGCCCCAGACTGTTTGGGCTGGTGTGACCAAAGAAAGCAGAGAACTACATTTACATTATAAAGTAGAACCTGTAAATGTGGGAGCCTAGAATAAAGAGAGAAGAGATAAAAGACACTGAATACAGCAGAGTCTTGCCAAAGGTGTTTTAGGTGACAACCATACTAATGTCAAAGCACCCAAGAGGGAGAAGGGGTGCAAGTGCACCTGTAAAAACCCCAGTTCAAGTAGAGAATGAGGGTTGTGCGATCTCCAGTCCAGCACCTAAGACTACCTGCCGATTCCCCAAGAAGGACTTTCTGAATACCTGGCTGTAAGGAGACTTCAGGATTATGTAAGACTTATGCAAAGCTTTCTCTTGTCTTTTTGGTTTATTACATTCCATTTTAAGTTAAACTAAGTTGTGTGTGCTCTCACTGCGTTTTACTTGGAAGTGAACTGATACATCTGTCCCAGCCGCCTGCAGAGGGTTTAGATTGAGAGTGTAGTTGGGGGTAGAAAGGTAAAAAAGATTTATTGACTTAAGAAAAACACAGCTACACATAGTAACAAGACAAACGATGATAGACAAAAGCAATTAATGTCAGCAACTTATCGGCAGTCCCTCTGATGCCTGGTACACAGCAAGCTTCTCTTTTCACAAAGTCCAGCGAGGTTAGGCGTCTCCGGACAAGGCTGTCTGAGGGGTGCCGGGAAGGACCCTGGAATGCAGTTCTTGGGCTCCTTGAGGTCCACAGGCCCACTGATCCAGGCAACAGCTAACTAATCCTTTTCACAGAGCTGCATCTTCCTTCTGAATGGTTTCCAAATATTTCAGCTAATTTATAGCTTCTGAAGGACACTGATAACGTACGACCACTTAGATTCCTTTTTCTTCAACTGTCCATAGACTGACCAATAGCAGTACAAGCCTTGCATTCCTTTGATAAGGTAATTTTAACTGTGCCACAGGGCCTTACTACTTCTAGGTTTTGCTAAATTTGCTAGGCCTTACTTTATACAAGGCCTCACTACATCTTAAGCTATAATTAGACCTTTAGCAACAACTTATAACTTAATATCTAAACAGATACAGAAAAACACTTGGTCTAATCTTCATAGAGCCTTCAGCAAGCACTTTTATCACACACACATACTTTTCAGTTGCTCCCCCCACCACGTGCTGCTGGTTTGGCTGCTCATCTGGCACTCGCCTGCTCATCCCATGGGACCTGTTGCTTGTCCAAGATGGCAGGGGAAGGCTGTGTGACCCCAGATCTGTGCTGGGTGGGCTGGGACAGGGGCTGCACCAGGCTTTTCCTGGTGGGGTGAGGCAGGGCTGTGCTGGGAGGGGACTACAGGGAGGGGGCTGCAGCTACAAATTCACCATAGCTCCCTTGCCCCTCAGCGCAGCAGCTGCCCAGTCCAGCACAGCCTCAATCCTGGTGCAGTCCCAGCCCCAACCCACCATGTGCAGATCTGAGGGAATGTGACCTCCCCCTTCCTGCTCTCCTGGGTGAGCGGCAGGAGGCATGGGACGAGCAGGCGTGTGCCGGATGAGCTATTGGACCAGTGGCTCCCATCTAAGTGGCTTATGGCAGTGGGAGCTGTCCCACCCCATACCCCCCCAGACAAGCTGTGGCTCTGTCCCACGCTTGCCCCGCCCTGGCTGGGCAGTGCTTACCCCTGTCCCAGCTCTAGCCCCTCTCCTCCCTCCCTGTGGGGGCCTTGATCTGCCCTGCCATGCCCCTTGCCTCTCCCCTCCCCCCTCCCACCATACCAGACTTACCAGCTGGAGGAAGCTCTCCACACTGCCAGGCTGTTATCAGAAAGCAGATCTGTATCAGCCTCAAAAGTTTCTATCAGTGCACCCCTAGTTTTACTCTCTGTGTCTTAGCTTAGGTGAAGATTTTTGTTTGTTCTTTATTGTGTGCTTGAGGTTGCAAATTACTGTGTTCAGTACATGTTTGCTTCAGAGAAAGGACTATTCTTATTCAAGCTTCTATGAATTCAACGCCACTACCTTTTCTCTTCCCACCCCCTCTTCAGCCTGGAAGGGGCTGCCCTCCTCCCCTCCCCTGAGCAGTGACTGTGGTGGGGGGCAGAAGCCTTGCAGGCACTGGCCCATTCTCCCTGCTCCCAGGCAGACTCAGCTAGGGAGGAGATTTAAATTGCCATTCTCCAGGTGCTAGCCCAAGGCTGGGACCTGGCCACATCCCCTCCATTCAAGAAGGGAAGGAGCTTCAGTCCCTTCCCTTTGGAGCTTCAGTCCCTTCCTTTTAGCAGTGGCTAGGAAGCATGCTATAGCATCCCCCAGCTTCTGGCCTGAGCCAGTGCAGGCATGCGGCTACATTTCCTGAATCAAAAATGAATGTCTGTTCAACTTGTTTCTCAGTTTAATCTCTGCAGTTTAGACTAACCTGTGAAGACTGAGTCAATTCAGCCTTGGGCTTTTTGACTGTTTGTACTTAGCCTAATACGCTAACATTTTGGCAAATAGGATGAAAAAACTATCCTAGTAGTAGCAGATGGAACACGTATCTCTTATTTCTGTACTCTAGGTATTGGTGGGGAGTTCCAAATCCTAAAATCCATTGCAGTAAAGATGGGGTCATGATGAAAATGGGGTGTTGGAGTATAAATACCCATTTGAATAAGCTTCAAATATTCCTATTCAGCTTACTTCCTTGTCTGTCTTCCAAACCCCTTCTCTTTTATCTAACTATAGCTAGTAAAGAATTTCAGGAAGTTTTAGAATAAAAGGCTGCATGTTGGCAGGAAGCTTTGTATTTTGTTTTCTAGTTTCCTTTAAAATGATGGGGATAAAAATAATTATTTAAAAAGTACTTACTTAAACAGCTTCCTGGGTTGGAAATCTTAATATTAAGTACTCCCATCCTGATGTTGGCTCACCATTTGTGTGCTTGGATCCTGAAAACAGATCTAAATTCACTTCTATGTATTAAAGAATTAGATTTCATAGAATCATACAATCGCAGAAAATTAGGATTGGAAGGGACCTCAGCGGTCACATAGTCCAACCTCCTGCTCAAAATAGGAACATCCCCAACTAGATCATTCCAGCCAGATTTTGGCAGAGCACCATTAGTGGCTGCCTTAACTTGACATTTTTTTTCTGCCACTTTTTTGGAGATCGTAAAATGTATTTTATTTAACTCATGTGTAGGCACTGATTTTTATCTCTGTCTAATTGTATCTACTTTGTGGATTTTTTTTCTTTTTCATTTTGTTTTAACATTGTTTTAAACATGCAATTAGCACTGTGAGTACAAGATAGCTGGAATTTTGTAGTGTCATATTAACTTGTATTTGTTTTCTAGACTTCCGTACATCCATTGTATTAATGAACTCTTTGCCTTAATGCAAATTTAAAATGTGCACAAAAGTTATTGTTTCCCTCTAAGTAATCTTTGTGTTGGCAGGCTTGTTAGTTCATTGCTGAATATTTTCTTTGTGACAGCCTGATCTCCCATGCGAGCCATTCTACCTGGATTGTTTCCTTCTGTCCCAAATTACCTTGTTTTTTCTGTATTTTTGTTGTCTACTTATGCTGTAAGTCTTGAAAATACACGATTATTTGAAGATTATATGATCCAGAAGATTAGAAATAGTGGCCAAGAGCTGCATTTTATTTTTTCCATCCAGATTTTGCTGATACACAGTTGGTAGCCTGTGTATGATTAGTGTGCATCCTTCTGGCACATCCAATACTTTAATTAAACCCAGTCTGAATCTTTCATAGTCTTCTTTTGGTCTTTTCAACTGCCACATCATCTGTAGTTTAGCCTGACTGGCTTGCTTGCAGACACTGTGATGAGCTCACTTGCACAGAAGGATAATGCAGCCTCTTTTAGAAGAAGTGACAAAAGATTAAGAACTTATTCAAGAAAGATGCCATAGTTCAAAAATACAGAAGAGATAAAGGACTTGATTCTGACTTCTAGCTTTAGAGAGTTTTACACCATCGTATATGACAGCCAAAGTAAAACACATTAAAACAGCTGTATCTTAAGGCCCTATATCTTTATAAGATGTATTGCAAAAAAAGAAAAACAAAAAACAACCAACTTCCTTAAATACTTTGAAAGAAAATGACATCTTTTTTGATCTTGTCCTAATATTTCTAAAAGGTCAGGGTGTCACCATTTGAACTCCATATTAACTGAACTTTTATGTTAAGGCATCACATTATTCATATTTATTATGCTATTTAAATTGTGAAAATCATCTGAATATTTCTGTTCGTTAAGCTGACACAGGTCGTACTATATATGTAGAACCATAGTCGGGTATTTTTCTTTAAAAAAATCCTACAACTCCTTAGTGAATGTGTTTGGGTATTTCTTTTATTTTACCTCGAGTTTCTCTTTTGCTGATTAGTCTTCCAACTTGAGCAAATCTATGTGAAACGTCTTGTAATCTTCCACACTTCATGAACTCAAATTAGGAAATGTCATCCACTCACTGTCCAATTCCTCTTCCAATGCAGTAACAGATCTACTAAGCAACCTAATATTAACCTCTCTCTCAGTCTTCTTGAAGAAAAATCATTCTCTAATCACTTCTACAAGAGTTAATCCTGTTTATTTGATCTTGATTATATTTTAACAGGCTGCATTATAAACCTCACCTAATGTTAACAATTATTTTATTTTCTGCCAGGTCACCTTTTTTCTTAGGACCCTTTATAAAATAAAAAGCACAATATTTATGGCTATTTAGATATTAAGGACAAGATTTTTGCCCAGTTCTAAGTAGTTGAGGGGGAAAAGGTTCAGAGGCACAGAGCAAGACATTATTTTGTTTTCTACAGGAGCCAGACTGTCAGTCGTTATGGGATATATATATATATATATATATATATATATATATATA
>NW_017729032.1:119311188-119321707 GCF_001723915.1 Gavialis gangeticus
ATATATATATATATATATATGGAGAGAGAGAGATATATATAAGCTTGAGAGCAAGGACAGTTCAAGTCTGGCCATGCATCTGATAAAGAAGGCTGTAGCCAGTGAAAGCTGCATGCCTCTTTGAACCAGTTAGTCTATAAGGGCACCTATACACATGCTGGGCATCTTAATGTGCTCCAGCAGCATTTCTGTCGTGTCTATTCAGTATCCCTACACTTCAAAATTGTGGCAGGGGTGCTTTAACTAAAACTTGCTGAATGAGCTGTAGTTTAAGCACCCCTGCCACCATTTGGAAGCACAGGCCGCTGAATACATGCGACACTGCAGGCACAGCTCTAATTAAAGTGCCCCCCGCCACCCTGGACCACGTGTATAGATGAACTACAATTCTACCCAGCCCTGACTTCTATTTAACTTCAGACTAACATAAATAAGTCACTCTCCCTTGTGTAGAATGGAAAGCTGCACTTTGTGGCCACGTTCAGATAAGTGCAGTCATGCAATATGTTGTGCCATAGACACGTCTGCAGTGCCACATACTGGACATTCAGCTGTTCTCCACACTGCAAGGGAGCAGTGTAGAAGGGATTTTTGATTCCTGGATATCCAGGGATCAAAAAAACCTGCGCAAAAGAAAAAGTGGAGTTGCAAACCAGAGCCTACCTGGCCGCAGCCATACCCCAGTTGCCAGCCAGGCTCTGAGCAGCAGGATCATCACTGCTGCAGCCTCAGGATCCTCCCAGGATCCCAGGTAAGGCTGCTGGGGCCAGGCCAGTGCTGGCCCCAGCCTCCCCTATGCCACCTGCCATGTGTCAGAAGGTGAGTGACACAGGCATTCCCTGGAAACAGCTACTAGTGGCTCAAGGTGTCCATGCTTATGTGAACACAGTCGGTGAGGGTGCTGACTTCTTTTGGAGTCTCTAGGAACTCTTGTTGGGGAGCATACACCCCTGGACTCACACCATGGTTAGCACCTTAACAGTAGAACAGATTACATTATAATTTTTTTAAGTCTTCCCTACTTCATACATCTGCTCTTGGGCTAAGTAAAGACAATCAAAAGTCTGAGGCTGAATTGATTCACTCTCTACAGGTTAGTCTAATAAGTGAACAGACATTCATATTTTATTCTGAAAACGCAGCCACATGCCTGCAGAGGCTCAGGTTAGAAGCCAAAGGATGCTAGAGTACATCTCCAGGTTTTGCTGGAGCAGACAGCTTGGGCCAAGGCTAGCCTGCCCACCCTGTGGGGATGGGGTGAGGAGGGGGTAATGGGGGAGGTACAAATCATCCTGGGATGCTGGGGGACTGTGAGTTAACTTGAATCTGAGGGGATCTGGGGCAAAAATTCAATAAATTGATTTAACCCAAATCAGTTAAGTCTGATATTATATCCATCCAGGTTTATCTTAAACCAGCTTAGACCATTTTGAAAGCAGTTTATGTGCACTGAACTTCTGTTGTGTTACAGATTTGAACCAGTTTCTGATAACTTATACAGGTTTATGTGTAATTTGTGTCTCTGCCCTTGATGATTTCCTTTGCTTTATTTTCTCCTTAGAGAATCCTGCTTACACAATTCCATTTTTAACATTCTGTGTCTTAAAGACTATCTTGAGTACAGCAATTTCAACTTTTTTTTGTCTTAAGAGTGTCAGAACCTGTGGATATTCATTTACCTGGCACAGTTAAAATTAGGTTTGCATACTAATGTAAATTACATTTGGATCAGGACCAGACAGATGAGATCCTGGATACTATTAGTGACTTGCCCACTGGGAGGCAGGGGGATTTGGTAAGAACTTGTTTTCATTTACCGAGAGGCTAACCCAGAATGGAAGCAGGCAGAGAGAGCTTAAGTTGGTGCAAATTACAGTGGTGGAGTTATTACTCCTGGTTTTCTTAGGATAATTCTTCATTAGGCTGAGTGAAATTACCCATATTTGTGAGTTTTTATCACCCGTTTGCTACTTTTTTTCCCCTCAAAAGTAATCTTGATTGCACTGGAGTAAATGTTTAGGGCAGAATGCTGTCTCTGAGGATGACCAAAATAGACTGCTACTAACTCTAAAATACCCAAATAAAATGTAAGAAGGATTCTATTGTTGCCTCTGGGTATCTAAGTGCCCCCATTATACTCCTATAGTATTGTCCTCTGGAGATGCACAGATGTTTCCCTTTTCCCATAATGGGTGTACTTGTGCCCACTAGGGACAATAGAATCACTTCTATACCCTAGTCAGATAACTCGGTTGTTTGTAGGATGCACTTCAGTCATCCACTAAGTGCAAAAGGAGTTTGTCCCATAAAAATATAACAATCCAACTTCTGCACCCAGATACCCACCCTTTTCATCTCCTCTTCAACTAAGGACTCATGGTGCCTCCCATGGTGAAGCTGGGGATGGGGTAGCTCCTCCATCCTCTTGCTACATGTGCCTATGAGGCAAGTTGTAGGGGATGGGGATGCTCCCCCATCCCTAGCTGCTTATAACATGAGCCTTTTTAAAAGCACCTGTGTCTGGGGATGGAAAAGCTTCCTAACCCCACATGTACATGCTGGGTGGCTCTTTAAATGGGTAAGTACAGCTGGGGATTGCAAAGCTACCTCATCCCTAGCAGAATGTACCCCTTTTGAAAAGGTGCTAGGTGTGAGAAGCTGGCAATAAGATAAGCTTCCCCATCCTCTGCTGCACTCCCATTCTTGAGTGGATCCCCAAATCCTCTAAGGAAACAGAAGGGGCAGCTGAGTTTGGGGACCCAGACCTGCATCCATCCTGGTCCTGCCAATTGCATGGCTTTGTCCCAGGCCCCAGGGCTGTCTGGTGCTGAATCCTGATGCTCAGCTGAGCATCTGGATATGGCAACAGGCAGCCCCAGCCTCAGTTGGTACTTAAAACTAGTCCCAGTCTCCAGAACTGCTCATGCCCTGAGGCTTGCTGAGACCTGGTGGTTTAAAAAGAGGGCTGCAGGGCAAGGGTGTCTGAAGTGCCTACTCCCAGCAAGCCCACATGATTGTCAGCATCAGGACCAGGGCAGCCCCCAGTCAGGTTCCAGATGTGTGGCTACTCAGGTTCTGATGCTGACGATCAGCAGTTTGCCGGCATTGATATGATATTGGATTATGCCATGCCCAGTTTATGGCACCATACGTACCAGCCACAAAGATGTTACACGCTTCCTTGAGGAGTATCTTTGCAACTGGTTTGCCACTTTATGGCACCATAAATTCAATGAATGTGTGGCATGTTGCTATTTCTAATTTCATTAACATAACATGTGCCAGGGGTCATCAGTAGGATTTGCTACAGGCAAAGAAAGTACTGACCTATTTACTATTAAAGACACCCACTGCCATCTACAAACACAACTTGTACTTAATGGATGCTCCATAGAGACAGCATCTTTAAAATCTGCCTCCATCAGAACCCCACTTACGGGTGGTTGGAAGTGTTATGGAATTGATGGATCTCTTTCTTAATTTAGCACTATCTCTGCTTAGGCTTGAATTAGCCAGCTATGACTTCCTCAGAAGTAGCTAGTCCCCTAGTGACTGTATTTTTGGCAGAGGTTTTGCTTCTGAGGGGCCTTTGTTCTACTGTCACAGGGACTGAAATGTGCCTATAAATGTGACAAATTTCTCTCTGGCATAATTCTCCCAGCTTCAATAGAGTTACACAAGGGATAAATTTTGACGTTTTCAGTGGTACCTTGTGATTTTAATACCTATATGCATACAGTTTGGAACATGTATTTAAGCTGTACAAGCAATTTGATAGCTGTCCCAGAAAGATAAGTCACCTTTTGTCAGAATTATTGTACAGTATATTCTACAGTTAGGAGAACATTAAATCATTTATTACAAAAGCTTAATATCCTCAAACTTCACTTTCTTCCAGGGAATGAAATGTTTATTTCAACATAGTGTAGGCTATTTAAAAAAAAGCAAAGAAAAAGCTATCCTTCCCCTATTGAATTATTTAAAACAATGTAGCAGTTGTTCAAGGACCTAGAAATAAACCAATTCACTTCAGTAACCCAAGGATGACAAGAGTATAGACAGATGGATATATTTGTGTGTGTGTGTGTATTGTAGAGTGTGTGATTCTTTGTTGTGCTTGCTAGAATCTATCTAAGTACTCCATCAGTTGATTGTGAATTGAGGTACTTGCTAGTAACACATGCTTTCAAGCCAGTTGAATCTGGATACATTTTAGTGGGGATTTGGGTCTAAAATACTCCAAAGCTCCCGTAGATGATGGAGCACTATTGCTTTAGAATCCAAAATCAGTGTCTGTGGCCTTGCCAACAGTTCTAGGCTGTGTAGGCACCCTGGCCTGCTAGCTAGTCCTGTCATATTTGAGGGAACCTAGGCTAAGCCATGGACCATCTAGCCCTAGTGATTCCCTCTTAAAACACTTGAGTTCTAGATCTTCTGAAATAACAATGCAGTGATATTTACTTTCCCATATTCCATTTCCACCCCTTTTGTAGTTCTTACGTTCTTCTGGGTTGATGGGCTGACTTTGTCTTACTCTGTCACTGACAAATCCTTTAGTAGTTTGTCATTTTTTATCCTCCTTGTACAATCCAGAATCTTGCTCTTACGTAGGATCTTTTGTGCCATGTAGTCAACTTTAGCTCTCCCATATCAGTTAGGCTTACTGCACTACTCTATCCATTCTCCTGTGTAGAAAGTCCATTTTTCCATTGGGATAGGCTGATGATTTGAGGCTGCAATCAGGATTGCTTGTGAGTGACAGTTTATCAAGATGTCAAGCAATTTCCTTAAGTGAATATCCCCTATCTGTGACGTGATGAACAATAGGCTGTTTTGACATTTCTAGACTTGTGTGGTCAGTCCCAAGACAGAGTTCATAATATGATTTAGTTGCATTCTGTTCTGTCACAGGGGCTTTATGCCTATGTGGAAACTTAGCGTTACAGTTGTTTGATCAGGCAATATTGTCAGCTGGCTGGGATCTGTACTGTTACTTCCAGATAAGATTTGTGGCTGAAGTTGTCAGAAATTCAATTTTACATTTTATTTTAGTATATCTTTGTTGGAAATTTACACAGGAGTGTTTGTAGGGACATAACTATTTCCTTAATGAATCCAATCATTGCCTTATCTAATGTACACTGCTACCTTTGAGAAACAATTAATGCTCTTGATGTTTTTTTAAGGCCAAAATTCACCAAGGAGAATGATAGTCTATTTATGTGTTTTTAAAAGAGCCTTGTCACACATTTAGACTTTTCCAATATGTTTATATTCACTATACAAGCACAGTTTTATTTTATATGCCAGGCTTAATTGGCATGTTGGGCCTCACAATGAACAAAAACTTCCTAATCTGATGAAGTAAACCCTCTACTTGTGAAAACTTAGGCTTATACATCTCCAATTTAGTTAGTCTATATGGTGCAGATCTACTTGGCTTTCTGAAGGGTTCCTGCCATTTTGACAGTTCATTTAATAGTAATGATTCTTAATCCCTGTGGCACTGAGTGATACTTAAATAGTATTATGGATTTATCATGTACATTTTACTGCTTTGTTTGGTCTCCATTAAATATAACAAGCCACCTCCAAAAGGGTTGTATTGATTCTTGACTGTAGGTCTTGACTCTGCAGGATGCCATCCCATTCTACGAAAAAGTCATTCTCTACCAGAAATATATTTGCAAAATATCTATTTCTCTGCAACCAAGATGTGCAGAGGTACACAGTCTAATCCAGTGGTTCCAAAACTTTTTCATATTGTGGACCAGCATGGGGATGGGATGGCACACATGGAGCCAGCTGCCTCCCTCCCAGGTATGCCCTACTGCCCAGCTTTAACCCTGCATGTGACTGCTGGTGGCAGAAGCCACTTGCCTGGGCAGACAGACGGGGGTCTGAGTAGGGGGCTCGTGCCACAAGCTAGCGGCCAACCCTTCACAGCCCAGTACAGCCCTGCAGCCTGGTGGTTGGGAACCTCTGGTCCAATCTCTTGAGAATTTTACTTTTCCCTGGCTTTTATTACAGCCACAGTTAAGGTTGAGCATTTCCAAACAGCTCGTTGCAGTCAGGGCCCTTGTTTTTCACTGAAACTTAGTGGGAGTCAGAGACTAGTTCACTTAGATGCTGGGGGAATCTCAAAATTTAAGAGCTGGAATTAGTTTAAAATTTTCACATCTTGGGGACTGTTTCTAAACTTAAAAATCCAACTCATGAAGATGGAGAATAGTCACTGTCAAAAAAGCCTCATTGTTTTTGGGACCTGGCTTGCTTTTTTTAAATCCTAGAAAAAGAAAGGAAAATGCATTAGAAAGTCTGAATATCTAAAAACAAAAGTTAATAGACATAAAACTTACTGCCTTTCCATGGTTCTTGTATTTTCACCATATTTAGTATATTCCACAATGGCAGTGGCAGCTGGAATTCACTGCTTCTGCTTTGCCCTGGGAACCTGGCTGCACCCCTGTACTATTGCTATTCACCTTTTCAAAACACAGATAGCTTCCATGTCTCTCCTTGTTTTTGAGTCTTAAAAATCAATACGGCTTTGGAAATTCCGTTTCTGCACACCATTTTCTCAGCCAAGTGACTGATATAACTATCTGAATCTTTTTGCAACAGAAGTTTAAATTATCGCTTTAAAAAATCTGCTCTCATTTCTTGTGATGAACAGTACATGTACATAACCAAAATTTTATTTCACGCTCTCTAAATAGCATCTACAAAAAGATAGGGAAGCCTGCCATTGCATCAAGCCTCCTTTCATAGTTGAAGACTAGGTCAGTAGTGCCCATCCACTGTTGTTTGCATCCAGACTGGCCTCTGCAACAATCGCGAGTCGCACGTTAAAAGCAGAGGAGCTCATAGCTTCAGTTGCAAAAACATACATGCCTGACTTCAGCATAATGCTGTTGGGTCTTTTCACTGTTGGTACTTGTTAAATGGGTTATGGAACTGTGGAAACTTCACATTTAGCTTGTAACAACACTGGGATTGCACCAGTCCAAATGTCTGTGGTGAGCTAAATTGTGGACAACTTAATAGGAGGCTAGAATAGGCAGCTGTTTTAAAGAGATTGTAGTCTGGTAAAATTGAAAAATCCTGATAAGGAATGTTATGAGATTTCTGGAGCCTGCATTGAGGCAGAAAAAAGCCACTAAAAGATAATGAAGAATGCTTAATGTGGCATTTTGATGCATTTTTTTCAGTTTGCCAAGTAAATCAATAATAACCTTTGAGATGTTTTGATGTCTGCTTATTGAGATGAACACACAAGTTTTGGTACAAAGAGCCTAAAACCATTGCAGACAAAAACAATTAACACAACTGTGAATTTTGGCACATATGACAGAGCCATCTATTAGACATAGAAGAAAGATTTCAGATGAAGTAGGTTGCTACCTGCAAAAGCTTATGCCTATTTGACCCAGCTGCTCTCTGAAAGTGCCTTCAGACAGAAAAATGAAAACAAGTTAGCAAAAACATATTTTGTAGTGTTCCTCTATTTTGAGTTTCTAATCAAATGTTTATGTGTTTGTGTTTAAAAATGAGCACTTTTTAACTCTAGGCACTAGTTAATAGAGCATACCTGACAGAAGAAAGACCAGGATTGTATAAAATATTTGAAGTTTTTGTCTCTTCTAAAAAGTTTGTAAGCAGAAATTCTTTGTGTGTAAACTTTATTTTCTTCATGTAAATAACTGATCCAATGATTTTGTCACAACATTTCCTTACTCATAATAATCTAAAATGATAAACCTAATGATTCATTATCTTTATTTTCCAGTATTCAAGATTCCTTTACACATGTAGTAAAAGAGAGACTAATATAGACCATATCTAGACTGAATCCAAATATCATGCCTGGATTCATGCTGTTGATGGAACAGTGATTTCTTTTTTTTAAATATTTAATTAAATCAATCAAAAAAAATCTAGTATTAATGCAGTAGGTGAGAGCAGTCCATTTTCTAGTTGTGTATATATACAGAAATCCAGATATATGTTTTTGTAAAATAAAACATACCCATTCACAAAGCAGAACCTTCACATGAAGCAAGCAAACATGTATAGAAATTCCCAGGAATATTGAATTAGAAATGCTGTTACAGCTACTTTCAAAAGATTTTGTAATATTTGGATGATGAACCGTTTTTTGAAAACTTAGTCACAGATATAAACTAGAAAAAATGTTAATCAGTGAAACAGAAGCTTTGATATCTGATTTAGATACCTTGTGAATATTATGTGCTGCTAGCAACTAATTAGTAATCCGTAGGTCAGTATTTGTTTCAATACCTTATTTGTAGGATACAAAAACCTAACAAATAGTAAAAATGATCTGTCATTGAAAATTTGAGAATAGTGAAAGGTCCTCAATACTCTGGAGGAACTCTGCAACAAGAAAGCTAGAATTGTTGGTGGATTTGCATTAAATTTTTATGAGAACATTCAGGAGAAAAGAAAAGCTTCAAATTTTGTTCTGTAGAAAAGTTTATCAGATAGATGTCAGTTACTTACTTTTGATGAATCAGATTAGTTTATTCCAATTACAATGTTTTCAGTTGTATTTTTTTAAAACAGTTATTTCATATGAGTAGTGCTGATGATCTGCAAAACTAAACTGTTGTTTTTTTAACAATTTGCTTTGAAATTTTCATTTCTTTATATGGAAAATTTGGGAAATCTATGCATTTCTGTGAAAGTTACTTTCAACAAAATGGTGTTTTCTAACCAAAAAATGTTTCTGTGGAAAATCTGAGATTAGCTCAATTACCATTCCTGCCCAAATTCTTCCTGATGATGCCTGGTAGCTTTTGACCTTATGAGTCATTTAAGGCAGAGCTAGCAGAAATTAGAGTGGCTGTAGTATCAAAGAACCAATACGTAGGCGATAGGCATTGGCACTGTCACAAACATACTGCTCTGTGTCCTCAGGATACAATATGTGCAGATTGTCTCCAGGCAAGCAGACCTTTCAACTCCTTTTCTACCTCATCCCTGTCCTTTCCACTGCTTCTCATGCTGATATATTTATTTGTTGAAGACAGCCAGTGTTTTTTTAAATTTCAGTCTCTCCAAGCCTTTTAACAGTGTCGTTCCAGACAGGCATGCAAATCCAGTCTGTATACTGAAAGGATGTCTGAGAGGGATCTGCTGAAACAAATGTATGCTAATGCACATTCATTCACAAATACCCACAATCTCATGAATAAAATTTCCTTCATAAACATTAATTTAAGCAAAAT
Organism: Gavialis gangeticus; assembly: GCF_001723915.1. Lineage (NCBI taxonomy): Eukaryota > Metazoa > Chordata > Crocodylia > Gavialidae > Gavialis > Gavialis gangeticus. The sequence goes on from NW_017729032.1 coordinate 119,320,440, forward strand.
CCAGTGTGATGAATATTCATGGGAAAGCAAATAAAGAAGCGTCTGAATATCATCTGGTTGAATAACAAGTCAGATTTAAAGACATATGTACAAATATTTGTCCCACTGTTCTCTTGGTTCTGGTCTTGTGTAATGATCCATTTCCAATAATATGAGAATTACTAATATTACTGCATTAAACAGTTCCTGGTGAGATGTGTAACATGCACCTGCCATACATATTGTAATATTACTATTTTCACATAAAGTGCTAATTTACTCACCTGCCTGACTATATAGTTTATTGACAGTTGAAGACCCATTGATAACAAATTTGCGCCTCAGTGTGTAAATATGACTGGCATTGCTCTACAACACGGAAGCATAGAAAGTAGGGCTTGAAGGGACCTCTAGAGGTCATCTAGTCCAAAACCTGCTTGAAACAGGATCAGCCCTATCTGAACCATCCCAACCAAATTCATGTCTAAAACTGAACAGGAAGCTCTGTCACACAACCAAAAAGCATAGTGCCCTAACCTGCCACAGATAAAGCAGGGGATAAGGACATCCCATTTCCTGCTGCTAGATGTATTGTTAAAATATGCTGGAGGGGAAAGGGGCCAGACCCCACCCATTAGTGGAAGACCAAAGCCACGATAACATGCACCAATCTGACCATGGGATAAAATTCTTTCAAGTCCCAAATGTAGCTCTCGGGGTGACCCTGACTGGATGGGTAAGACCCTCTAGGCAGAAAACTAACGATGATAAATCTGCAGAATTAATCAATCTGATATGTCACAACGTGGAATATATTATTCTTTTTCAGAAGAAAGTTAAGTGGTAGCTCTGCAAAAAAATCAGTTGAACTATAGAGCTGAATAGTGGTCTGTTTTTGGCACAGACATTATGCACTTCAAAAACTAAAGACAAAACAAACCAACTCATTGCCCTATTCTTATTCAATTCCTTTGGTAGATTTCATAGAATTTGGTAGCACCTATTTACATATGAAGTTGTCTAGTCAGGCTGAATGAAAGTAAAATACATTTCATAGCTTTCATAGACATTAGGGCTGGAAGGGACCTCAGAAGATCATCGAGTCCAGCCCCCCGCTGGAAGGGCAGGAAGTCAGCTGGGGTCATAGGATCCCAGCAAGATAAGCATCCAATTTACTCTTGAAGGTGTTCAATTTAGGTGCTTGAACCACCTCCGATGGCAGGCTGTTCCAGAACTTGGGGGCTCAGACAGTAAAGAAAGTCTTCCTTAAGTCCAGCCTGAAACGGTCT
>NW_017729032.1:119322003-119328254 GCF_001723915.1 Gavialis gangeticus
GCCAGTCCGCTTCTGACTCCAGTGTCCACATCATTAATGAAGATGTTGAACAATATGGGTCCAAGGACAGAGCCTTGAGGGACCCCACTGGGCACCATGATGAGTGACTTCCATCAATTACTACCCTCTGGGTCTGACCACAGAGCCAATTTCCCAGCCAGCGGATCATGATGGACCCAAGGCCACAATTGGCCAGTTTCACCAAAACGTGATCATTCAATAAATGAATAAAACTGAATAAAAGAAGTGTACTATGGTTAAGCATATCTCCAGGGGAGTTGTAACATGTATGTTCTTCTAAATTCTTTTTATTACACTGGCAGACAAAATCTTTGGGTAGAGGCGATATCTTTTATTAGACCAACTAAATAGTTGCAAAAAAGTTGTTATTTTCAAGCTTTTGGACACACGTGATCTTATATCAGGCAAAAAAATATATAAAGTAAAAATGGAGGGAGAAATTAAAGATGGTCAGAGAACTCTCGGGTATGAAACAAGCGGGCCTTGGAAAGTTGTTTTGCAGGTATGCAAAGTTAAAGGAGATGCAGGAGACAAAGGCAGGTTGTTTACCTGTAGGTATCAGATGTCAGGCAGACTGGGTGGGGGGCATAAACTCAATGTTAAAATTTTAGTCCAGATTGTTAAAATTGGCTCCCTTCTTCTTTTTTAACATTGTGAAGTTTCCATTTTATTACTCTGTGTATTTTGACCCTTGGAAAAGCATGGCTTGCTAGTGTGACTTAGGCATTGAAAAGGAAAAAGGAGAGAGCTCTGAAGAGCAGGAGTATTTGCTTTGGTGTCTAATTACAGTCAATATTATGGAGACACTTCATGAGAAGTGGGAAATAGTGTTGAGATTTTTACATTTTCCAGGAGAAGGCATTGTGTGTCTGTCTGTTTGACCATATCATTTCAGGACTCATGTATAACTAAGGCACCTGGCAAATGTTATTTTCATCAAGCAACAGGTAATATCCTTTGATGGAAATGTCACATTATGCAACTGGCTTCATGTTCATAGGGCAAGCTACCTCGAGGAGAGAAAAAAATCAGTCTGTGAACTTGCTCTGCCAGCCCCTTCCAGCAAGGGAGCAGGAAAGCTGGTGGTAGGGGCTGTAATTCTCCCCTCCTCTCCCCATCCCCATCTTCCAATGTGCTGCTAATGAGAAATTATCTTGCCCCCTCCCCGCCTCCTCCCTGAGAGCTGATCGCCAACCCTTGTGTGGAGCAAGGTAAACCCATGTGATTGATGGAGGATAGAGGATAGGAACAGTAGGGCTCCAACTCTTAAACATTTTTTAGTTACTTTTGCATATATGCATTTTCCTCTCTCTTATCTTCCCCTGCCAGTTTCCCCCAAAATTTTCTCCTCTATCTTCTCCCTCACTCTCAAATTCCCTTTTTGTGTAAGTAAAGCATGTCATTTTCGTTTGCACTCTGGCTTTCTCAAGGGAGGGGTTTGAAATGGTTTCTTAAAGAAACAATCTTGAAGGCTACTTGGAGAGGGATGGTGAGTCATGCCATCTGCTGCTGAACTGAGGGGTAGCAGAGTTCAGCAGGATTACAAGGCCTTGTTACATCTTCTGCTATGACCCACACAAATATTGATCATTGCTAATGCTAGCTTGGAGTTTGAAGCAATGGCACCCTTAGTCTAGAAACCTTCTCTGACTGTCCCCTACCTACACAGCTATGACTTGGCATTAGAGGCCTGGGGAGCAGGGGCAGGACTAGGAGCTGTAACTGTGAGTTGCCACTAGAGGGCTGGTGAGCCAGGACAGGCTTCTATCACTGCTGAATGGGTGGGGGGGTGAGAGATTCTGGGATACTGAAGGACTTCAACTTGGGCAGCCCATCTGTGGGGAGTGATTACACCCTAAAAGAACTGCACCCTAGTGCAGATCAGAGAGAATCCTTCCCTGGAGTAGCACAACTTAGAGCTGCATACTGTGTCCTTAAAAACACTTTAATGTGTGTACAATCCAGTGGTTAAGAGCTCCAGGAACCACCCAAAATTACTGTGTAACAAGGCCCACAGAGTATCTTTTCAAGAGGTCAGGGGGAAGGGAGGAGTCCATCCTGGGATGCTAGAAGTTCCAAAAAGATAATGGGTCATAAATTCTTTGTACATTTTGTTTGTTACAATTTATTGTTCCCTTAATACAGTAATCTCACTGTAAAGCATAACATCTGCCAGAGACCTCAGTGAAACAGAAGGCAGGGCAGTACAGCACTATACAGGCTAACTCTTTAAGAGAAGCTTGAGATTTCATAGCATACAGGTTACTTTGTCAGATGCTATGAATTGACTGTCAAGTGCCCAGGCACTGTCCAGTTCAGCTCGATATCCTCACCTCCTCTGCCCAGGCTGCTATATAGGTAGCTATGCATCTAGATTTTACAACTGATATAAAGTTGTCCCAGATAAACAGCATGTAAATTGCTTATTTTAAGTTTCTAAGAAAGGTTTGCAGTTGTATCAGAATAAGACTAAAGCTAAAACCCACTTTGAACTAAACTACTGTAGCCTGAACTGAGTATTTTACCTGTCATTGGGTGCATCTACACATTGCCCTATGCCAATGTTGTTATTGCGCTGAGCTTTAGTATTCCCTTTTGGAAGTGCACAGTGCATGGTTATTTTTAGGCCGTATGCACAGTACACGGTTATTTTTAGCAGCTACTTGTAGTGGGGAGTGCGCCCCTACAGTAAAGTAGATGTCAGTCATGTGTAGACACCTGTGCATGCTACTTTGCTATAGTGTGTCACTGTGGCAACATAGCATCACGTGCAGATGGGTCCATTGAGAAATAATAAACTATAATGATGAACCATCGCTTGACAAATAGCACAATTGTCCATTTCTTCTTAGTCAAATGAGAAATTAGTTTACTGGAGTTTGATGTTTATCAAAAATGTGTCTGAATTTTAAAAATAATATAATTGACTTGCATCTAATCCATACTGTTTTTCACTGAAGTGTTTCACCTTATCTGACCAAAGATAATTAAGTCAATAACTTGCTAAAATACTGAAACTGGCAAGTTTTTTATATTAGTACAGCAGAGCATTTAGCAGGGATTAGTTTAATTTAGAGAAAAGGCAGCAAAAAATAGTCAGCTCAATTACTTGAATAAAAAACCCCCCAAAACTATAGGTATTTCATATAATAGATGATTTGTGATGGCACATAAATATACCAATTCAGACAAGATATTGTTGGATTATAAGATAAACAGTTGCTCTAGTTTGAATAATCATTAACAGTACATAGGTGGGAAAATGATGGACTGACCTTGATTAGTGTAGGTTATTATTCCTACAGGGGAATTTCAAGAGCAGTTTGAAGGAATTAAGATTCATTAAGTGGTATGGTCAAGGGCAGGAAAAGGCCTGGTTATAAAAATCATAATACGAGGAAGTAATTTTATAGGGACATTTCAGTAATTATTTACATTTCGAACTTCAGAATGGTTTTTGGCTTGAATATGTGACAGTTTTATCGCCTGTAATTTACTTATATCTTAATTGGCATATTAAGAAAGTACTCTAGTCAGGATATAGCTCCATACTGATGCCAAAATTGCATTTCCTGAATAAAATTAATATACTTCTGTGACAGTATTTTGAGAGGAAACTTTGTTGTGTGTAATGTAATCCAGTCTTCTATTTTGAGGCTTTTATTTACTATTATAGAAAATACTGATATGGGAGAAGTAGAATTAATGAAGAAATTCCAACTTCTGTTTGAAAACTTTTAAAATATAAAACGAATATTTTTCCTTCAAGTATAATTAGAACTATATTTGTTATAAAAATGTATTTAATCTGTCAATGTGTAACAATATCTTATGAACAAGTGTGTAACAAGTTACATTTCTTATATTCATCCTGATAAGGATCAGTACAGGGAAAGACTTCTATCTTTCTACATCAATTGATGACACTTTGTTTAGTTGCATTGTTTTCCCTTCATGGTCCATACGCTGATTAGCACCCATCGCCCGTCAAGACTGGAACCAGATGTTCTTGTCAGAAGTTCTGGGATGCTCCAAATATTTATATGCAGATGAGGAGCAGGGCAATCTGGTTTGGCTTCACCTTGTGGAGAGTGGAGCCACACTAATCATGTGTGTCAGGTTGAGAGAAGGGGCAAGAGATGGATACTGGGTTAACTGTTTGGGGCCCTGTTTCATGATGTTTTCCAATCATTCCCATGTCCCCATGAGCCTTAAATGCCTAGTAATGGGGAAGAAAGGCACAGCTCAGGTGTGGAGGTGAAAAGGAAGTTAAAAAAAAGATGCAGTATAGTGGCTCACCATGACTTGGGAAAGAGTTGGGTGTGGGGGGCTGCTCTTAATGGGCACACCCGTATATCTTATTCAGATGGGCTGCACTAATCTATTTTTGTTGTAGGTTCCTGTCAGCATGTTTGACCAATATGGACCATGTGTTTTATATTCATGCTCAGTGTTGGCTGCATTTAATCAACTTTCAACTTCACAGGTGATTTGCATTACTGAGCACATGCTGCTTTTGGCAGCAGTTTAATGATGGATAATGTTTTTAATGAGGTTTCTTTGTATACAATTATAACATGAGTGGCTTTTTCCCCCATGCCAAATATGGCGGGGGAACTTTGTCTTGTATTCAAGGAAATATAATATCTTAATTAATGATTTAGATGATATGACTGAGTGCAAGGTTTACAAATTTGTGGATGATACCAAGTTGCAGATATTCCAAAGGGCAGGGGTGTGATTTAGAATAACTTGGATAGACTGGAAAAAATCATCTGTAATCAATCAGATAAAATTCAGCAGGGACAAATGCAAAGTCCTGCACTTGGGACGAAATACTGTATGCACAAAAGTGGACTGAAGAATGACTGCCTAGGTTTCAGTACTTCAGTGAAGGACTCAAGAGTTACAGGAGACCATAAACTGAAGATGAACCAACAGTGTGCTCTTATCAACAGGACTTACACTTGCAAATCAATGGAAATGATTCTTCTACTTTATTTACTGCTGGTGAGGCCTTACCTGAAGTACTATGTTCAGTTTTGGATCCTACACTACAAGAAAGATGTGAACAGATAGGAGAGTGTCCAGCAGAGAACAACAAAAATGGTTAGAGGCCATTTTTACAAGACTTATGGATATGGACGACTGGTGTCTCCCGACTCTGGAGTCGCACCAGATCATTGATTGCGGGGGGGTGTCCCCCAGAGGGACCACATCTCATATTTCTCCATATCTGTTGGTAACAGGACTAGGAGCATGGACCTCAAGTTTTAGCGGAGGAAATTTAGGTTAGAGATTAGGAGGAACATACTGACAATGAGGGCAGTGAAGAATTGAAAGAGGCTACCTAGATAAATTGTCAATCTCAATCCCTGGAAAATTTTCAAGAGTGGGTTGGACAGACACTTGGCTACAATGCTTTTGTTGTGTTGATCCTGCCTTGAGCAGGGGATGGACTAGATATGCCTGTGAGGTCATTTCCACTCCTACTTTCCCATGATTCCATGTCTTTTACAAGGTTCTGGAACTTAGCCTTGTGCCTGTCCTGCATCCTAAAGTTCCTGCTGCATCATCCACACTGTTTTCTGAAACGTTTCAGTCCCAGACACACTGTATTTCCACAAGGACTTACTCTCTGTCCCAGTCAGCCTTGACTCCAGAAAAAAGTTATTCTACCTTCTAAAAACAAAGGTTTGCATCTTGGAGGGGAGGTGGAATGTGATATGCAAGAAAATTTGTAAGTTTCCATTACAAATATATTCTTTGACCATTAACAATGAAGAGGTTTGTGTAATCTTAAGTGTTACATAGTTTCATAGTAATTTGGGGTCAGAAGGGACCTGAACAGATCTTCTATTCCGACCCCCCACCACTGCTAGGAGCACACGCTGGGATCACACAACCCTCAACAGGTGTTCATCCAACCTCTTTTTGAATTTACCCAAGGTAGGAGCGAGGACCACTTCCCTAGGAAGTTGGTTCCAGATCCTAGCCACCCTAACAGTGAAATAGTGCTTCCTAATCTCTAACCTGAACTTATTCTCCAGCAGCTTCTGACCATTGTTCCTTGTCACCCCAGGTGCTGCTGGAGGGAATAGGGCCCTTCCTATTTGCTGCTGATCTCCCCCTAACGAGTTTGTAGGCAGCCACCAAATCCCCCCTCAGCCTCCGCTTGCTGAGGCTGAACAGGTTCAAAGCCCTCAGCCTCTCCTCATAGGGCCTGCCCT
>NW_017729032.1:119333254-119356998 GCF_001723915.1 Gavialis gangeticus
TGTATGTATGCTGTGGATTCCTTCTCCCCAGGTGCAGCACCCTGCATTTTTCTACATTGACCCCCATCCTGTTACCATCTGCCCACTTCTGTAGTCTGTCTAAATCTGATTGCAGCCTCTCTCTCACTTCAAGCATGCGTACCTCTCCCCTCATCTTGGTGTCATTGGCAAACTTGGACAACATGTTTTCCACCCCCTTGTCCAAGTCGCTGATGAAGATGTTGAACAGTGTAGGCCCCAGGACTGAGTCTTGGGGGACCCCACTATTCACATCCCGCCAGGTCGAGTATGATCCGTCCACCACCACTCTCTGGGTGCACCCCATCAGCCAATTTTTGACCTATCCAACTGTGTAGGCATCAATGCCACAGTCACTCAATTTATTAATGAGAATGGGGTGAGAGACAGTGTCAAAGGCCTTCTTAAAGTCCAGAAAGACTACATCCAGGGCAACACCATCATCCAGAGAGTTAGTTACCTGGTCATAAAAGGCTATCAGGTTGGTCTGGCAGGACCTGCCTTTGATGAACCCATGTTGATTTTCCCTGGGCATGATCTCCCCTGCTGGCCCCTCACAGATGTGGTCCTTGATAATTTTTTTCAAGGGTTTTCCCCAAGATCAATGTGAGGCTTATGGGCCTATAGTTTCCTGGATCCTCCTTTCCCCCTTTCTTATAAATGGGGACCATATTAGCTAGTTTCCAGTCTCTGGGTACCTGGCCCATGGACCACGATCTCTTGTACAGCCAGGCCAAGGGCACAGCAATGACCCCCACCAGCTCTCTCAACACCTGTGGGTGGAGGGCATCAGGGCCCGCTGATTTAGAAACATTCAGCCCTTCCAGAAGATCCCTAACTACATCTGTGAAGACCCAAGGCCTGGCAGTGCTATCTCCAAGATTGCCCCTACCTGTGGTGGGAGAGCTATCCTGGTTCCTGTCCAAGAAAACAGAGGCAAAGAACATGTTAAAAATGTTGGTATTCTCATCTGGCGTAGCCACAAGATTACCATTACAAAAATACAAAGTTCAACACACACCTGCATCATACAGCATTGCCTCATTGGATTCATATATCTAACTGCAAAAGCATTGTTCTTCTGTAGGATGGTTTGTGGGCACTGAAGCCATAACGTATGTTAGCAGTAAGAGAATGATTCAGTATCAGATTCTGCACCACAGGGTACCTGTGGAGTTCATTGTGTTAAAAGGAAATTTATTTAAAATCTTCAGCTACCATCATTATTCACTGAAGTTCTTTCTTTAAAACTTGACTTCATACTTTTTGCAGTATTTTTCTCTGTCAGAAATAAATTTGTTTTTTAATAACTTATTTTTTCACAATTAAAGTTAGGAAAATTTGTCCCAAAATGTCATCTAAGTATATGAACACATACTGGCTTTTCTGAATTTTTTTCCTCTACTTTTTAGCTGACACGACTTATCGAGTTTGACCCAAATACATAAAGCACTTGGTCACCCCAAACTGTGCATCAGAGGGGGGAAAAAACACATGTCCCCAAAATTTTGCAGAATACTAGCATACCCAAATCCTGGTTTTATAAACAACTTCTGCTTAAAAGAAAAACATTTTACTGTTGAGTAGATGGGAAACTTACAAAACACCAACCATAGTTTCATAGTTGGTAGGGTCCCCATTTTTCAAAGATAAGAAAGTAATCCAAAATCCACATTTCCCTGTGATTAAAATGAAACACCGTCTTTCATTTTAATCATGGAAAACCATGGATTTTGGGTTACTTTTTGGGTTACTTTGGGTTACATATCTGGAAAATGGGGATTTTTTTTTTTTTTTATCAGAGAAAGCCAGAATCCCTGTTCATTAGTAACTAAGTTGCCTTCCATTCTGTAGAGCAATTATGGTTTCTCTGGTTGTCATCTTACTCCTGAATTACTCATAGAATTCCTTTGTATTATCTTTTATGTCCCTTGCCATGCCCATGCAATTCTGCTCTCTAGGACTATAACCAAGTTTTGACTTTTTATAGGATTCCTTTTTTTAATTTCAATTCCTTGTCTAGCCAAGATGGCCTCCTGTTGCATTTCCCATTCTTCGATTGCATTGGGATAGCGTTTTCCTCCATCCTTAAAGGGCCCTCCTGAAATTATGTCCAGCTCTCTTGGACTCCTTTTCTATGCAGATTTGCCTCCTAAGCGATCCTGCCCACAAATTCCCTGAATGGTAAAATCTACTTTTCTGTAATACAGTGTCTTTATTTTGCTGTTCTCCTTCCTTACTCCCATTAAGATGTTGTACTCTGCCATTTCATGGTCACTGTCATTCTCGATATCTTCCACCATCACATTCTCAACCAATTTCTCCCTGTTTGTGAACCACAAGTTAAGAGCTTCTTCCCTACTTGGCCTCTCTATCATCTGTATCAAAGTTGTCTTGAACTCATTCCAAGAATTTCCTGAACTGCTTGCACACTTCTTTATTTCCCTCCCAATATATGTCCCAATAGTTAAAGTCCACCATGATAACCCAGTTCTGCAATTTGGAAATTTTATGTCAATGGTTTACAAAAGGCTTTGTCCACTTCCTCCTGGTTTGGTGGTCTCCAGCAGACACCCACTATGGTAATCATTCTGTTGCTCTCCCCTCTGACATTTAGCCAGAGGCTGTCAACAAGTATACCTTTCACTTCATACTACACCTAGGAACATGTGTAGATCACTTCAAATATGGCAGCACCTCCTTGTTTTGCCTTTCTGTTTGTTCCTCAACAAGCTTTACCCATCCATGATCATACTCTAGTTATGTGAGCTATCCCACCACATCTCTATCATTCCAATTGCATCACAACTCTGGCTTTTCCCTGAGAATTTTATTAAAGCTTCCACTATTGCTTCCTCTTACTAAGTTTTTTTTATCTAGATTCCCTGGCTTTGTATTTGCTTCCTGGGCTTTTGTCCCCACCCCGAATGAACCTAGTTTAAAATATTCCTTGCTAAGTTAGCAAGCCTGTATATGAAGACACTGTTCCCTCTCTCCAGCAGGCCATCCCAAAAATTTGGGCTATACATGACAAGCCCTCTGCCCAAAAAGAGGAGCATGCATACAGCCTTGAACTTGCACCTTTTGCTTCCCAAGCACAAAGCCCAGCCCCAGAGCTACTGAGGCCATAGCAAGGCATACTTCTTTATGGTAAATAGTTCTTTATATTCATTCCTATAAATAATGAAGTGTAGTTTCCACACCGCAAGCCTCATCAAGGTACTGCAAACTGCATGCAGCAGCTTACTTGCCCTAAGCTAACTCAAGTGCTGCTTCAGGTATAAGTTACAGTGCTCAGCCAATAGTTATTACACATTGCTTACCAGTTGTAAGAGGGCTAAATCAGGGCTTTGTGCCTTCTGCTTTCTGGGGCCATATAAGTGGCTGCCATCTTAGCATCAAAAGTGGTACAGTCCCATACAAAGGATTGATTTTGCTATTCCATATTTTCTGATTACCCTCCCCCCCCCCAAAAAAAAAACCCCCAGTCAAATAAACCCCAAACAGTTCTAATTCTGGAATCCTGTTTTATCTAGTTACAGCCATCAGCTCTCATTCCTTATATTTAACAGACAGTAAGTGTGCTTGCCTTAACATGTTAGTCTGTCAGCTTTTACCATTATGAATATTTGAGCACAGTGTTTGCATGCTTCTGTCCTACCTGCTTATCTATTCCAACAGAGAAAAGTCAGTTTCCCTGTTTAAGATATGCACCTCAATTTTGAAGTGCTGATTTTTGGGGGGAAAGTACTTGTGGTGTTTGAGTAAATATAGTAGTCATATAGCCTGAAGGCAAAAAGAGAGATGTTGTGGGCTGATGAAATTGGCAGTCTCAGAAGTGAAAAATCCTATTTACGAAAAATCAAATACAAATCCAGACCATATACCTGAGATCCTGAAGAGGATAAGGCTTGAGTTGTAAAATGTCTAATGAGATAGAAATGCAGTAGGTATATCTGAGATTTCATTTAGTCTCACGAATGTAAAGAACACTGACTTTTTCAGAACTTTTGAAGAGTAAAAGAGGTTAATATCTTTTTAAAAACTTTTAAATCGGTGTCTGTAAGCAAAGCAAACATATATTCATCAGATCAATGACCATCCATTTAGTCTCCCAGAATTGATCATAAGCTACATATGAAAAGTTGATTAACTGGCTTGCTTGTGGTATAGAATAATTTGAAGCCTTTCTCCATTCTTCTCTGTTGGAGATGCTACAATGTTTACCTATTATACTTGTAAATGTAAACCATCACTTAACTGCCTTATGATTATTATAGGACCCCTGCCTGCCTGTGTGGCTTGTTGTTTATAGCATATTGGTAGGGGTGAGAGAAGCATAGAGGCTCCAAGAAATATAATGCATACTAAGTATGGCTGCAAGGTAAATGTTAAAGGAAAATATCTTCAGCTGTATAGCTGTTTCTGTTGGGAAAACAATAAAGTTGACTGCACTGTTGTTTAAATGCTGGATTGTTTTAAAGTATTACTAGCAAAAAGGGAAGAATTATTTCATCCAGTTTTTGTTTTGTTTTGTTTGTAGAATAGAAATAAATCTGAGTTTTTTTTTATACAAACTACTCAGTTCTCATATCCTGGAAACTTTGGTAGAGTATATAAGCATGACAGCAAAATCACATAAAGAAAGCAATATGGTAGTCTAGCATTCTTGCTTTCTTTGTTGTAAGAACTACACAGTAGTGTTGCTGGGAGCATTTCTCACTAGCCACGTTATAAAAGAGCTTTAATATCCATGTTGGAAAAAGCTGACAGACTGACATGTTGGGGCAAGCACACTTACTGTCTATTAAATATAGGAAAAGAGAGCTGATGGTTGTAACCAGATAAAACAGGACTCCAGGATTAGAACTCTTTGGGGTTTATATGTCTAGGTTTTTCAGGTTTTTTAATCTGAAAATGTGGAATAGCAAAATCCATCCTTTGTATAGGACTGTACCGCTTTTGATTAAACTTTCCTCATATCATGATGCACTCACTGGGGAAGTGGGAGAACCAGGCTCAAGTCTCTGGGAAATTTCCAGTGCTAGATTTCTTTTTGGGAGAAAGAGAAGTCCAGGTATCCCAGTCTGAAGCCACCCTCTCTCTCCTGCTTCTTGCACCATTCACAAATTGGAGTGACACCTAGAAAGGGGAAGGTGTGAGGAGCAGCAGCATCTCCCCTTCTCCCAGTTCCCATGGGTAGGGAAGCAGGGGAGAAGACTTCCCTAGGTCATCCCTGTCTGGGGAAGAGCAGGGATCATTTCCCCACACCTTCCTCCCCTCCTAGTTTCAGGGAGGAGAGGGAGAAGTGGCACCTAGGGTGGCCATCATAGAGGAGAGTCTGGTTGTCCCCTGTCCTCTACTGATACAAAACCTGACGCCTTTATGTCCTCTGTTTTTCTCTTCAAGAGAGAAGGCATTGGGTTTCATATCAATAGAGGACAGGGGACAGAGTAGCAGAAAACTGGAAGGTCCTCTCTGATGGCCATCCTACAGGCACTACTTCCCACCCTTTTCCAGACTGGAGTGTTTCAGGTCTAGGGGGATGCAGGAGCAGCACTGGTCTGTTGGAGAGGAGGGGAGAGAGCCATTAAGCAATGCTCTCTGATGATTTGCTGGATGGGTGATACTCTGGTCCAGAAAGCAGACAGGGAGCTACTGCTCACTCCTTCTTTTTCTTCCCATTCTCCAGAAGGCAAGGGAAAAGAATGTCAATGTTACTTGAACCTGCTCCAGGCCAGAGTGTCCCTGGCCTCAGGAAGGTTTGGGAAGTGGGGGCAGTGGCGGGGGGATGGGGAACAGTAGCTGCTCACCTCCTCTGTGATCAGGAACTGAGTTGTAGGGAAATGACACCCCAACCCCTCCTTTCCAGACCAGAGCCCTCCACTCCACCTACTTTGTGGAAGGTACAAGGGAAGCCACTGCTTGACTTTTCTTATTCAAGATCACAGAGGAATATACAGGTATTCATTCTAGTAAGTGTCAACCTGGAAGACCTTTCTCCCAGGTTTCATCTGGGGGGAAGTGAATTTTCTCAGTTCTCTGCCAAGAGAGTGGCAATTCTCCCAGTAGAAAAGTAATATCTGTCTGTGGCCTCTGTTCTGCTGAATGTTTACTTATTCCTGCAAAATTGAATAGCTCTAACAGGAAAAGGTAAGAAATGGCTATTCCTGAATGGTCAATAGGCTGTAAAGTTGTGAGGAAAAAGTGGCAAGTTTAGAAGTTCTGCTTCATTCACCTTTCTTCCACATTGTGCTAAATAGCAGGCTATTGACTATTCTTGATCATTTGGCAATTCCAGTTGTGTGTGCATGCAACCAGAAAGGTCCCAGGTTCTCCCCATTGTGGAAAAAAGAAATTTATTTTTAAATCGTAAATTCTTGCAAAATGGGAAAATTGTTTTTCTTCCAAGTGTGTTTAGAAGAAAGGGCTGAAGGGGCTTCAAACCAATCAGAACACTTCTTCAGTTTAGAATAGCTGAAAAAGAAGAAATGGAATAACTTTCAGGGTGTAATCTAACAGATATCTCCAGTTAACAAACTGCATGGAGTTAATTAGTCAAACATTAGATAAGAGCTGGGAACAGAGTTGTCTGTGCTACAGCATATAGTACAATAATGGATTAAAAGGATTTTGGCTAACTCTATATCATCTATACTTCCTTCAACTCAGAGTAGTGAGTGCTATCAGTTTAAGAATAGTAAGCCCAATCTTCTTCACAGTGAGAATTAAGTAATGGCAGCACAGTGAGCATGTGTGGTAAGCAGCATATTTCTAATATATAACTTCTTTTGATTCACTAGAGAATTTCAGATCCTCTGAACTTTTGATCTTGAGAAAATCACAGTTAAAGGTCTCTTATATTAATAAGTGCCTTGCTTTTTAAAAATTGCTTTTGTAAAATTTCACTGGACTATTTGTACAGTCAATAAGGCTGAAATAGATTCTGCAAATTTCCTTTGAAATGTAGTTGCACAAGAAGAGAAGAGCATTACAGTACAGAGCCATCATTAACAATGACAGAACACTGATAAGTGATAAAAAGTATAAAAAACTTTGAGAGCAAGTTTTGGACTACAAAGAAAAGGGGTGATATTTTGAGGTTATATTAGTTACCTATTAGATGGTGAACCAATTTACAACATGAGCACCAGATTATTTTCTGAAATAATTGCCTATTTTATCTAGCTTGCTCTGCAGAGGTGCCTGTGGCTGAGAAACAGACTTGGAGCATGTTAGGCCTGGAGACAGCAAAAGGAGACCTGCAGGCTAGCAGGAGATTTGAGGACAGTCTTCAAATAACTAAAGGTTGTCTGTATACAGGGTGGTGATAGGCATTTCTTTGTGGCTGTAGGGAACAGGACTAGGACCAAGGGTCACAAGCTGCAGTAGCAGAAATTTAGGTTCAAGATTAGGAGAAACTTTCTGACTATGAAGGTGGTCAAGCACTGGAACAGTGTACTTAAAGCAATTGTGATCTGAGGGCCTGCACCCCCTGGAGGAGTCCAGCACAGCCCCACAGCCCTTCCAGGGGTGCGGGCCCCTGGATCTGCATGCTGGAGGGCAGGAGCCCACCACTGCTGTCTGGGGCCAGCGGCAGCAGCAATCTTTCTGGCTCCAGGTGTGGGCTGTGCCTAGCACCGGTCCCAGGTGGCAGCAGCAACCTCCTGTCATCTGACATACAGAGCCAGGGGGGCCACACCCCCAGAGGAGTCTAGCACAGCCTTGCATCCCTCCTGGTGGTGCAGGCCCCTGAATCTGCACACCAGATGACAGGATTCTGCTGCTGCCGGCAAGTGTCATGAGTTTTGCTTTGAACAGTTTGAGGTACAGTTTTCCAGAAACCTCTGCACCTGTATCTTTGAAACTTGGCACACTTCATGCCCTCACAAGGGGCTACTATCCCTGCAATTTTCACTTCAATCAGGCAAGAAATGACAACGTTTTAGGCATTTTCATGATTTCCCATTATAACCTATGGGCCAAACATTGGAACGTGTCGAAAAAGCAAAACAGTTTTGATGAAATGGAATGGAGCAGTGCTTAGAAACAAAATGAAACAACAAAACAAAACACTGTCCCTTCAAAATGGTGAAATGTATGTCGAAGTGAAACAGTGCTGTTTTGCACAGCCCTAGTATCTGTCTACTTTCTAGCTATACAGCCAGGAGAGCTGACGTTAGCCTTTGATTTATTCTCATTTTAAGTTTTTAAATAATTTCATGAGAAGGAGCAAATCATATACAACTTGAAAAGTTGAAACCTGTTTTGGAAGTGGCAAGTTTATTTCTTCTCATGAAATTATAGCTGACCATACATCAAGTATTGTAAACAATCTTTGTTTCTTAACATGAGTTTTCAGTGAAATCCATATATTTTGTAAAACTAACTAACCATCTGAAGTGTCTTTATTCAATTAAAATATTGATATCATTTATATATTTACTGTTTTTTCTCAGACCGATAAATTTTGTGCAAAGGAATTATATTGTAAGTAGATTCTTGAGCAGCATATAATCAGGCATTCAATTTTATTGAACCATCAGAAGGAGTGATACCAAATCTTAACTATTCACATCAGTTATTTCATTAATATAATAATAACTTGCTTGTTATCTGCACAAAAAATGGTGGCTGACCTGCTTCCTTACCCATAAGTGTAATACTATGAGTGTGTGACCAGACTTTTACAGATGTTAGGATATAACAAGAATTCTTGCCTTGGTCACATTAGTCACTCAGTTATTTTTTTTTTTCCTTGTATGCATGTTTCATTTTGAATCTGATTTGATTTTCTCCTTCATAGGCTAAATACAGAAATTCAAAAAGCCTGAGGCAGAATCAATCAAGCCTTCATGGTTTTTTCTGAGTTGTGTAGCTTGGATTGAGAGTGAACGGAACACATTCGTTCTTTGATATCAGGGGGCATGCAGATGCCTGCGCTGGCTGAGGCCAGAAGGCAAGGGGCACTCCCACACACCTCCCAATGTAGCAGGGAATCTTGAGGGCAGCCAAGTGGGGGCAATACCTGATTGGCTGTCAGACAACCCCTCCTGCCAGCCCCTAGCTGTCACTGTGGACCCTCTCCTATGTTCTGCCCTAGGCTTCCAGATTGGGTCACCTGTCAGCCCACCTGATGGTGGCACAGGAGGGTGGTCAGTTTGGAAATGGAAGGATTGGGCCCCTTGGAGCAGTGGCAAGGGTGGGAATAAAGCTTCAGCCCTGTCAGACCACAGCCATTCTGTCCAGCTGTGGCTCCTGGCTCAGCCAGTGGACAGCCCAGAGCCGGAGGGGGGCAAACGGGGAGGCTTCGCAGCTTGGCTGGCCAGCAGGGCCGCTTTCCACAGCACCATCCCCTCCACCAACCACCATTTTTAAACTGGTCTATGTGCACTAAGTTTCTGTTCTGTTACAGGCTTAGACAGGCTTTCAATCACTTATACCAGTTTATGTATAAAGTCTGTACATAGCCATAGTCTACAAAAGTATACTGACATACTTCTTATTTGATATTGCTTTAATGGGACTCAGATTTCAGGGGTTTGGCAACAGCATGTTATGAAAAACATGGGAGATATCAATATTTCTTATTGAAAATATTGTTTGGTCGGTATGGACTTCCTCAGATTATATGACTGATATTCAGGTATCCTGGTTTTCTCTGATTTAAAAAATCCCCAATTTTCAGATTTAAAAAAAGTAACCCCAAATCCACATTTTTCCATGGTTAAAATGAAACACCATTATTTATCTCTCCCTGTATTAGTGGTGTTTCATTTTAATCACAGGAAAATGCGGATTTTAGGTTACTTTTTTAATCTGAAAATTGGGGATTTTTTAAAATCAGAGAAAATCAAGATAACTGTGTGGTAGTTTCCCCTACCTGCATGGGGTTAAGGCAAAAGGGGATATTATGAAGGAGCAATAAAGAAACAAAATGCTTGTTAGTGAGGAGGCAGCTTTGGGTAATTTACTTCAGGAGAGCTATGAAGTCAAGACCAAGCACCTGGAATCAGAAGTATACTAAACAGGTAAAAATCCTTCCTGTATAGAGGGAAGAGTCTTAACAGGGGAAGGAAAAGGAAGACTGTTCATAGAGGGAAATGTAACAGCTAAGAAGCCCTGGGCATGTCTGATGTGGCTAAGTTAAGACAGGCTTTGAGAAATTTATAAGCATAAGGTATCACTTTGGCAGGACTGTTCTGCTTTTAACACTTTCTCTGTTTGATATGCCCCTTTGGGTTATTTCATATTTTAAGGTGTTGTTTTGAGTCACTTTAACCAGTGCCAGGCCATAGTTGTCCAGATGGAAGTTTCTCACAGGTGCCAAATGCAGTGAGGTTATTCATTTGGGATCAGATATCCTGATCCTAACCTTAAGTTGGTGGGCTGCTACCCTGGGGATCTGGGCTAAGATGAGTAGATTTCAGGGTTCCTCCTGAAGGCAGGCAAATATAGAGAAACCTGTCATCTGAGGGTGGGGTTGAGCCATAAGCCTCTTTTTACCCTATAACTATGAGAATATAGCCCAAATAGGAAGTGTTATGATCAGTCTAAGATGGGATAATCTGTGATGTGTAGATAGAAGCATGCCTGAGGAAGAATTGATTGGTGCAAGTCACCTCTGAAGTGTGACCATTTTAAATCTTTTTCTTACCAGTCTTGCTTTCTTGACAATTGTTTGAATTAGGAGGGTGCTTGGCCAATGCAAAGTTGGAGTTTGTTGATCTATTGCATATCAGCAGGGAAAGAGTGGGCTGACAGAGCACAGCTGAGCAAATAGGAAGGGTTTTTCACACTCGTTTATGAAACACACTAATTTATAAGGTACGTTTGTTTTTCTTTTCTTACTCTCATTTTAAACACACAATGTGCTATCCTACACAAAATGTTAATAGCATCAAACTATGTAACATAACGACAAACATTAGAAAAGCCACATGGGTGACACAGCCATATGTAAATCAAACTGGCACTTATTCAGCAAAAGCAGATGAATACTAATGTTCTGGATTCAGCCAAGAGAATCAAAGAAATTCATAGTCGGGTCTGCTCTGTTAAGAGTAATACAGCTTTGTGAGCAGGTAATGAAGCATAAAATATTGCTAACCCCAAACCTTGTAATTCAGGAACCTGGATCCCCCCAAAACCGCTCAGACTGCATCTGTCTGTCTGTCTATCTATCCATCTATCTGTGTACGTATATGTATGTATATGCGTATTATATATTATGTATATACTATTATGTGTGTATTATGTGTGTATTATATATGTATGTATATTATGTATTATATATTTGTCTACATACCTTTGAAGTATCTTTGGGTTTTCAAGTTTTGTGGTCTTCCCCACTCTCTCCCCTGCTCTGATACTATGAAAGCATTTCCCTTAAGGAAAGCTAAGAGTGGTCTTATGCAGCAATATAATCAGCGAGATGAGGCACTAAGTAAAATACCAAATATTGTAAGATTTAACCCACTCCAAAAATAAGAGAGGAAGGGTTGGCAGCAATAAGCATGTATATGTTCTGCTACTTCAGTAGTGATGCACAAATGAGTCATTAAGCTTGGAATGACAGCTGCACAAAATATTTCCAAAAGGTTCCTACTTTTTTAGCAATCAAAATGCACAGCACATTTTTTAGAAATCGTGGATAGTTTATAACAATATCATTATAGATTTGTATTTTCCAAAAAATGAAGAAGATTGCCTAAAACCAAAAATAGGGCCAAAATGTTATAGATGTTTCAGTTGCCTACATTGTCATTGTCATAAACTTGGCTGGTCACACCGTCTGTTGTTGATGTTGTATGACACTTCCTTTTATGAGATCCTGTTTTCAGTTATTTATACATTTGAGAAATATTATTATTTGTGGTGGTGGTTATTATTTTTCAGCCAAAACTATTCAATCATTCCTGACAGCAAGGATAGGAAATATATCTATTTCAGACACCAGCACTGTGGGCAGGATACCTGTATCTCCTGGAATCTCCATGCTTTCTTGTTTATACCCAGTCAGACTGGAGGATTTCACCACTTGATTCAAATGCAGGGGTGCAACAGCCAGACCTAAAGAGTAGTGAGGAGAGTAAATTGGGATGGTGATTCTGAAAGGTAGACTGAGATTAAAAGGTGGCAGAGAGGAGGATAAGGACGCTGGGTTAGAGTGGGGAGTCTGAGGTTGCCTGCCCAAAGAAAAGAAAGTGGGAATTGTTGAGAGGAGACAAATTGGGACAGGGATCATAAGGGGGAAGACTAGTACTAGCTACACAAGGAGACTTGGACTGGCATGAGAAATCTAGGGAATTGGAACTGAGACTGGCTAGGTGAGAATTATGGATATGGAATAAGGACATAGGGGGAATTATTAAAACTGGAAAAAGGACAGGTTGCGAGGGAATATGAACAGGGTTGGGGGGAATGGCCTAAAGAATCTATACTGTGGTGGGCAAAATATGGACCGCAGGCTGGATCTGGCCTGCCAGGCCAGGCTTAGTGATGAATAGGTTGTGGGTAGGTACTATTTGTTGTTAGATTTCTAATCTTATTATCTTTACATAACAAACACTGAGTTGTGACCTGGCTAAGAACTTTATAGAGAAAATTTCTTGATTTGCAGTATGATCGACACATAGCAGTCAGACCTGGCAGCATCCAGTTGCAGAACTTGATTAATTCAAGAGTAGGCGATTCAGAAGATCAATAGGTGTCTGGCCATGCCATTGATTGCAGATTTACAAAACACTGTTCTCATGTCATTTTTATTATCATCTGCCAGTTCTAAAAGCAGTATCTATGAGTAGCTGACAAAGACGTCTTTAAAAATGATATATATGACATGTTCTTCAGATTTTGCACAGGCAAAACCCATATTGAAATCAATGATGCTTTTTGCCTGTGAAAGTATAGCAAGAAATTCTCATTTAAGAATAAATTTAATGAAATCACAGATAATTAAATGTCTGGAATCATGATTTTATTTATTGTATGTAATTAAAAATGTTCAGTGAGTGCTTTAAAAAGTGAGGTATAAATACATTTGGAGTTGTTCTAGTGTCTGGTTCACTGGATTTAATGTACTGTTGAAGGACAGTAGGTGGAAAAGGTAGAAAAGTCAAAAAACAGGCTTCACGTTTTGGTAGTGTTAGAATGATGTAACTATCATGGTTTAGAAATTATGAGAGGCAAGGATTTTTTTGAGTGATATCTTTTACTGGTTATCAGAGAGTAAAGTTAAATAAGCTTTTGATTACAAATCATTCTTTCTCAGATGACCTACAGAAGCTTATTGAACTTTGCCAACCAAGCCATTCGTCTAGTAAAAGATATTGCCCCCTAAATCCTTGTCAAACTGCATGTTTTTGTTATTTTTGGATAAATGCTTATTGTGTTGTTCAGAAAGTGAGTAGTATTATTGGTTGAAAATATCATTATACATTAGTAAATTCAGTAGTCTGAAGACCTGATACAGAACTCTCATTTAAGTGAATACTGAATGAACTCCATTCAACTAAGTTCATATGCATAGAAAATGATTCATTTTTCACAGCCTGGGTAATAAAACATTTCTCTACAGTCCTTGTTCCAATTACATTACCATTACAATGTTCTTAATTTTTTCCAGCTTTATTTTAATAGAATATTTGAAACACTTTCTTACTGATAAAAGTTAGATGTAATTGGATCTTGAAATCTCAGTATTGAAATTTTTACTTTTTAAATTTTTTTTAAAGTATTTTCTTTTTTTTCCCCTCCTCCCTGCCAACTGGCTGACCTCATAAGGATTGTGAGTATTTCTAAATGAAAATCCCTGTACAATTTAAATTTAGGCATGCAGCTCATGGATGGAAATGTATCATCAAGGAAAGAATTGACACAATATCTCTCTATCATTTTAAGTGAGATTAGAAATTTGCAGTTTGTAACAATAAGAATTATTAAGAATAACAAGCCAAAAACACTTAAGAAAGTTTGAGTGACATTTTCTTTTTCAGAAGATCTGCTCAAAGCAGACTTTGCTTTTAAATGCTGCAGAACAAGTTTGCCTGCCTAATGACTAAGTATTGAATTCCGATGCATAGAATTTTTTTAAAAAAATCCAGCTTCTAATAGCCGCCCGCCCCCATCCTATTAGAACTGAATTTCACAATGCATAGTAGGGCAGTAATATGTTTTTGAGAAATTAAGCATATGAAAATCAGAAATATTATGACCAACATTAGTTTGGTCTCCTGGTATGGTATACAACATAAACTATATGTGAAATAATGTCTATTTCCCTAATGGAATATCATAGAGATCTTATTATGATCACATCCACGGGAAGAACTTTCTAATTATCTACGTAATCTAATAGCCAACCTAAATTTCCTTTCATAGCAATTTAAAACTATTGTTTCTTCTCTTTAAATACCCTTTTGTATTTGGACAGGGAAGGGGTTGATGAGTCTTCAATCTTCTCTTCTGTAGACTAAATAATCCCAGTTCTTTCAACCTTTCCTTGTAAGTCATGTTTTCTAGACCTCTAATCATTTTTGTTGCTCTCCATTGGATTCATTCCAATCTGTCCACATTTTTTTTGACATGTGGTGTCCAACCTAGACGCACTGTCTGAATTCAAGAATCTGCAGGGAGGGAAAAGAAATGTATGGATACATGCTGCTGAAAGACCCAGGTCTTTTCCTGCAAAGTGAATACTGGAATTTTTTTCAATACCTTACCTTCTTTGCTTAACAGCGCAGAATGCCATGGATGATCAGAACCTCTACAGAATAAACCTGCCCTATTTATCACCAAGTTCACACCTCATTCTGTGATGCTTAACCTCTGTATTCCATGAAAACAAAACGTCAGTTAGTCCATGTACATTTGGGATGGAAATCAGTGGTACTGGACCTATACTAGGGACCTTATTTCTGTAAGACCTAGAAATGACAATAAAAAGAACTATTTTCACCATAAATGCAAAACTTGTTTATTTATCTTTGCTTTTGCCTCATATCTGCAGTTATAGACATGTTCAAACAAATATTTAAAAAGCAAACAAAAAATCCAGCTTGCTTCTTAAACTACTTCTACTGGAGACTTGCAGACTGAAAATGGAGAGAGAAAGATTAGAAATAAATTATTAATTTTCTTTTCTAGTACTTGGATTCTGCTCAGAGTGTAGGGTGAGAACTGGAGCTACATTAGTACATGGATAAATGCTTTGTGCCAGGTGCAGAGAATGTGTATATGTGATTTTACATATGTGTCAATGTGAAAGATCACTAAAAGAGCCTGGATCAGCTGTACATCTGCCAGCAGATGACAAGTAATCTTTGTAAGCCATGTATGGGTCTGCTTACAGCCGCAAAGGCCCAAAAGGCATTTATATTATATTTTCTATTACCTACATTTATAATATATATTTATATTTATACATTTTACTTTCTAAAGGCTAGCAGTTGGAAATGTAATTAAAGTTAAGAATCTGAGTCTTTATGGGGAAAAAATGCATCTTTTTGCATACAGAATCAGGGCAATTTCAAATGCTATGTTTATTATGAATGAAAAGAATTACCAAAAGGAAGCCAATTTACTTCAGATTGCTTACAAAATAATTTAAAATGAGTTCTTGACATAAACAGTCAAAACGCTTCCCAGATAAACACAAGAGGATATAGGGAACCAGGAGTTCAAGGGTGGGGATTGAAAGAAGGAGGTTATGTTAGTTTGCTTTTATTTACTCTGAGGTTATCTGTGGAGACTGCCGTCTGCTACTGAAATATACATTGACTACTGGTCCCCTGCCAAGAGTTCAGATACTTTCTATTGTTTCTTTTCTCTCCCTATCTACTGTCTATGGAACCTTTTACTGGACAAAAGAGCAGGTATGTTGTACTAGTACAATATTGAGATCTGCTGTTAGGCTTTTTAGGGGTGTGAGAAGCGGGCCCTATTCGATTCAGATCCAGCCTGAATTGGGGACAGTGATTCGATTTATTGGTTCGGATCACTGTCCCTGATTCGATTCGGCTGAATCCAAACCTGAAGATTCGATGCTGATTCAGAGAATCACCGATCTGGACACAGACACAGCTTTAAAAGTTTTTTCTGTATACCTTGAGGTAGCAGGTACAGCTTGTGATAGCTGTGATGCTGGGGTGCATGGAGTGTCTCACAGGAGTGTGGGCGCCCCTCCACATGCTTGCTGCCGAACCTGGAAGTGGACCAGAATTACTTCCAATCCACTTCCAGGTCTGGCGGGGAGTGCGCTGGGGGGCTTCCCTCTGCCTCCCCAGCTCAGTGGTCAGCCCCGGGGGACCCCAGGTGCTCCTCCATCCAGACCCAGGAGGCACCAGTCACTGAGCTGAGGAAACATTGGGGGGGGGGGGGGAAAAAACCTCCCTGGCAGATGCGGAAGTGGACCGGAAGTGCTTCTAGTCTACTTCTGGATCTGTTGCTGAGTGTGCTAGGGAGCCCCCCGTGCTTCTGTGGGATGCTTCATGTGCCCCAGCATCACAGCACTCACAAGCCGCTGCTACCTAGATTTATGTAGAAAAAACATTTAAAGCTGTGTGTATGTCTGAATCTTTGAATCTCTCTGAATCTCTCCGATTCGATTCAGAGAGATTAAGGGGTCATCTGATTTGATATGGATTTGAAGATTCGACCAGTGAATCAGGCCAAATCTTCACCAAATCAAATTAGAGACTGAAGCTTCACACAGCCCTAGCTTTTACTGTTTGAGTGCTGAGGCCTACAAGATGCTGAGAACTCTGGCTGATCTAGCAAAACAGTTAAGCATATGCTTACTGCAATCCTATTGTGAACCAACCCTAATAAATTTCAATAAATAATATATCACTACAAGGTTTTTTTAGTGGTTTATTGGGGGTTGGTGATTTACCAGAAAATGTGTGTGGGAGGGAGGGAGGGGAAGGGGTGTACATGTACACACAAGTACATAATTATAAATTATTAAAATGGGCAGTGGAGTTGAAAGGGGGTGTATGTTCATAACACTTGTGTGCATGGACTGTGTGTGTACAAATAACATATAAAGTTATAAAAGTTCAGGTAAAGTTAATAACCCATATATAAGGCTTAAAAATAAATGTTACACATAAATATATAAAAGATTGGCTAGCTACAGCATTATTTTTGCTACTGAAAGATATCAACAAGTAGTTTATTACACTTAACAAAAAAATGTTCAGATTTGCAGTGAGATGTTCTTTGATCAGAAGTGTCTACT
The DNA here is from genome assembly GCF_001723915.1 of Gavialis gangeticus. Taxonomy (NCBI): domain Eukaryota; kingdom Metazoa; phylum Chordata; order Crocodylia; family Gavialidae; genus Gavialis; species Gavialis gangeticus. The sequence continues at coordinate 119,350,515 of NW_017729032.1, forward strand.
GGGCGATAGCAGAAGTAGGGAAAGCAAGCTTGACATGGACATTTCCCAGTCAATAGCCGGCAGAATAAAGAGGAACTTCTGGTTCTCTTTGTTCACAGCTATATATTTCCTCAGGCTTGATGCCAGTTTTAGATGTCTTTAATAGAAACCAATGTCACTTTTTCTCCCACTGAGAACAACTGATAGGCGATTGGTGAGGGGCTGTTTGTGCTGATGAGCAGTGAGGAATGCTGCTGTGTTGTAGTATGGATGCAACAGAACATTAGTTACTAGCAGGCATGTGGGAGCACGGAACTGAGCCTAACCCAGGGGTTTGAGTCTAATCTTGCACTGGTGTGAATCAAGAGCTGTGTCACTACAGTCAATGCAATTATGTTAATCTAAAATGAGTGCAGTGCAAGTAACATCAGAACTGTGCTTCAGAATACCTTCTTTTTCTCTATATGCTTGATAAACTTGGGCTTGCATATTTGTGAAAGGGTATTTTTGTTGAAAGCTCAGATGTCAAAGAGGAATGTTTATAACCAGCAAAAATGAGGAAAAAGTCCCCCAGGCATGGTGAAATTCTAATAGTTATGAAGTGGCCATTTTTTTAAATTATAAAACAGTTTGTTGTTGTTTCTTGTTTTGCTTTTCAATTGGGTATTTAATTATTTGTATGTATTAAGACATTTGTGATGTTATCTTTCTACTACCTAAAACAAATATTAGAGTTGGAAAGCAATATTTGACCACTGAGGATATTTGTGATAATTCAGTAAGCAGGGTTTCTGTATGTATACTTCTCTCTGCCTTCTGCAATATAGGAAAGTGTTACCATACCTTAATAGGGTTGCTGGTTGTAGCCGTGTTGGTATAAGGATATATGCAGACAAGGTTCTTTGGGTAAACATGATATTTTTTATTAGACCAACTAAATAGTTGGGAAATTGTTGTTTGGAAGGTTTTGGGCAAAAACACCTTTCTTCAGGCATAGGGAGAGTCTGGTGGTGTTTTGTGTGCTCTCCTGGGTCTGACTGTGCCTTAATGAAACTGAACTTCATAGACAATTCATTATCAGACTCTAGCATGGCCTTCTAAGGGTGTTTTTTCTTGGGTTTTTTTTTCAAGTAAATGTGTACGCATCATATTTTAAAGAAAATCCCTGCCATTATGGCTAGATACATACATTTGAGGAGGTTTGGGGGAGGTTAGATAGCATAAAAAAGGCTAACCCAATCTAATTTAATCCTACCTTGAACGTAGTCTAACTTAGATCGGGACCAGCAAGACTGATCTAACTGAACTTCTGTACAGCTTCCAGTGCAGTCCTAAGGCTGGGAAAGCCCAGTCACTGGCCCCAGCCCCAGGGCTGTACTTTTTCTATCCCTCTACCCCCAAACTGAACTATTTTTAGCACCCCCCAACATCTTGTCCTACCCCCAGATGGACACGCCTACCTCTCCCTGATCCCTGCAGATCAGCCATTCCTTTGATCCCATCAAACCCACCAATTCCACAAGCCACTCCTGGTGTTGGTTTTATCAGCATTCACTTGTTCCAGGAGTTGAGGAAGTAAGTCAGGGTGGGTGGGGTGAGGGTGGGAGCACTGAGGGGGCTAAAAATAGCCCTGGTGTGTGTGTGGGGAGAGAGGCACCCCATCCTGCCAAAACACCCCCATGGAGGGTCCTCCTCCTCCCCCCAATCCACCCAGACTTCATATAGGTGCCTGTGACTCATAAATGCTGGTAAAATCAGCCCTGGGAGCAATTTTGTGGGACTAGGGGTGGTTCAGTGGCACTGAAAGGTCTGGGGGGATTTGACAGGATTGGAGAGTCTTTCTGATCCCGCCAAGCACCCTAATACACCTCCTGCCCAGCAGACCCCACAGCCCTCTTTCAATTTCTTCCATCCCAACTTACCTTAGATTGGGTGGCCATTTTTAACTTGATCTAACTTCCCCATAACTTCCTCAAATATCTGTACATACCTTCTATTGAAATTATGCAGATGCTTATACCAAGTAAAGTTGCATCTTAAGGGAAGCCAGAATTAGAAAAAAAATTCACATTTTTAATTAAAAATGATCCAAATACCTACTATTATAACAGCTAAGAGCCCTTCTCACACTGAGCTCACTAGGGATTAAGTTATTTTACAAAACCATTATCATTTTTTAACTGACGTGTGACTTGTCTTTTTTTCAGAGAGACAAGAGAGAGCGCAGCTGTGAGCATGGGCTGCCCACATACATGCGCTCATGCATGCATGTGTGGTGCCCCCATGACCACAGTGCCGTGGGCAGTTGCCCATATCATCCACTCCTAAGACCAACTCTGACTGACTCTACTGCTCTCACAGTCCAGCAGAGTCAGGACAAAGGAGCAGCTGCCACTGTGTAGAACCTAGGTTAGGGTGGAGTGGCTTAGATCCCTTCTGTGAGTGGTGGTCCTTTCCCCCTCCCTCCTATCCACCTGTCCAGGTGCTGGGGGGGACCCATGTTGGGGGTGGTGGCCCTGACTGTGTCCTGGGACTGTGGCCTGCCTGAGCTGGGCCAGTTAGCAGCTGCAATATGTGCTGGAGCAAGAGGCTACCTGACTGCCACTGCTGCAACAGGTGCTTACATGCACTGCCCATGCAGGATGAACATGGGGGGCAGTGGAGCCATGTACCTGGCCATGCTGGCCCCCTGTGTGCCAGTCCATGCCTCCTTTCAGGCACTGCAGCCAGGAGTCAGTGGTGCCAGATGGCTATATGCCAGGTGAGAGGGTGTATACACCATGCTGTGGAGGGAGCAGGTCCCACGCCCCCTTTACAGTGAACTTCAGGTAGGTACCCATCCCCAGGCTGCCAAGCTATCTGAAGCTCTAAAAGGTGGCTCAGAGCTGGGGCGCTAATCCCTGATGGCTCCCTGAAGGATCAGGCCCTGCCAGCCAGCCCAGGCTGCTTGCCTGCCCCTGTTGGGTGGTCCCAGCCCAGCTCCCCTTGGCAGCACTGCAGATGCTCTGCCCTCCTTAACTAGGCCCCCTGCATGCCCTGGGGCTCATCTCTTCTTGTTCTGGCTCTCGCTTCTCCTCCCCTTCTCAGGGGGAAACAAGGCTGGAAGGGCAGGGGAGTGGGGGAGGGAGGCAGTATCCCGGATATCCTTAAGGTCACCCTATTAATAAGTTCAGTTACTGTCAATGTTCAGTAAAATATGAAAACTCTTTTCATACAAAAAATCACATTAATAGACATTTATTGTCAAAAGATGAAATCAGTAAAAGAAGGGTAAATTAGCCGTAGGGGCTAATTTACTGAAGTCAGCAGGAGTCTTTCTATTTTGAAGGGGCTTTGGATCTTCTCCTTAGTAAGTGGCCAGAGCCAAATGTGTAGGGCAGCCACTGCTCCCATCCTGCTCTAGTTTCCTCTGCAATTAAAATAAATAAATGAATAAAAAGAAAAATATGCTGGTTATGTACCTATATAAAATGTTAAGGTCCTGAGGTAAAGAAGAACCCTCTAAGGCAGGGCTTCCGAAACTGTGGTACCTCTTGGGGATATGCAGGAGAAATTGTGTAATGGCAGATTTCATTTTAATAATAATAATAATTGGCATTAAAAAGGGTTAAAATATAAAATGTATTTTGGTAGAGGTATGCAGGCAGCTGGTAAATCTGGAACAGGGTAAGAAATAAGAAAAAGTTGGGAACCTCCTAGTTAAGGATGCTTTGCAGAAGCCATCACAATAAGAGGATTATGGCATCATTCTTAAACTTATTACGGTGAATGGTTCAAGGATGGAAGACCTGGGTTAATGAGTATGGTAAGGAATAAATAAATAGGGAGATGGGAAGAAGAAAGAAAATAATGATAGTAGTTGCATGCAAAGGAGGACTGATGAGAAATGTCTTATGAGGTTGTTTCAATATAAACCAGAAGGCAAAAGAAAGAGAAGACAAGATGGATAGATATCATTAGCACAGGTTTTAAGAGACAGTAAAGTGGATGTAGATCTACAGTCTCCAGAGCATAACACTAAATACTGAACAGACTGTCAGACGCTTGTGATGGAGCTGTGGTATAAACTCAGTAAGAAATGAACCAATAATAACTGTGGAGTTAACTTCACCACATCTCAAAATCTATTGCTGTGTTGCTCTTAATACCAACAGGAAAATCCCAGCTATAGTCCACTTTAGATAATTTAGAAGCATAGATCATTTTAATAGGAGTATACTGGATCTCTGCCAAACTGGCAAATAATATTGCTTTTGAAAAGTAGCTGTGTATTAAACAAAAAATAAAAATGTATTTCACTATTTAATAATCAATAGTAAAATATCTGGTTTGGTTCTCACTACATCTATTGCCTACCTCATCTCCCCCCATAACAGTCACCCCAATTCCACTGCCTTCCCTCAGTTAAAATCTACAGGAAAGAAGCCTGCCTCTTTTGGATAGTATCAGATTTGTGGATGCCAATACATCAGAATGTGAGCTTCTTCCTTCCACACTGTCTGGGTTCAATTTTCTCTGTCCCCCCCTCTTGTTGGTTTCAGAAAGTTGTTAAATGATAATTGCTAGTCAGGATCCCCTTTCTCATGTTAATGCTGGGCTCGTCTACACATGCATTAATGCACCATTGCTACTGTGCATTAAGTTTAGTCCCTCTAATATAAGGTACTGCATAAATGCACAGTAGCTAGCGCTAATGCACAATAGCAACGGTGCATCGTCTTTTTGTGATGCTTATTGCCTAGTAGACTAATTCTAGTGCACATTAGCATGGTTTTTGCTGTGCTGCACTAATGCACAGTAGAATCAGTCTATTGTGCATTGTCTTGTGTAGATGCATGAGAGTAATACTTTATTCCACAAGTTGTTCCATTCAAGTTAATGTATAACACCTGCTTGACTTTGCCGGTGTTACTGGCCATGAGCAGTATTAGAACAAGGCCAGTCATAGTAAAAAAAATAACGCAGTGTTAATGTCTGGTGATAAGTAGGTGATGGAGATCTTTATTTGCCAAAGACATGCATATTCATATGTGCAAGAGTGACACAGTCTGCTTGTTTGAATTTTTCAATAAACAAAATAATGAGGTGTAATAACCTTTATTGAACCAACTTGAAAGTTGGCAGAGCTCTTAGATGAGTTTTTGGCACCAACTGTAGTCCCTGAGGTCAGGTAGAACCTAAGGTAACCTCCAGTTGCCATGAGTTTAGGAAGTAGATGTTACTGTTTAGTTTGGCTTCCTCTTAGTTTATGTTATGAAATTCCCATTTTAAATGGCAAATATGGATATGTTGTTGTAGGGTTGTTGTCTTTTTGTCATATTCAGGATGATTGAAAGAATATGTATGAAGCAAGATTTGTGATGTGAAGTACTACATTTAATTGGACAAACTTGATACGTGGTAGAGATGTTAGACAAGCTCTTGTGCACACAATGCCCTTCTTCATGTCTGAATTCTAGAGGTTATAAAATATTCTATTTTAAAAGTCTTTGTGGCCTCTTTGAACAGCAGAATGAAGAATTTTTTTTTTCATTTTAGTAAATAACTGAGTAAAAACAGCTAGCTAGGTAGATGCACCTGCTCATTATTCTGCTCCCTGTAAATCTTGGGCAGATTTACTTTTGCTTTTACCAGTAAGGCAGAAACTGCTCTCACCATAGTCCAGCATCTGGGGTGTGTGTTTTGTTTTTTGGGTTTTTTTGTGGGGGTGGAGGAGGGAAGAAATGTGTTGTATACTATGTTATAAAATGAGGTACTCATTTCTCTTAGACATGTAATGGCTTTTAAAGTGACCACATGTCAGCGAGCTCAGAAAATGTAACCTGTGCAAAGCATATGAAAGCTAATAAGATACTAAATCAAATATACTTTCTAATAGGTGAAGCTATATATACTGAAATTATGAAAATCTGTTGGAGGATAATTATATAGAAAAAAGTTATGTTGCACTGCATTAGAGCAGGAATTCATAATCAGACATTTATTATTTGTATCATTGAAGCACCTTAGAGCCCCAATCAAACACTGGGGCATTTTTGTACTTAATCCTATTACAGCACAGGATATCAAGATGATCCCTTTCCACTGCAAAATGTTACATCTTGAGAACAAGACAAGAGACAGATGAATACACAGAGATGGGGCAGTACAAAGGAACGAGATTGTATCAGTATGCCTGACAAGTAGTAGTCTTGATACATCAGTGCCCCAGAAGGGGGAAATACTCACTTTGACATGCAACGTCCAGCCAAATATGTTTTGGTGTGTCTGAAAGTGGACCATGAATGTGGATATGTTTTAATTTTAGAAGATTATCTATATGTGCTGGTTTTCAAGGGGGAAAGGTTGTATGTTTTTTGGGGGGGGTTGTTTTGTTTTGTTTGGAAGGGTGGAAAAAGGGTTAAGCTACTGTGGCCTTACTAATTGCTCAAATGGTTCTCCTGCTAGAGCTTATATTAATTTACTACCTGGCATGAACTAACAGTAAATAGAAGAAAATCACAGC
>NW_017729032.1:119361998-119373804 GCF_001723915.1 Gavialis gangeticus
CTATAGTAAATACTCCTGTTTCAATGATAGGCCTAATTCCCAGCTTGCCCATATTATGTGAAGGCAAAATGAAGTAGAAAATTACAGATATTTATCTTCATTCTTCTCTCTTAAATTTGTTATTAACTAATCTGAAGCACAAAGAAAATGATATATTATCATTCAAGCTCTGAGAACAATAATTTTTTTTTAAACAAGGAGAAAGAAAACAACCTGGTTCATGAATGCCTCTTTCTCTTTCTTTTGCCTGCGGAGTGTATGAAAGTTCAGCCACTTATGGACATGTGCATGTATTACAATATAGTTAGCCTCTGTGTTTGTCTACACTTAATATTTTATACATTATGGTACTGATGGAGTAATGGAAAGAGGTGCATAACAATGGGAATTATGAATGAATTGCCTTTCAGAATCATGCTGATAATGATAGGGCACTAATGACAATACTTTAGTTTGAATAACATGACCTTTTTTGGATTTCCTTTATAAAAATGTAAAGAAAAAAAAACGACTGGTTTTCTTAAAAATGACATTCCTGAATATGAAGTTTGTTGTCTTATAACAGAGTACCTGGGTTGGAGGGTGCTCTACTCTGTTGCTAAATAAGAATCAGAATTCCTTTTTATTATTAACTAATTTCTCTAATCAAAATAGTTGGGCAGGGGGGAGGGGGCAGTGGAAGAATTTTGCACCTAGTTATCATCTAAAAAAAGTAACTTTAATAGGAAATTCCCTAGCACATGCTGGAAGTGCTCCCTGGTACTCCAAATATTACTACCTGCATTGCTTTGAACCCTCTGCACCCTAGTCCCCTCAAGAGTCAAGACCTTGAGTGAGAATACTCCTTCAAGGGAGAGCCTCAGCGTGCTTGGAGCCAACTCTTAAAATGCTCCTTGCTTGCAACTACCAGTATACAGTGTATATCAGGAGTAGGGAGAAGTATGCAGAAGGAAGAACCAGTAGTCCATCCACCACAGGATAAGGTACATTTCATAAGGAATGTTATTCCTATGGTAGGGATTAGAAGAACTTCATCTTGCCTGTACCAGGTAGCTGTCTTTACTCCTTGCCTTCTCACTGGGCTGAACCTAGTGTAAGATGGATGAAAACTGAGAATCTGGGCCGGTGGTTTTTAATAAGCATATTTATAAGGGACTCAAGAGCCCCGTCCCCTCTTAATCAAGAGCCATAGGATTTCTTTGTCTGTAAAACAGCCTTAGTGAGTGGCTGTGCTGGACAAGCTTAAACAATCAGCCAGCCTGCTGTCAATTTCCCTGGCTCAGCAGGAGAACAGGTTCTTCAGATGGCCAAGATATACAGATTGCACAACTAAGAAAACAACAGTAGTCGTTGGTAAGATAACAGGAAGACAGGGATAGCCCTAAGAAACAGAAATATACCTAGTTATCCAACACCACATTTACTGCACTTATTGACTCCACTAACCTCCCTCATTTTTAATATGGTTTATTTCAGATTGGAATTTTGAAAGGGATACTATCAAAATATTTTAAAGAAGTACCAGCTAGTCTGATGGTACCAGCTGGTCGAAGTACCAGCTAGTCTGATGAAGGACCTGGGGGTTTATTGTCCAGTGGACAATAAATTGGATATGAGTCAACAGTGTGCCCTTGTTGCCAAGAAGGCTAACAGCATACTGGGCTACAAGTAGTAGAAGTGTTAGCAGCAGATCGGAGGAAGTGATTATTGCCCTGGTGAGGCCACATCTGGAGTAATGTGTCCAGTTTTGGGCCTCTCACTACCGAAAGGATGTGAACAAGTTGGATGGAGTCCAGCGGAGGGCAGTTAAAATGGTTAGGGGGTTAGGGCACATGACTTCTGAGGAGATGCTGAGCGAACTGGGTTTACTTAATCTGCAGAAGAGAACACTGAGAGGGGGATTTGATAGCAGCCTTTTAGATACCTGATGGGTGGTTTCCAAGAGGATGAAGTTAGAATGTTCTCAGTCGTGACAGATGACAGAACAAGGAGCAGTGGTCTCAAGTTGCAGCAAAGGAAGTTTAGATTGGATATTAGGAAAAACTTTCTCACTAAGAGGGTGCTGAAGCACTGAAATAGATTACCTAGAAAGGTAGTAGAAGCTCCATCCTTGGAGTTTTTTAAGACCCGGCTTGACAAAGCCCTGGCTGCAATGATCTAATTAGGTCTTGCTTTGAGCAGGAGGTTGAATTAGATGATATGCTGAGGTCCTGTCCAACCCTAATTTTCTATGATTCTATGGAATGTCTATCATAAATGTCTATATTCATTGTAAATGTAGTAAACAGTGTCTTAATAAATTGTATATTATACACAAGGCTTTAGGGAGACCTAATTTGAAAAATGCTACCATTAGGTATAGCAAAACATGCCTATCAAATTTAAAATAAATTTGGATGAACTTAATGTAGTTGCTTCAACAGTGACTTTTTCAGTTCCAAACAGAAAACTTCCAAGATAATGAGATCGGAGACCACTACCACAAACAACAGTAGAAATTGCTGATGAACAGAACAGAGCAGACTATGGAACAATGGAATAGCAAGGAGGAAAATATTATGAATAAGTCAGTGAAACTACCTGCACATTAGGCTGGTTGTCTCAAGTTAAAAAAAGAGAGAGAAACAAACAAGCTCTAAGAAGTTTATTTAGAGAGATGGACTGTAAGTCAATAAGACTTATACTACTTTTATAAAATGCACTATTGTGTTCACAATGTAGTATTTTGAAAGTTCTGTTCACAGTAGAGTAAAAAGAGCATTGATTTTGCTTTTCAAGGCATGTCATGTTAAAAAGAGAGAGCAAACAAGCCTCAATATAACTTTATCTGTTTTACCTCTCAAAGATCTAAAATAGAGGCACAGAAGTTGTCAGACAAAGGACTGGGTCGATGGCAAAGTAGTTTGATAAAGAAACTAATTTAAAAAAGAGCGAAAGTTAAGGGTCACAAATAGATGACTGCAATAGATGACTTGCAATTGAAGAGAAAACTAAAATATAAGGATTGGATAGCATTTGTCTGCATAAAAAAATCATAAAATAGAATACTTTAAGCTATTATAGTAAGGCACAAAATAATGGTATCTGAAAAAAAAAAAAAGATATGAAATGATGCCTAGGTCTATTGGACGTGCCTTAATTGATCAGAGCTTCTGGTTTGCACTGTCCCCTATGACCTGTAGTACTTAAAACAGACTTGCTTTGCTCAACAGCACAAAGCTTTGAAATCTAGAAACAGACTTGAACCTGTCAGCTCAGTTCTTCTCTAGCTAATGTGAAAGATACGACAATGAAGTGATATCCAGGCTTTTGGTTCCAATAACTTGGGTTAAGAGTAGATATTTCATTTGTCCATGGAAAAGTTGTGCCTGGTTTGTTTTTGGTTTTTTTCCCTGGAACAGAAATATCCTCAGATTTAGTGGGTGCACACATCACCCTTCTACTCAGGGTTTTCTACATTTATTAAATGATGCAATCCTGGGATAATCATTAGAAGTACTGTGCAATTTCCCAGGATGAACTAGTAGTACCATAACTTATCCTGTTCAGAATTTATACTGGCATAATGAGCTTTGGATATCTGAATATAACTGTACTTTGTCTTGGGATAAAATGGGACCATAGAACAAATGCAGTGTCTGTTTGTAGTATGTAGACATATTCTGAACCTTCACATCTACATCCATCTTCCAATCTCCCAGTGTTCAGGGTCTTGAAATCTCTTTAAATCTGGAGTTGGACTCATCTCTACCTTTGCATTAATTGTATGACTAAGATCAAGTAGCCAATTATTTGGAGCTGAAATTGTAGCCAAATTAATGTAGATTAAGCAAATTTGCTTTTTGGAAAGAAAACAAGCAAATCATTAAAAAACGGGGAGGAAAGGCACCTTGTTAAGCTATTAAAGTTATTGGACCTCTCTCTACAAGCAAAATCTTGTTCATCAGATCAGTTGCAGGAGAGGTGAATGTACCAAATGCAATTGTATATGAAATTCTTTTTTCTCTTCTGCTTTGAAAGTTCCTGTCAAGGTTGGGGAAAGCCTAATTAAATGAAGATATAAAACAATAAGAGGGATAAAGCAAGTGATGTCTGCATGAATACCATTGACTGGTTAGCTTAAATAAAAACAGGAAAGTAGATGGGTGCTAGGGAAGTGTTTTAAATCAATACAAGCCACTTTGGCTATGATCTCAGCAGCTCTAACAATAATTGCATTAATCTATTTGGACATAAAAGCACCACTTTGACTATCAGTATTTTTAATTCTGTGGAGAATTCTTGCCATTAAACATTGTTAGGGAGCAGAGGCTGCAATATGTCCTTTGAAAATACTCCCCCCCATCCTCCAGTAATTTATAAGCCATGATGAGATGCACATATTATCTCAATTTAATGTTAAATGCCAGAGAAATATGACATGCCATTATGTATTTTCTTTATCAGCTTTTTAGATGAGTTATTCAAAAAGAGTTTATTAATTGCTACATATTTTTATAACATAAAGATTTGCTACGAATAAAACTGACTTGCCTTTTTTACTAATTAACCAGGGAAAAAGGCACATTAACATAGTTTGTGATAATGTGTGTAACAATTTTGAGACATCAGGGAGGGTCTACTATCTCATGACTACGCAGTACTTGAAATATATGCTGTATGTTCTTTTTCCAAAATGGGGGATTCCAGTGGCAGCATTTTGGCCCTTTTGAAGTCAATGAGAGTTTTGCTGTCAAAATCATTGTTGCTTGTAGGTGTTACAGGGTTTCGGCCCCGTTTTGGTCGGTGCCTTGTTGCCCAGCAATGTCAGGGTGAAATCAGGTTTCGGTGCCACTTAGATGGTTCGGGTGCTGCCCCTTCTCGCCTGCCAGATCTTTGATGTTCGTTGTTGGGGAGGCAGATCCCTGTAGGTGGCCTGAGGGGGGTCTCGGCCATGGGCTGTCTTCGTAGGTCTCCAAACCTCCCCTTTACCTCACCTTTACCATGTCCTCCGCCTGGGTAGATGCTGCTCACCACAGGTCTTCCCCTGGATGATTTCACCTCATCTACACTTTCCACCTTGAAAGGGTCAGGTCTTCCTGGCCGTCAGTCTTTCCAGGTCTGTCCCTTTCTTCAGGTCAGCTCCCTTCCCACCGGGCAACTAAACCTGCCCCATTCAGGGCTAGACTGTAACTGAAGAAAACTTAACTGAAAAATGACCAGCATCTGCCGGTGGGCTCCTGAGATTCTGTCTCTCTGGACCCATGGTCCCTTGGGGGACTTGTCCATCATTTTTATCCTCGAAGGCATAGGGATAGGCAACTGCTCTGTGCGCAGCCTCTGTCAGCTCTTCTTGCATGACCTCCCTGAGGCTTGGCTGATGTGATGTCAAGCTGTCCTGGTCCCACCAGCCAGCACTGTTTGCTTCTCCCTCCAAGGGGTCTGTGATTCCCCATGCCTTACTTGCTGTGGGCTGGACAGGGATGCCTGCGGTCCTGAGGGGCCATCCCTGGCTGCGGTGTCTGAGCTCCCGTTTGGAGCCCCACTGTTCCCCTACAGCGTCCCATGAGACTGCTGCTCCCTGGTGGGGCTCCCTTGTCCCTGTCAGCTCTGGAGGCTGCTCTCTGCTTTGTCCATCTGGGTCCTGAGGCAGACACCCTGCTCCTTCCTCTGGCATCTGGGGTTTAAGCCTTCTGGCTCCACAGCTGGCATCTCCAGTGTTCCACTCCCCACTCCCCAGCACCAGCACAGCTGGATCCTCAGCTGCCTTTTGAGCAGTCTGTGCTTCTCAAGAGCCATGCCCCCTGGTGTTCACCGATGCGCAGGCTCAGGCAGCTGCAGAACTGCTGAGCCTGCATTGGCATTTCCTTTCAGCTGTCACTCATCCTGAATCCTATGGTGAGTATTGGGGTGTATCAAGTGAGGGTTTGGGATATGTTGGGGGAGCTTTTGCCTCCCCATTCACAATCACCAACGACATATTTCTGCTGATATTATTTAAAGCTGATAACTTATTCAAATCCAAGAAGTGGTTTATTTCCCTATTTAACATGGGACGTTTATCTTGAAGGTGGTGGGGAGGGAGGCAGGCATCTGCTGCAGGGTCAGGGTTGGAGCCACAGCTGCTGCCCACCATGCTTCTGCTGCCTCTGCTGTCCACATGCCCCCTCCTTCTCCTGCTGCTTACCCTCCAGCACAGCTCCAGTTCCACTCCAGGGTAGGCCACAGAGCATGTGGTTGTTCTATTCACTGCCCAGTCGGGTAGTAGAAGCAGCAGTAGCAACAGCTCTGGCCTGGGCTCCAGTTCTGGGGCCCAGCCGTAGCTGCCATGACTGCTGCTATTGCACTGGTTTGGGGCCAGAGCAACTGTGTGTTCCATGCCCTAAGATGGAGTAGTGCCAGAGCCCTGCCAGAGCTGGAGCCAGAGGGTAAGAGGCTTTGGAAGTCAGTGTTGGGGGTGGAATGGTTCAGACTGCAAGGGGGGCCAGGCAGGGAACAAGCAATGAGGGAGGCAGGTTCCAGGGTGTGCAGGCATGGTGGGGGGCAGGTGCTGGGGAGCACAGGCACTTGTGGATCAGATATTGGGGGGAAGCAATTGGTGGAGACAGAGCAAAGTGTAGGTGGTCAAGAGTCAGGCTGCCCCCCCTCCCCACCTCTCCAACAAAATATAGCAGGCATTGATATAATATTGAGTTTTAGCCAATTCATTGTTGGATGCATTTTGGGGTAAACAAAAATAATCTGCAGCTGCATGTAAAAATAAATAAAAAGTAAGCAAGCTTTCTTTCATTAAAAGAAATAAAAAAATGAAAAACAATAATCACAACCATTCCTTTCTGGTCCTAACACCTATGGGTGTGTGTAGATGAAATGGAGGCCCTAAATTGGGTTTTAAAAAGCACCGCTTCAATTTAGGGCTGTTTAAACCCCTGTGTCATGCACACACCCCACTGACTTAACTGTCTCTCCAGCAGGGAGGGGAGGTGAGCTGTTGGTGGGTGGAGCAGTCCCTGGGATGTGGGGGGGAATGGTATTTAACCTCTATGGCTGTGGCAGCAACCCCCCCAGGCAGCACCCGCCCACAGGCACCCAACTTGAGCGGTCCTGGGGGGCACCACAGCCATGGAGGGAAACACCAGGCACCTGTACAGCTCAAGCAGGCAGAGAGGCTCTGGGAGAGAAAACAAAAAAGATCAGGCTCACCACATTTTTGGGGTGGAGTCTGCCCTCCCCGGGTGCTGCCAGGCTGCCTGCAGGGCTTTCTGCAGAGTTGTGGAGCTGCATGGAGCCTGGTGCTTCTCTCCTTGGCTGTAGGGCCAGCAAAATAGAATTCCTCAAAGAGTTTTACTTTGCTACACCCCAAGTCATTTAAGGTGCATTATGCCACCAAATTTCCTACAGTGGCTGGAATTAATGCTCAATACGCCACCAACACATGCAAACACTGACACCATTAAAGCAGTGCAAAAGCATTTAGCCTGCTTTAAAGTGTTGTACACATGCCTCTTGTTTCATCTATCCCCAGCCTATGACCAGGCTTTGGCCACATACCAGGTGTTTTACAAGTATAAGCCGAGTAACATATGACATCTTGTCTGATCTTATATGTTAAAATCAATAAGTTTGAGGTTTGCACTTGTCCTGGATGAAAGAACAGTCCAAAGGAAAGAAGAGTTCATAGGATTTTTATGCTAATATAAGTGAGGGAGAGGTATTTGGAATGGCAAGGAGTAGTTCTAAAAGATGTGAAATAACAGGTACCAGCTGTGTCACAAAAGTGACACATGCTTTCTTGCATGCATACCAGCCTCTGGCTCTTTACTATTCATTCCAGCCAAGAAGAGCACAGACCAACTGTAGATGCTTCCTTAGCCTGCCAAAGGGTATCTGTACCTGAAAGCTTGCAAAGAAGAATTTTTCCAACTATTTGGTCTAATAAAAGATATCAGACTTACGCAAAGAACCTTGTCACAAAAGTACACGCATTCCATAAACTCCTTTCTTTTTTCTCTCTCATCCAAATACAGTTCAGGTATAACCTTACTGTGTTTAATTTATGAGATGTGACAAGATCATCACCCATTGTAGAATGGAAAAGGATAGTGATTTTTCATTTTTGTTTTTGTTGGAAACATAACAACACAGCGCTCAGTTCAATTACAAATTAGTGCAGGCAATTTCCAGGTACTCCCTCTGAAAAAACTCTAGTTTTTCGAGAGCTAAATTTGGGAAGAGGTTAATAATAACTGTGGACAGTGCAGTCAGAGTGGGCTTTGATGGTGAAGGAAAGCGAACAAGGCTTGCAGAGAGCTGCATATTCTCTGCTCGTTGCTGTTGCAGCCATAAGGTTATGTGAAGCGGGGACTGTGAAATGGCTCTGGAATTAAACCTGTCCTTCCTTGGTGAAGTCACGTGAGAATGCTGGCACAAGAAATACTATTTTCTCTCTCTTCCCAAGCACCAGCGTGTCTTGGGCATTCTTGATGAGATAATCACAATTGGCACTTTTCCCATTCTAGTAAACCTCCCCCAGCCAGAATCTGAGAAAATAATGAAGTGCTATGTTAAATCTCTGGTGTTGTTTCCACCATACAACTTATCAGAACACCTGAAATAGTAAGTGGGCTAAAGTAATTTTTCACATGATTTTTGTTTTGGAGTACTAAGGCTCAATTTAATGCCTTCTAAAATGAAATGAGAGAAACATCAAAATAAAGTCTAATATTGTGCAAAACTAACTTGCCCATCTGGTGTTATCACAGCTCATACATGCAAACAAATTAAACCAAAATAATTCATAGTGTAAAAGTAGAAAGCATAGCAAAATGCTAATATGCATCCTAGAGAGCAAATATATAGCATTTAGAGCATAGGCATTATATAATACTAAGTAAAATCCTAGGCTTTAAATGGACATTTCATTTCAGTTGGTCTCAAGTGTCACAGTTTTTGACCCAGATCAAAACAGTAGTAACACACCCACTTACACATGGAGCCCTTCCAAGCTGCATTGCTGGTCCTCTGTCAGTAGGTGGTCAGCAAGAGCACAGTCGAACAGGCTGGTTGCTGACATGACACAACATGATATCCCAGGAAAAGGCATTAGCACACTTTGTCCTATGTGCATCATAGGTACTTGGATTGGGACAATGGATGTGTACATTCATAGGACCCTTGGACAAAAGGCTTTCTCCCAGGAAAATTTAAATGTTTATTTGCAGCCCTAGACTACAGCACTAGATTTAGAAACAGATCTTTCCTTCAGAAAAATCTGCTGGAAATAACTACAGTTGGCTGAACCAGCCCTAGTAAACATAAAAATTATCAAATAATTTCCTAGCTTTCTATTGATAGATCTTCAAATGGACTTCAGTGTTTACAAACGTGTATATTTTTGGGTGAGGATACAAGCATTGCAGTCAAGAATGTTTATATATTTTTGGGTTTCCAAGTGTTAACTACATGTATTCACTAATCAGCAGACCTTCCCTAATCAGTGTTCCTTACAACTCATTTGCCACTTTAGTCACCGTGTTGTTTCATTTCCTAACTGTATATATAACTGCTAAAGATGAATATAACTGCTAAAGATGAAGGGTCATATCCCAGCCCAATGATATCATTAGCAAAATTCCTGTTGCTTCAGTGATGTAATTTAATCATAGATCCACAGAAGCACCCATCTCTCAGGGTTGTCTGTAGAGAGTTTTGCCTGGTAGTTAGACAGGTAGGTATTAAACTGTTGCTTCTCCTTTTATTGTTGGCAACAAAACACTTAGCCAGCTGAATGTACCACAGAGCTGAAAAGCAATAAAACAATACATTTATTTCAGTTTATCACCCACAGGAGTTTTAAATATAACCTTTGTGTTGCCCTTAGTTTTGTGAGGTGTTCTGGCATCATTTTTACTCTTCGATCTGAATTCTATTTAATGGAATTTTCAAAGTCCCATGGCTTATATGTGAGCCAAAAACAGGGTCTTGGGAATTTTGCATAAAATGTACTTGTGTGTTGGATGCTTTTAAAGCTTAAAAATGACTGATTTCCACACTCGTGGAAATGGCATCTGAAGCAAACTATTTATTATCAAATGTCTCAAGCAGATCTATAGCAAACCAGAACCACTCACATTAACCTCTCTATAGCAGGTACACTTTTGAGAGAGAGAACTCTGGCCTTTAGAAGTCATGTTTTGAGAAAGCTAAAGTGATAGAAAATAAAGGTTAGGATAAGAGCTACCTTAACCTTGAACAACACTAATTAAATTCTGTATGACATCACTAATTACATTCCACAGTGAGACTGATATTTTAACAGCTGATACTGTACTTTGATATTTTATATCATAATGTCAATCTAGTTTCCCTCTCACTTAAAAATATAGATGATAAATGAAGAGGGGGAAAAAAGAAAGAAAGTCTTTCCTCTTTGATTCCCACAGTTTTTGTTGGTTTCATAATAAAAACTAAGGCCGTGATGCTGGAAATTGCACTCCTAGGAAATACCATATTTTCTAAATTTATTTTTAAAGTTGTGGCTGAATTTAAGAGATTAATAAAGAGCATTATCTTGAAGCAGACTGCACAGAATTCCCCCCACAACTGTGCTAATAACCCCACTATAATACTTTTTTGAGCCTGTTTGAAGAGAGACTATGGGGATATCACCTGTGGGGATGATAATTTATGATTTGTGACACTAGGGCTGCAAGGATGCCATTAAATTCACTTTTACATTTCTTCTTATGTTAGTTTAAAGCAGATATCTGGAAATAAAGAGTTTGTGTCCTGTGGAGAGGCAGGAGAGCTTTGAAGTCTGTCTCCACTCCCTCATACCCAGCTTCCTCCTTAAAAGTCTACATTGTAACTCATAGCTGTATAATATGAAGAGGTCATGGAGTTTCGTGTCATGGAGACTATTGCTGCATACAAGGAGTAGAACAAAGGACAATTACCCATAGTGACTAGATCTTCCAGCAGGATAGTTTAAAAGAGCTCAATAATTTCCTAATACTAATTTTTATTGTACATAAGCAGGTTGCTGTAACTGCTGCAGATGTCACATAGCTGCAAATGAATGTGTAGGCAGTCATTTCAAATGAAGAAAATCAGTTCATGAGAATGGGGATGCAGAAGTCCACAAGAATCTCTTTCATGACAATATGGGCACTTCCTAATCCATTATAGACATTTACACCAATGTGTCCAAGTACAAGCCTTCGGGTGGTTACCTTGACTCGCTTGATGTACAAAATCATGTCATAGTTTTGGATTTTTTTGGTTAGTAGAATGATATCTCTTTCTTTCCTAATGTTTTCCTGTGTCCCTCTGAAGCGAAGGAGAAAAAGGATATGTTTAGAAATAACATAGCTGCTCCCAGATACCTACTTTCCATGTGACTTAATTCTTTTTCCTCTTATATAGTCACAGAAAAGTACAGAAATCCCCTTTCAGGAATTCAGCATATAGGAAACATATAAAGAAACACTGCCCGCATAAATTATCTAAAGGCCTTTCTTGTAGGGCTCTGTGAAGCTTCAGTCCCTGATCCATAGTTTCATAGTTTCATAGTTTCTAGGGTCGGAAGGGACCTGAGAAGATCATCTAGTCCGACCCCTGCCATGGCAGGAAAGAGTACTGGGGTCAAATGACCCCAGCAAGGTGTTCATCTAACCTCTTCTTAAAAACCCCCAGGGTAGGAGCCTGCACCACCTCTCTTGGAAGTTGGTTCCAGACCTTAGCCGCCCTGACCGTGAAATAGCGCCTTCTGATGTCTAACCTAAATCTACCCTCTGCTAGCTTGTGACTGTTGTTCCTGGTCACTCCT
>NW_017729032.1:119374343-119382210 GCF_001723915.1 Gavialis gangeticus
GCTGGGAGGTTGCTGTTCTGGTCCCTACTTAGGAAGATGGAGGCAAAGAAATCATTAAACTTGTTAGCTTTGTCATCTGGTGTGACGACCAAGTTTCCCAACGCGTCCTGCAAGGGCCCCACATTACATGGGACCTTCTTTTTACCCCCTATGTATTTAAAAAAAGACTTCTTATTGTCCTTAATCTGGGAACTTTATCACTAGGAGGGTGGTAAAGCACTAGAACAGGTTACTCGGAGAGGTTGTGGAATCTCCATCCTTGGAGGTTTTTAAAACCTGGCTCAACAAATCCTTGGCTGGGTTGACATAGTTGGGGATGGTCTTGCTTTGAGCAGGGGTTTGGACTAGATGACCTCCTGAAGTTCATTCCAACCCTAATTTTCTATGTTTCTAAATTGTCTATGATCTCAGTTCTCTTAAGTTTGATTTGGTCCAATGATAATTATGAGGGTTAAAGTAGAGGGGTAGGTTGTAGCTGTGTTGGTCTAAGGACATAGGCAGACAAGGTTCTTTGGATGAATCTGATATCTCTGAGGGTTAAAGTATAATTTCTGAAAGAGAATGTAACTCCCATTTTTATCCCCTTAAGATTTGGCAATTTTTTTGTACTTTTCTCTAATAGAATGAACCTATCTTGCCAGTGATTCATATTTCTCCCTTTAAAGAATGCCTTCAAATAATCATTTAAAAAACACAGAAAACCAGCAACAACCAAAAACAGATATTTAGACCTTTTCATTATGCCATATCTATCCTCTTTATGTCACTTTTATGACTCTTTCAGGTCTTACAGCAGGGAGGCTTTACTGTCTAGTCAGTCTAAAATACAGTGGTAAATATTGTATATGAACTTGATTTTTTTTTACAACTGGATTTTTGAAATATAAAATTATGTATTAAAATACTCTAAAGAAGAAAGCTCATTTTATTTCTCAAGAATCTATAGTAACATATTTTTCCTGTTTTGTTTGTACCTATTGCTGGAAGGGTATAACATAAAGATTTTTAAAAAGGTATTTCAGCAAGAGTACATGCCAAGAAAAAATATAAGCAAATTGTTAATGATCATCCTAAGGGAAAAAAAGTTTCTAATCCAAAGCGCTATGGAACAGTAATTCATGCTTTCTGTAGTTCTTGGAACTCCCATAGGAATATGCAGTAAATGGGTGGCAAAAATGGAAGCAACATCTCAGTTAAAAGGTATCTCCATAGGCATAGTAGTTATTTTTATTTCCCCTGTGTAGTTTATTTCACCCAGAAGGATTGACAGAAGGATAATTAGACCATGGCCAGTACTTTGTAAATGAACAGGGAAAGGGATAATGAGAATTCCCACCCTTCTTACCAAAGAACACAGAAGGTCTATGTGAGGCTAGATAAAGTTTCCTATCTGTATTGCTTGTCCCATTTTAGCAACTTCCTTAATCTCCCTGAGCATTTCATAATCACCTTCACCTTCCTGCTCAGGTGATTGATAGTACAATCCTAGTACATATTCTGTGTATTCAAACAGAGAATTTTTACCCGCAGGGATTCTATGGTAGTTTTTCCTTCAGATAAGACTTTTGTGCTGTTACTGTCTATACTATCCTTATCAGCAGGGAACCTGGTTTTCTCTGATAAAAAGAAATCCCCAATATTTGGATTAAGAAAAGTAATGCAACATGCACATTTTTCTGTGATTAAAATGACACACCATTTTATATTATATATAAAGTGAGGCCACATTTTATATATATAAAGTGGTGTGTCATTTTAATCACGGAAACACGTGTATTTTGAGTTACTTTTTTTTTACTGAAAATTGAGGATTTTTTTAAGCCAGAGAAAACCAGGATCCTTCATTATCAACATTGTTGAGAATCTGTGGTCTGAGGTATAGTGAAGCAAGCAATACTATGCTAGTTAAATATTTTAACCAATAAAAATGTGATACATTACAAAAAATCAGTAGTTCTGATGCCATCAAAAGGAACAATGAGGAGGGGGGAGGAAATAGCACAGGTTGTAGTTCATATTTCCACATGTTCTCTGTGATCTAAATTGCATCTTGCAAATTATATATATATAAAATGATATTTCAAGGCCGAAAAAACCAACCAAAGTTACTCTATAGTTTATCCATGGGGGGGAAATGATAGACTCCTTTGTTTATGCTTCCACAGAAATTGAATATAATCAGAAAGCCAAAGTACCTTAAGCAGACAACAAAATGTGGTCATAGAAGTGTTGGCTTGCAAAGGGTTAGGAAAACAAGAGAAAAAAGAAAAATGCGGGTAAGGCTCTATCAGGATTTCTGGGGATGGGATGATGATGGAAGAGGAGAAAAGTAGAATACATATCAAGCACTATAAAGAAATGGAAGCATTCAGAAGCATCCAGGTTAATTAGATAACCTCAAGTCATGGTTTGTCAAAATATTTCCTCTCCCCCTTCTAGCAAACTGATGTCTGAGAAGAGGTGTGAAGGAGGCAAAAATGGAGACCTGGCAGACGGACATCGGGAAAGGAGTACCAGGCATATTGAAGAGATAAGTGGGGTGGGAAAGAGAGATAAGTTGGATGAGATGAAAGAAGCAGTTAACTGAATTATTTGAATGGAGAACAGGAGATGTAAAAAAAAAAATGGGGACCATCTGTGTTTGTACACACACATGTACAAGTCCAGTGATGCATCACTGATGTGTAGACAGCTTTGAAGTAGGATGCCACAGATAGTTATCAAGGCAAGTTAGAAGTTATGGAGAGTAGCACCTAAATGAAAATACAGGTAAAATTTGTGTAATCCATGTGTAAGTACCATCCATGTAAAATTCTGATAAATCAGGGGTTAATGTCCAAATACTTGTGCAAGTATTACATTTTCTTTACCACTGTTGTTTTACCTAAAATGAGAGGTGTTTTTCCTCCAAATATATTCATTATTAACTTGGTGACCCAAGCAAATTGATCATCTTCTGTAAACAAATGTTGGATACTAAACTGTCAATAGTTGTTGTGAAAAAGTCTGTAAAGTGTTTAGTGTAATAGTACATAACAGTGATTCTCAACCACAGTTCTACAAGATCCTTGTAAGGGTCCCCCAGGGTGCAATACTAGCACTATTAGGCAATACACATGATTCACAAGATAAGCCTGGAGATTTCAAATAAGAATCCATGGTGTCAAAAACATTCTGACGTGATGAGGCCTTTCTGAGTTCTTTGCAATGGAATAATTGCTCTTATTTTTTTCTACAGGTAAAAAATAAGTGAAAATATGAGTTGGCATTTCTCAAGGAATACCTTGCATTTACGAAGGTTGTGAACCACGGGTATAGAAAAAAATATTATTCCTTTCAAATGGGTTCTCACAGAATTCTAGTTGGAGGAGTTTTTTCTGCTGTAGCTCCAAAAGAGATCCATGTGCCCTCTAGCAGCAGTTTCCAAATAAAATACATTAATGCAGCTAATTAGTAGGCCTGTGTGAAGTGGCTAGTATTTGCTTTGGATTTGGATTTGGCCAATTTGAGGGACAGTGATTCGATTCAGTGATTCAGTTGAATCTGATTCGGAGATTTGGCTGCCACTGAATTGGCCAAATCTCCGAATTGGACCAGCCCCATCCCATGCCTGCTCTCCCAGCCCCATCAATGGCTGCTCCTCCTGGCTCTTAAAAAAAAACAACCCAAAAACCTGTCACTCACTGGCTGTTGCCAGGTTGAGAGGAGTGATCCCCGCTATGTTGGGGGCTCTGTCACAAGCCCCCATGCCCCACTTGCTTGCCCAGCCCCAGCTCTTAATAAAAAAAAAAAGAAGAAAAGCCCTCACTCACTGGCTTCTGCCTGGCTGGGGGGGGGTGATCCCCGCTGCACCCCACTGCCCTGCACTGTGTGGGGGGCTCTGCATTGAGCTCTCAGAAGCCTGAACAGCTGCTGCAGGAGTCAGTAAGTGTGGGGCTTTATTTTTTTTTTTAAAGAGCCAGGAGGTGGGGCCGGGCGGGGCAGTCATGGGGAGTGCTGGGACAGCAGGTGGGGGTTGAGGGGCACTCAGGAGGACTGGGGGAGCAGGCAGGGGATGGGGCCTGGTGGGGGTCCCCCCCATGGTCCCGTCCTCCCTCATTCAGTACCCCACCCCCATTCCCTACTTACTGGCACGGAGTCTAGGTCCAGCTCCCTGTGGCAGTAAGCAGGGACTGTCCAAATCTCCAAAGATTTCTGAACCTTTTCCAAATTGATTTGGAGAGCTTCAAGTTGATTTGGACCTCTTTATTGGTCTCCTGATTTGATTCGGATTCGGAGATTCAGCCACCGAATTGGGCTGAATCTCCTCCAAATCAAATCAACACCCAAAGCTTCACACAGCCCTACTAATTAGTATTGACCTTTTCCAATATTCAACATGCCATTGTTTTATTATCATGAAAGTTTGCTTTAAAGAAGGTGTAGCTAATCTTACAGGCAGAGGGTGCGTAATTTTCAGTTGGGTTTTATGTTTATGCTAATGTTAAGAAACAGTGAATGGTTTCTGCTGGGCAGCCTCAACACAGCCTTAGAGATATGATTTTTATTTATTTATTTTAACAGCCTTAGAGATATGATTTTTATTTCATGTTGTATACTTCATTAGAATGTGTTATTCAGTGAGGTGGTGCCTTGGACAGTACATGGGAACTCTTAGTGCTGAAATTACTTTGCAGTCATGCTTCAGCTTATTTCCTTCCAGAAAAAAAGTCTTTATCCAACAGCTCAAAGTAATAACTATCTTTCAAATATCATCTCAAATCCATTTTGGGATTATAAACAAGAGTGTATTAGGATCCTTTTGATACAGTACATGAACCATGTCTCACTCTCATATCCTTTTTGTCCAATTTACTTAGAGATAAACTAGGTTATGAAACCCATCTTTGTTTCACATGAATACTTTTCTGAAAATCCTGTAATGATTACAATGTTAATTTCAGATAATATAGCAATTGATGGCCCAATGAAACCTTTACCTGCTGACCTAATAAGACATTCAAGCATGACATACTAAAAGCAAACTTTAAAAGAAAGAGGTAGTTTATACAGTGCCATCAGTCTGTCACTTCTGCACTAAAAAAACCAAACAAACAAGCAACCAGGAAAAAGCAACTTCTCAAATGTTGGCAGTATACATGCAGTATATGCTATGTACCTACAGTACCCAGAAATAGGATTATTGTAAATCCCCTAGTTGCTATGATCCTCTAATGAGGCTAATTCTTAGCAACACCTCCTTTGTCTATTGTTCTTTGCTTTTCCATATGTAAAGATCAAGGGCTAAATCTTCCCAAGTCCCTTGTGGGCCAAGACTTTCTACATTTCTGTATTCCCTTTAAGTCCCTGCCTCTATTGGATAACCATTAGTCTGCTTCCTCTTGGCTTTTCAAGATTTGTTACTTATATTACTGTGTAAGACAGATTCCCAAAGTTAGAAGCACAGCAATGTACCTATATACTCTGTAGATATATAACATGTATGGAAATTCCAGTACTAAGGCTATAAAGGTACAATATTAGATGAACTTAGAGCTGCATGCATCTTCCACCTATAACCAGATTTCCTGTGATTGTTTTTTGTGTGTGTGTGTTTTTTGGAAAAATGCACCGGTCCAAATCACTGGGAAGAATCAGCCTGGTGCTGTTGCTGGCCCCAGCCAGCAGCAGCAGCCTGCTGTCATCCCAAGCACAGATCCAGGGGCACGCACCCCCAGGAAGAGCCTGACAAAGCCCTCCAGCCTGCAGCCCTCCTGGGGGGTGTAGAGCAAAAAGAGGCATGCCTTGTCCCCCCCCACTGAGAGTTCTTGTCGCAGCTGGTGCTGGTTGCTTTTGAGGCCACTGCAGGGAGGGCTGGGGTGGGTGCAGACAAGACAAGCTGTGCTGCATCCTGTGCCACCCGGGTTCCGCTTGCTGCCACTCCCCCCACCCCTGCTGCAGCAGCCCTGGGAGCAGCCGGCACTAGGTGCCTGCACCACGGCATGGTGCAGCCCAGCCCAGGAGATGGGGTGAGTGGGGACAGGCAGAGCACAGGCGGGGTGAGTGGGGTCAGCCAGGAGCTGGGGGGACAGGAGGAGCATGGTGCAGGCCTGGAAATGGCACCCTTCCTCCCGTCCCTTCCCTAGCCCCAGCCTCAATCCTTCTCTCCCTCCCTCACTGCCTTGGGAACCTCTCCTATTTGTTGCATTATGAAGTGGGTTTGCTTTAAGGGAGGGAAACTCCCTATGGCCTATGGCCAAATCTCTGAATCAGCCCCGAATCTCTCCAAATCAATTTGGAGGCTTCCAATTTAATTCAGACCTCTTCATGAGTCTTCTGATTTCATTCAGATTCAGAGATTCAGCTGCCAAATCAGGCTGAATCTCCTCTGAATTTAATCAGCTATCAAAGCTTCTCACAGCCCTAGTAAACACCAGCAGTGACTTAAAACACTTTGGGCCCAGATCCTCTGATATATTTAGTTTTGTACACCCCACTGAAAACAGTTTGAGGATCTAGGTCAATCTGAGGATGTGGTTCCAGGATCAGGCATTCAAGGCAGCTTTCTTGAAGTTCAGACTCTAGGTTCCACATGTGGATCTTTTCTTTCCATCTGCCTGTCTTGTGCATACTGTCAAAAATCAGTTTTGTTTTTAACTAAACAAAGATTATGTTGAAGGGGAGTAGAAATAAAATTTTACTCAGCAGTTTGTCTGTCATGTGAGGTGAACAATCTTTGAATATTTGCTAAAACATTACACTTCCCTTGGGTAAGAATTGGTGAATTTTTAACCAGTGTCATGCCTTTCCTCCTATTCGTGGCTGTTAATGTGCCAGTAAAAACGTTATGCACGCTTAATCATTCATAACCAAACCAATCTGATTCTTAGCAGCTAAAAGCTTTAGCATTCATAATTAAGTGACATGAGCAGAAAAGAACCAGCTAAATCTGGAAGTGGACAGTCTGAAAGCTTAATGAATGTTTAAATCTGCTTCTGTATTTAAGTGCAAGACATAAGAGTTTTTTCCTGTTTTCTTTGCAGGAAAAAAAAGTTAACAGCAGGTACTTGATATTGTTTTCTTGTTCCAGAAAAAAGGAAATTCTTGGCCCATGGCAGAGTTGCAAAGGATATCTAGGAATTCTTGATATAGAGTACAAAGTCAACTAAAGATAAAATAATGCATTATCAATTGAAAAAAGAAACTAATATTGGTATATTGGGCACAAATATTAATTATTACAACAAAACTAAAGAAAACATCCCCACAACTTTATGCATAGAGAATATATACAACATATTTTAGTCTCTATAATAATTTATTAAGGGAGCAATGAGTTCACAAGATTATTTGTGGTGTTCTTATGGATGAATAGAGTTCACTTAAGAAATCCAGGTGTAAGTGATAGTAAGTCGAGCTGTTCCTATTGTCTGAGTTTAGCAAACTTTTAAGGATCATATCTTCAAAGAGATTGGGTATTGAGTGTCACTGCATTATTATGCTGATTAATTTATAGTCAAGAACTGACAGGCATGTCGTTGATAGCTATTTCTGTAAATGGAAAAAGAGATGCTGGAGAAGAAATATACATGTTAAAGTGTACAGCTGAATTAAACCTCACAGCATTGTCCTTTCTTCTTCTTGGTAAATCCTGTTTGTGTTGGGGTACTAACAAGTAGAGGAAGAACAAAGTCCATCCATGCTAAACTGCTCCCAGAAGGGCATAGAACTTGCATAGAATAAAAACTTATTTTTAAAAAGAAATTAAATTTGTGCAAATTAGATTTTACATGCTGAATACAGAGGAGGGGCAAGCCCATGACAATCTTTCTGAGTGAATGTTGGGACTGTCACCCATTTTTTTACTCCATTCCTTATTTAGAAAAAT
>NW_017729032.1:119387210-119417139 GCF_001723915.1 Gavialis gangeticus
CCCCATCTCTCGTCCTTTTAAAAAAAAAAAAAATCCCCAACTCACCGGCTCCTGCCAGGTGGGAGCCAATCCCCACTGCCCTCCACTGCATGGGGGGGCTCTGTCACAAGCCCCTAGAAGCCCTGCAGCCCCTGCAGCAGCTGGTGAGTCCAGGGTGTTTTGTTTTATTTTGTTTTTAAGAGCTGGCAGCTGGGACAGCAGCTACTCCCACCCCCCGGTCATATGCAGTTTTGGTCCAGTTGGCCCTCCAAGTATGACTTAACTGCTAAGTATCTCGATTGCATAATTAATCTATTATAAACAGAAAGCTTCTAATTCCAGATCCAAAGAAAGGGGTAGAGGTCTAAAATGAAACATAGGTTAGATTTAGATTCTTAAATCCAAAACTATGACCCTCAAAATCTCTGCCCAGGAACAAGATAGCCCTAGATGTACTTTAACTCCATAGGTTCCTGATATTTTTTAATCCTGTTTTGCCAAGGTTCCCCAGGTCCTAAGATCTTGCTTCTAGACATCTCAATGCTTTGTCTTGGACAGCTCAGTGCTTATTTCATGTTTACATCTTCTTGAGTCCTGTCTAGCTCTAGAAATTAGATATTACCCAGACTTTCCTCCTCATCTCTGAGATGAGCGTGATCCAGTAGTTACTGTGAGAGCACACCCACACAAAACATAGGGACAGCTACTTTCTTTCAAACAGGAACTGCCGCTACCATTTCCCTTGTATCTAATAGCTCAAGAGGTACACTATCACCCAGTATGTGGGAGACACGTTCAGTTTTCTCTTCTATCTGATGTGATGTAAGTCTGTCTCCCACCTCACAAGAGGATACATGAACCTCCCACTTACAGGCTATTCCAAAATTGGGAAGGAGGATGTTTTCACTTCAATAAACAGTCCTTGGAGCACTGGTAGGAACCCTTAACTCTCCCCAGCTTGACATGAGTACCCTAACTACTAGTTACAGGCTACTGCTTGCTTTTGCTTTCTCTTCTCTCCAGCCCACAATCCTGGTAAGCAGGGCATTCTCCTGGGAAGTGGGAGATGCAGGTTTGAGTTTCCTCAGGCAGAAGAGACAATTGAACCCAATCTCTCCATTCTGGGAGGGTATTCAAACCCCTGACATATTAAATATGAGGGGGCAAGGTACAACCTCTTTCTCTTGCTGCCTAAGTGGTGAATTTTGTGCAGAGAGAGATCCATTAAGCATACTCTCAGAATGCTTGCCACATTACAGCCAGCAGGTGACACAAGGGAATGACAGGGGGAAACCTGGGTCAATCTGGAGTCAGTGTGTTTTATATTAATGGGGATTAATCTGAATTATTAATTGCTTCTTATGGTGTAAGTTCAAGAATGTGGCCTCATCATTTGTTAAGTAAAGAGGTCATAATTTGTCAAGGCTCTTACCACACCTTGGGGGACAACATGACACTGTCAAGCAGCAGAGCCAAGATTAGCAAAAAACCTTAAAAAAAAAAAAAAAAAAAAAAAGAGCAAATTCAGGTCTGTAACTCATAAATGTTATGGCTTATATATGAACAAGTCTTTTCCTGTAGGGGGCACATTTGTCTAAGTGAGCTGAAACAGAAGGTAGTTATTCCAAATCAGCAGGGGCATCCTGTAAAATTATGAGATAATTGAAACGGTTTTCAACCTAAGCAAAGGCCAAATTTTCAAAAAACATCAGTATCCAACATGAAAATAAAAATCCTTTTGATAATTCTATTCTTTTTATCTCTTATTGCACAGTTGGGGTTTGAGCGACAATAAATATTTCATATGATAACCTTGACCAAATGAACAGAGTAAAAATGTTCATAGTTAAAGTAAATTTTAACTGTTTAACCTGCCTGTTTGAGAAAAGCAAGCATCTAACCAATGCTTGGTAGAAAGAAAAATTCCTTTTAAGAAGTAAATTCATCCTTTCCTCCTTTTTTGCCCTTGTTTGTTAAGTCAGTGATACTGACCCCTGTTGGAGAAAAAGAATACTAGACTAGATGGATCACTGGTCTGACCTAGTAATATAATTTCTTTTGCCCTATTAAAACTTGAAGTTTGATTTTTTAAAAATCTTGCAAAGTACTGCTGATCTATCTGATGTAGTGCAATATTTCTTCATCTCTCTTTCCTTTCCTCTCATAAATTGTCTCAGTTCATATATTTTTTTCTTTTTTTCATATAATTGACAGGTAAAGACAAGCATAGAATATAGCTCAGAGGATTCAGATCTCATTGTTAGCCATGTCTCCACTGATTCATTTTCTCAGTGGACTTATTTTAGTCAGCTGACAACATAGCCATATGTGTATATGTTGTCAGCTGATATGACTATACACAAATCATACATTCATGTCAGATATATTTATTTAACCCTGTCTTGGAGGGCTGAATATTCTGGGTTTTTTTTCTTTTTAAAAATGTTTTTTTTGTTTAGCCCCAGGCACCTGCTCCTGCCTCTTACCTTGCCCCCAACCCCCAAGACCACTTCTTGGACTCATCCTTGTCAAAATCTAAAGCAATTACCATATTTCCAATCAGTATAGAAAAAAAGCCCCTGTCTTGTATTCATATGCCAGCAAACTCCCCCATTAAATACATTTAAACTTCTAGGCTAGGAACAGATTGCCTTTTATTAGTAGATGTTTAGGATGGGGAATCCAGAAAAAAGATGACAAAGCTGATATGGAAATACAGAGCGCCCGACTTAGGGACTAACAATAGAGGGATGGGGGAGAGGAGGGGAACACGACTAGGTTACAGGTAATACAATGTTAGCCAACTAAGCCTGGGGGGGGGGGGCGCCCCCTGCTTAGTCTGTAAGATGCAAATCTACCCTGCTTTCTTTGCCTCACTGCTTGTCTCATTTCCAGGGTATTTTGTATGCCACCTTGTTTCAATTTAGGTTGCAAATAACTAATAAAATTTGCAGTCTAGCTCTTTGATGTATTCCCTTGTCTTCATAGGGATCTTTGCTACCCAAGTAACATGTTACAAGAATCTTTTTTTACAGTTTTAAGTGCTGTTTCTGCCATTCCCTTTAATTATGGAAACAAATAGATTAGCTGCTTTGTGAATAAATCCTATTGCTTTGCAGAAGATTTAAAGTTGCTGGAGCAAAATGACAGTCCATTATTACTAATATTTTTTTTAGCAGTTATAAATCTCTGATAATAGATAATAGTCTTAAAATGAGAATATTGTTATGTATTTTGAAAAACAGTCAAATAAGATAAGGTAATTTGCCCTTTGAAATTCAAATAGGTCTATCCCTAATATTGGCCAAGATCTGTTAGACAGCTTATGAGGTAGTACTGGTTCTTTTGGTTTTTGGTTTTGTGAGTTTGACATGTCTCATAGGATTGTACCATAGCTTCAGTTTGACTTTACATACCTAGCCAATAAACAGCATCTCAAGCTCTTCTTTATGTACCTCTGCTAATACATGACTTTCAGGAAGTATAGCTAACATCACTTTTATGAGATTTTCTGATACCATGATTCTGATGCTTTTAAATGCAAATCTATTTTGTATACCTAGGTCTAGATCTTGTTCCACCTCCTAGTATCTAAGCATATTTAGTTGCTTAACACCATGCTCACGTCCCTGAAAACCCATTAATACATTTACTATTTCAATATGCCATTATCTTACCATAGAGTAGCAATAAAGCAGCAAGAAGGAAGACATACATGAACTTTGTATATTAAGAGTTTTCAAGAGACTTGATCAGGGTGGAATAAGATCACACTTACATATCTAAGTCCACTTATGCACCCAGTTGGTAGAAGAGAATCTTGCCTTCCTGTCTGTGTGATGAACAGGGTTCCCTGTTTTCTCTGGTATAACAAATCACCAATTTTCAGATTTAAAAAAGCAACCCCGAATCTACATTTTTCCATGATTAAAATGAAATGCCACTTATAAATATGAGAGAGAGAGAGAGAGGTTTCATTTAAGTTATGGAAAATGGTGGATTTTTGGTTACGTTTTTAAATCCAAAAATTGGGGACTTATTTTTATCAAAGAAAACCAGAATCTGTAGTGATCAATAAGCTTAGCTATCTTTTGGTATTTCAGATCTCTTGTCTAGCCAACCTTTCAAAATAGTTTGTCTTGCAGTTTGGAAAACCATATCATTTGCACTAGCTGCTTGAAATTCATTTTATTTCTGTTTTGATATGGGCAAAGGAGACATGGGAATACATACAGAAGTATAAGCTTCCTCTGATCATGATTCATTATAGAATCATAGAAAAGTAGGGTTGGAAGGGACTTATGAAGGTCATCTAGTCCACCGCCCTGCTTGAGGTCTGACCATGGGGTAAAATTCCTTCCTGATCCAAAAAGTGGGCATAGGTCCAACTTAGTGGAGGGTCAGTAACCTCTGAGTTTTAGCTCCAGCAGGAGCATTGGCATACTATAGTCTAAATGCCCAGCTTTCCCTGTAGGCAACACCAAATGGGTCTGAGGAAGGCAAAAACCAGCCCCTGATATGTGTAGCAAGAAGAGCAGAAATATTTCTTTCTTGGGCCCATGGGGAAACCAGAAAAACCCAGAAACGTGGAAAAAACAAAACATCCTTCATTCTGCTTTTTAGTCCGGGAACAGCAAGCACATCTCTACACATCACACCCTTTAACTGGACAGCCAGAACTTTCCTTTCTGTAATCCCCCATAATTTTATCCTGGCTCCTTTAATCCTCTTTTATAACTAAGCTGATTTTTTAGCTCTGCTTCATTCTCCTGCTACTGAATAGGGTCCTCTCTAATATCTACCAGTTTAGGCTAAAGAGCTCATCTCGTTATATTCCAGCAATCCTTGTGGGAGGAAGGGTGGGTGGAGGGGGCTTTCCTGGGCTTCTAACTGTTGCATTTTACAGAGCACTGAAACATAACTACTCCTATATCCCTGCCCAGCCTCTTCTTGAACACCTCCAATTATAGAAGGTATACAACTTCCTTAGGCAGTCTGTCCCACTGCCTCATTGTTTTAACAGCAAAGAAGTTTTTTCTTGCTATCCAATCTAAACCTACTTTGCTGCAATTCAAGGCATTGGTCCACATCCTTTTCTCTACAGAAAAGAGAAAAAAGGGTTCTCTCACTTCTTTATGGCAGCCCCCTTCAGATTTTTTGAAGACTGCCATCATAGTCCCCTTAACCCCTGCCTGTGCAAGTCAAAGGTGCCTGCCCCACAGTCTCCCATCACATGGCCTGCACTGCAAACTCCCCATAACTTTGTTGTATGGTTTGAGTAAGGCATCAGTAATTTCTAACTCTCTTTCCTTGTCTGTATAAACCATTCAGATAATATTTTTGGAGAGCAAGCAACCACCTTTCAGTCCTTGGCTGCGTATTGTAAAAAGGAGCTGCATCTACACAAGTGGCAGACTGTGCAGTTGTTACTGCATAGGCATTTAGTACTTGCTTAACCAAGTACTAAATGACTTTACAGTAACTGGTATTACTGCACAGTAACTGGTATTACTATGCAGTCTCCTCCCTGCACATTTTATTTTTTGGTGCTACCGTGGAGTATAGTAGCTCATTACTGCGGTGCACTATTGTTGTCATCACGGTTAGTGCCCACAATGCTATGGCACAGCAGCAACAAGCTACTGCACACTAATTCAGTGCTACTGCGCCATAGCATCTTGTGTAGATGCATCTAGGTTTTCTCAAAGATGTTCAATTAGATTGAGATCTGTTTCAATAGGTATTTTTGTTCCATAGAACACCAACAAAATTGATTCCATCAAAAAAGTACTGTTTGCATTTATTTTTCTATTTATGCCTAGTTTAGTTGTGTCATCATTACAGCTTTAGAGGCACAAGTAAAATAAGCCCCTTTTCACAGCAATACAACCTTTAATCTGACGGAAGTGGCATCCACTGACATTAAGTCATGCTGCTTTGATATGGAAGTACTTCAGCAATACTGCTTTGTAAGAAATGTATTTTCCCCAAATGTTTATACATCATTGTATGCTTTTATAGCTAAACAAATTCAACAGGTTTATTTCTTTTCCCAGCATTTGTTTTAAAGGAGTGGTTATGGTCAACATGTGCAGAATAAATTTACCTGCCTAAGCGGCCACTCTGGGGAATCTTTGCAATTCACTTAGTGAAGCCATTTCAGCTACTGGCACAATTTTTAAGTTATCACGTTTTAGGCCTTCTTTAGTCATTCTTTAGCCAGATATTTTTTCCCTGTAAGAACCGCTTTTCATCTGTTTGCATTTAGTCACAGATTCTTTCATGACATTGGTCTAAAACCTTCTTTAACAGAATGGTCTCCCCCTTTAAGGGAAGGCAGCTAGCCTAGCTAATGGGCTACAGCTGTTGGCAGGCTAATGAGGTCATGGCTCACTGAAAACGAAACCCCCCAATAGGCTGAACCAGGAGGAAGAGTGGAAGAAAACACCAGAGGCAGGAGCCTCTGAGCTATGAGGAGGACAAGCCTGGGAAAGGAAGGTTGAAACTTCAGCAGACCTAGCCCAAGGTCAAGGACAACAATAAGGTTTTGTGTTTGTTTACTCCGTTTGCTAAAAGACTGCATATTACCGGAACATGCTGTAAGGTGCTCCAGGCAGCAAAGGCCAGAAGATTTAGAAGTGCAGCTCCCCTCTGTAAATGAGAATCCTTTGCAGGAAGCGTCCTGAGTTTCAATGACCTCTGGCCAGAAGTTCACTGTTAGTTCTATGGGGGAGGGGAATATAGCTGCTGGATGGGAGCCTGCAGATGGTTTACCCCTAGCAATGACCCTTTGTCCTCCCTGCAAAGTTTTCAGAACGGGAGGGGGGAAATGGAGGAGAGAGAGAAATTGTTCATGGGTTTCACCAGCCAGCGCAGGAGGGTGTTATGGGTAAATTGGAGCCCTCCCACCTCAGGGAGGCTCCAGTGCACCTGTCTCACCCTCCAAAAGGGGCTGAAACCCCCCCAGCCCAAACTCCCTCTGCTCTCTTTCCCCCTTCTGTTCTGAAAACAGCTTGAGGCTGGAAGGCAGTGCAGACACAAGTTATAGAAGATACTATGTTTTGAAACATCTTCATCTGACCCTTCATGAAATGAGGGTTCAGAATTTTACCCAATCAGCCATTTTTGAAGTGGTCTGCAGCCATGCTTTCTGTGGCCAGATGCAGTGAATATTGTCACTTCTGTCTGCACCCTTAAAGACTGCATATTACTGATGCATGCTGAATGGGTTGAAAAGGCCCTGAGGCAACAACCTGCTACCCCCTCCAGAATCATCCTAGTTTTGCCTCATTTCCTTATGCCATTTTATTATCTATATAACATCTAACACCATCCAGACCTTCAAATATGTATTTTATTCTATTGATGCACATCAGTGCAGCTTAACCTGTACTTGCCATATGGTCTATATTCAATGCACAAAATCTTAAAATTGTTGCCAGCTAGTTGCACTTGCCAAAAGCTACTATCATGTAAAACTGTGAAAATTGTAGCTTTTGCTAACATGCTAGTGATTTCTTCTTCTGCAGAAACTGAAATCACAAGTGGCATAGGTAACCTGTGTGTGTGGCACATGACAGACCAGAGTGGGCACAGGCAGCACAGTGGCAGATAAGACAGGAAGCAGAAAACAGAGCATCAGATTCAGAAAGGAATACAGGGAAGAAAGCAAAGCAGTGGATCAGACAGGGAGCAGAAACCAGTGTAGCTGATTGGTCATGGGAAAGGGATTGGACTGTCACTAGGAGAAGGTGTGCAGCTCAATTGTGGCGCACATGCCAAAAAAGTTTACCCATACTGTTCTACTCTATGCAATTTAAAATGTTCCTTTCTTATTCCTTTGTTCAAATCTCTTGATTAGTACCCCATTCTTATTTCAGCTTGCCCTAGTTTGTCTATGGTCACTTTAGGATTGAGGCCAAAAGTAGATCCCTGCACTTTTGAAATAACTGACAACTATTCCATACAGCATCATTTTTATTTTTTTTATTTTATTGTTTAATGAAATGGAAATGTTATGAGATGCATGTATTATAGATGGTACTGGTGAAATTATCTTTCTGGTATCTCTTCCTGGCAAAGATAACCTTACACTCTGCAAATATATCAGTCTCCTTTCATTTGTTTCTTTACTTATTGATTCTTTATACTAAATTTAAACTTGTCATAGTTGGTAAGGCTAGCTGTGACTCATAAGTCCTGCTGGCTGAGATGAATTCAACTACTTGAAATTCCAGCATTGTTTTCTTATACCAATACTCACTTTAAACTTACAGTTACCACATAACATGCAGTTTTTCCCCTATATAGATTTTAACTGAATACTTGAGCTGCAAAATGGTTCAGCCCTTAGTGATACATAGTTTTAAAAGAATCCCATTAGCTTGTGCTCCTGTACTGATTCTGTAAAAAAAAAATCACTATTTTGTGATCATTAACAAGCAGATCTTCTTTCAACTCATTTTAGGGAGCACAGTGCTCAGTATACCTAGTAAAGATATTTTTTTTCTGGTTAAGTCCCATTACTTTAAGAAAAAAAGTTTTGTATGTGCCGGAACGTTCAGATTTTAAAAAATTATCTGCATACTTAGGTGTCTAAAATACATCTAAAATTCTGGCCCATAGTGATTTACACTGCTATTTTTGTAACAGTGCAACATTAATTTTACACTGCTATTTTTGTAACAGTGCAACATTAATTTTACTTCTTCACTTTACACTCCAAAATTCCAAGGGCATTTCCAAAGATCTTCTGCATATTTTCACAAGCAATTCAGGTTAAATGCCTGGGTGCATCACAGTGCCCAACTCCCACCCAGTTTGCTGCAGTTCAGATTGTTCTTGAGGGACACCTAAATTCTTCCTCAGTCCCTGTAGAGCCAGCAAACTACATCCATCTTGCTCTGATAGTTTGCAGGAGGAGGAGGTGGATACTGTTCACAGTGGGACAGGAACTTCTCCACTGCACTATTCTCCATCCATTTGCTCCAGTAAATATTAAATCCAAGGTGCAGTGGGGCCTGCTCAGTGCCTTGTCTGTGCCCTAGTGTTTAAAGTACTTTGCTGGGAAACAGGAGACAGAGGTTTAAACCCTTCTGGCCAGAAGAGTGAGAACAATTATCTAATCCTTTAAGTGCTCAAACACCAAGCTATTGAGCAAAATTGTGGGAGCGTCCTCCTACTCCACTTTGTTTTTTGATCGGTATCCATCTGTGATTCTGTTTTGCCACAGGATGAAATGGGATCCCAAAGTGTGTAACTGCCAAAAGCTGCAGTTTCATGATAGCATATGTGCCATTTATGCACAGAAAGTGCAAGGACTTAGCCCTTAATAAAAAAAAAAGGTGAGTCAGGACCCCTTGTTCCTGAGTAGGAATATTAACATACTCCTATGAGACTGAGATTGGTTCCTTATTTCTGATTCCTGGTACCTTTTTCAAAGCTATAATTACACATTGAAAGCTTATTAGCAATGAAGTAGGCATGCAAAAGATGTAGATTGTCATTAGAAATGTGTACTTACTAAAAAAAAATGTAGTATACTATCAAGTACATTGCCCTGAATATAGAGCTGAGATTAGAGCAAAATCTTGGACGTCTCACAGAGCCTACTCAAATAGCATATTCCTCTCTATATACAGTCTTTTTAATTGTTTTAATGCTAGAAGCACTAAAGTAAATGTCATTTTCTTGTCCCTATGGGCTCATCTACACGAGACGTTTATTGCACAGTAGACTAATTAGCTCCACAGTAAACACCATACATCTACACATGCAACCCTATTAGGCTGGAGTAAACTAATTTACTCCACAGCTGGATAGTACTTGTAAATACAAGATTTTTCCAAGTGCAGATGCTGACCCAGCTGGCTAGGGCACAAGGGTGCTTCATTGTGGAGACAGACTGCCAGCTAGCCATGCACTGAAGCACCTTCAAGCCCCAGCCTGCAGCATGTTGAGCTGGGAGGGAGCTGGCAGGATAACCCCCTAGACCTCTGCCACCTGGGACTACTCTGACCAAGCTCAATATGCTGTGGTCCTGGGAGCATGTGAAGACACAGGCCTCATGAGCAATAAACTCCAGAGCAATAAGCTTTGGAGTTTATTCATGTACACTAAGGCTAGAGATAGACATTCAGAAAGCCTGAGCCTGAATTGATTCAATCTTGCAGGTTAGTCTAACCTGGCTAGGCTAAACCAGTTTGTAACCAAACAGACATCCCCTCTAGGCTGAAGAAATGCTGGCACATTTCTGCAGTGGTTCGGGCTGAAGCCAGGAAGCGTTAAAGCAGCCCTCCCTTCCCTTCCACAGAGCTGAGCTTGGGGGGATGGGGGACATGACCAGGCTCTGACTGGGTAGGACGCTCTGATTAGGGAGTGCCTCTCCCTACGCTGCCCCCCTCCACCAGCAGGGAGTTGATAACATAGTGTTTATCACCTATAACTCAGTGTTTATTAACCTATTAAGAAAACAACAGTACCTCTCCATTTGTTCAAGCTCTTCTTAAACAGCTTTTCCAAGGAAGGAATGTTAGAGGGACATAACCAGCTACCTGTTGATTAGCTCCAAAAAACCCTAAACTGACACAGTCCTGTCTGCCTTTGTTCCTTCTCCCAAAGCATAGATTGTATCCATGTAGCACGTGGTCTGCCAGCTAATGCTGAGGTGTCTGTGTAAGGCAGAGGGGAAGGGGGAATCCCTGCTTGAGCAGTGAGTGATGAAGGGAAGGTGGGAAGCAGGATGAAGCCAGGCAGACCCCACTGTACATGCATTCTCTGTTGGAGCTGCAGCCAGGGAGCAAAGGGGAGGGGCCAGCCCACCTCTCTGGAGCAGAGATCCTCAACCAATCCAGACAACATGCTGGGATGCTGAGGAACTCTGAATTAACTTAAACCAGGAAGGAGTCTGGGACAGACATTGCATAAACCAGTTTGACCCAAATCAGTTAAGTCTGATACTACATTCAATCCGGTTTATCTCAAACTGGTTTCAGCCATTTTCAAACTGGTTTATGTGCACTGAACTTCTGTTCTGTTACAGGTTTAAATCAGTTTCTGATCACTGAAACCGATTTATGTGTAATGTCTGTTTCTAGCTTAGTTGCACATGTAGATACACCCTATATGTTCTAGTTTACTTCCAGGAATGGAATTAAAAGAACCACCAACATGAAGAATTGTATCAGGGAGGCATTTAATTTGAAAAAATGAATTGCAAGGGCAACACGTTTGAGGATTGACACATACTGTTTAAAACTTTCCCTTTGATCTTTGTGCTTATTATACAGGCACTTAGGTGGTGGTGGAGATATTGTGAATGAAATCATGAAGTCCCCCTCCCTGTTTAAGACAACTAAAAGAGAGGGAGGAGAGTAAGTGTCTTAACAGCTGTCATTGCTGAAGATTATTTAAAAGCTGTAAAAGCCTTAATTTGCCTTCAGGACTTGTGACATATGGTCAGGAATGGTTTGAAGATTCATTGTCATCGTTGTTGGATAGGATTCAAAGTGTTCTTTTTAACAAGGATCTTGTCCCTCATCATCCTTGGAAAAATCCTTCAGAAACTGTAGAGCATACAGAAAACAGACAAAGAATAATGAGGTTCAGATGGCTTTTTTTTTTTAAGAGGCACTAAGCAGGGT
Organism: Gavialis gangeticus; assembly: GCF_001723915.1. Taxonomy (NCBI): domain Eukaryota; kingdom Metazoa; phylum Chordata; order Crocodylia; family Gavialidae; genus Gavialis; species Gavialis gangeticus. The sequence continues at coordinate 119,398,832 of NW_017729032.1, forward strand.
TGCCAGCTCAAATAAAAAAAATATCACTGATAAAAATGTAAAGAAATAAAAAATACTGACATTCCAATATTTTACATAACAACATCTCATCAACAACAACTACCCCTCCAATAAATTCAGATTACGCTTACAGACTGTTAAAAGTACATCACAGAATGATTCAAGAGCAATTTAGAAACATAAACTTCTGTTTTTGCTTATGTCTGTTTGAAACTTTCCTCTTGAAAATGAGGCAATAAATGGAGTTATTAGTTTTAGAGTCCACTTTTTGAAGGTATAGCAGGATCTCTCTTCTTTAAAGGTCCATCAAAACTTGAGAGACCAAGGAAATGACAGGAAAGTGTCATGCAGTAGTCTTCTGTGTAAAAGCTTAATGGTAAAGGGAAGAGAATTGTCTGCTCCTAGAAATGTCCTGGAACTAAAAATAACCCCTCCTGTGCATTAGGCATGTAGTTTGTGAACTGGTGAAAAACAGATCTTTTCTAACTTAATTTCCCTACTTCATTTTCACAAGTCCTACTTGTGCATAATAGTACTGTGACTCTCTTAATTTTTTTTCAAATGACTGTTTTACCTGTGGGAATTAAGGATATGACCCATCTCTATGACTATTGAAAGACGCATTGATCTCAAAGTATGCAAGGTATCAGTGAGACATTGCAAAAGGCACTTTTTTTATCCCTTTCTAAATTTTGCATAAGTCTGGCTGATTCAGTCTGGGCTGAATAAAATCCTTCAATTCGAGCAGATGAGAAAAAATTATTCTGCTACAGGAGGAAAATAATACTGAAGCATAAGCTTCCAGTCATGTTTTTAAAGGTGTCTTCAGATTATAAAAATAAGGAGCTTGCAAAATAGAACAATAGTTACTTTTAGACGAGATACAGTTTATTATTTCCTGGACAGCAATAATTTATCAGGTACCAAGGATACTAATCTCCTGTATCTAAAAATATTCTCGCCTCTCTCATACTTTAGGTGTGCTGCCCCATGTATTGCAGAAATGGAAAGAATTGTAAAAGAGGGAAAAGGGGTGGTAGCTGTAAATGCATAGAAGTACCCCAACTGTACATGCTGTAAGAGTAGGGAATCTACTTGGACAGAGTAAACTTTTATTTGAAGGTTTCTCAGCTATATCATATGTGCTGTTATAGGACCATTGACCAGAAGGCAAACCACCTTTACTGCCCATACCACTGTGACATAGGGTATAGGTTGATATAGGAACAGCTAATTGATGATGAATGGTTGGAGGGTGAACTCTACATAAGGATTTCTTCTATACTTTTTTTTTAAATTCTAATTTTAAGTATCTCAAGCTTTTGATGGAGCTTTAATCACTTTCTTCCAGGGAAGTGCCCCTCAGCTAACTGTATTCATTGTAAGGAATATTTTCCTAGCCTTCAATTTACATTCTTAGTTTTTCATTTATGTATACTCATCAGTAATTTTGGGGCTTGCTTACCTGATTATATGGTCACATAATAAAAATAACAAAAAACACTTGAAATGGAACTACCCAGCTCTTTAAAGAAACTCATCTGTCTTATTTTAGAAAGCCTAAGACAGGTTTTTTTTGTGCACAGAAAGTTAATAAGTGTAGCTGTTTTGAGCATTAGATGGAAAGAAAAGCTTTGAACTCAAATCTTTATGACTCTTATCAAAGCACCCAGATCCCAACAGTTCACATCTCCAGATTTTTAGGTAGAGCATCCTTAAAAAGAAATGTGATCTATAACACTGACAAACCCCAACATTTAAGGGGTTTTCATATTTAAATTTAAAATCTTGAATTACCTTAAGATGGACAAAGCTAGCTAGTGCTGCCTGTGGAGCCTGGATAGGTTAAATGTGAGTGAACCACTGCCATCTGCACTAGCTAAACTTCCAAAATTGGCTTCAAGTGATGTATATTTTAAAGATCAAATCTTGGAATAGCAAAAGTAATGATAATACTATGGAGAACACCTGACTGTAGTTGCACCAAATGGAAAGGAAAAAAACCTCTTTTCATCTTCCCACCCCTCCTCTCCACTTATTCCTGTGACCTGAGTATCCAAACCAACTTTTTTTTTGGCTGAGATGGACGTTTGCACATATTGTTATGATGTCACAATATCAGCATATTTGTATGAAGCCAATTATTTTTCCTCTTCCGAGAAGGTGGCATTAGTAATACCAGTCAATAATGGTCCAAACATCCCTCTGCTTACCTTTAGTGTCCATAAGAGTATTCTCTCTAGCTCATGAATGGTGGACTACAGATTACAAGTTGTCTCTAGGACCTTTTACTGATAAATACTTTTTCAGAGAATTGATATTAGAGAATTATTCTGTCAAAGACTGGAATCATGGTTGAAAACGTTGAGAGAGAATAAGATTGTGCATACCGGTTGCATCTACATATGCAATTAATGTGACGCAATAAACTTCAGAGCAGTTCAAGCTGGAGTAAACTGCTCCTGCCCACAATGTCTACATGTGCACCCAGGCCTGCAGCAATTTGAACCAGGGCGAAACAGGTTGTCAGATACCTGGGCTGACCCAGGAGCAATTTATGTCTTCAGTCAGCATCTATACATGCATTTCAGCACAGGAAATTACTCCACCATAAGGTAGTACTATTGGGGACAGTACTATCTTATGACAGAGTTAACTAGTTTACTGCAGCTTAATACTGGTGCATATATAGACAGTGATGCTTTACTGCAGAGCTAATTAATCTACTTTGCAGTAAAGCACATATGTAGCTACACAATGTTATGAAGTTTTCAGGGAGGGAAAGCCCAACTGCCTCAGTCTAGTAGAACAGCTAATTTTCCATTGGAACAGAAAAGGGCAGGTAATAGTCTTCAGGGAAAATCACTGAATTGGGGAGTGAAATGGATCTGTCCTGAGTCAACCCAACTACAGATTATGGAAATATGGTTTCCCATTATATTAGGAGGGACACCCTGATGTTGGAAGACTGAAGTGGGCTACATTATATATGTAAATCTGTATTATATGTGATTCACTGATTTTTTTCTCCTTCACATAGATGTATCTTGTTGACATCATTACAGAGCCTCAAAATCTCCAGTGGCTAAAACAGTCGATCCCTGCTTCATTTTCAAACACCTGTTAATTCATAAACAGACCTGCAGCACATTTAAAAGCATGCACATATATTTCTATGAATTTTAAATATCTTATTCTATCACTAGTCATTGTCTTGTTTACTCTGTGAATAAGACTATTTAGACTATCAATATATTTTAAAAAATCGTAGTTGGTCTAAATAATAAGTTTAAATTTCCTAAACAAGTATTTGTTTCAAAATAGACATCCTTCATTTCTGATCCCTGTGTGAAGGAGACCTTAGTAGGAGGATAATTATGCTTGGTATTATAATTATGAAAAATAGCTTCTCCTTTCGTATGGCAAAAGATCTTGTAGAATATTATATAGAGATACTAGTACTAGCTGAAATACTAGTTTGGAATATGGCAGAAAATAACAGATGTTTTGTCTAGCAAAAGGTGTAAATTGTTATAATTTATGAGATGTTAGCTATTCCTGTTAAGAACTGCAATAGCTAACAAAGAAAAATAGGCTAAGGTACATTATATAAGATATTATATTAAGATGTTGGGATGCATCTGAATGACATATAATGTAGGTGAAAAATAAAGCACTTCTAAAAGAAAATCAATACACAATAAACATTACCATCAAACCTAAATGAAATGTAATAGAACACATTTTCAACCAGCCACCTTAACTTTGCTTGTAACATTTACAGGTACAGTACTTCTTTGCCACTTCCAAGATGAGTAACTGAAAGCTGATAGAGGTCCATGTAAATGATGGCTTTCTAGCTTGGAAGGAAGTGGGTCTTTTCTATCTGTGCAAAATAAATATTGGGTTATTAATCTGAGTTATTGGATAATCAATTCAGTGACTGTTGCCAAGGTGTAAAGACCAGCCCTTTATAAATAAATTATTTTCAACCTTACTTACTCGCCTACCTTTTATGACTGAAAACAAGGCTGGAACCAGAGACACTTAATTTGTTTAATACCATACAATGTGCTCAACAAATGTAGGCCTTTTTTGGTCTGTGAATTGTAGGTGTATGTAGTCTCATGTTTACAAGTCCAGTCTCTATTCAGAACTATCCAAGCATTTTCTATACAAATATATTTCAGCCTGTGGTATGTGCACATCATTATATCTCCTTCAGTAATAAGGTGTTATTTCTTTTCTCTGCTGAAAGATTAACTAAAACTAGTCCTTTATTTTTTGTCAGGAAAAGGTTGGGAAATACCTTGTCTGCAATACCACTAAAATAAAAAATAACAAAAAAGGAGTTTATCATCAGCTGGGGTCAGATGAAGATTTGATTTTCTTTTTATTAATCTCACTTAGTATAATGGCAGGTGTGTGTTCCAGATGAGAATTGTATAACCAGATCCTTGTTTGTTTTATTAATTAAGTCCCTTTAAATATCTCTGGAAGAGGGCTGTGACTGTGGGGTTTGCATGTTCTTTGTTATGAATGTTTGTGTGTTTGTCCATCTTGTCCAGAATACTTAAGTGCTAGGATTCAGTCTTGGTTTACTGAAGCATAGTTATCATGATTCCATTAGTCAATCACTTGTGTCAATTCATAGGCAGTTAAACTTGTATCTAACTGCAGGCTAACCAAAATTCTGATCAGTTTTATGGCACCAGTTGCAATTCATCAATTACTGTTTTTAAAAAAATCACAAAAAATAAAACTTTGCAGTGAGTAAGTATGTTCAGATTATGGTAGCAGATGTGTAGCTGCCTGGGGCATCTACAATACATGGGGCAATATCGGGTTGCAGCCATGCTGATCACAGTGGTGTGTTCAACCTACACTGTGGTAGTAGCTATTTTTTTTAGTCCACCCACAAAGGTGGCTTTGGGGGTTGCAGCCTAAGTAACCCCTTCTTTCAGTTATACTTCTGGGTAGGAAAGTGAATCTGGACATTCATAACAGGTTCTTTAACCAACCTTTGGTCAGCATTTTTCATAAATTTCAAGACATTCTCCAGTGTTTTTACCCATCTTCCTCATGCTTTCATAGGCTGAAGTATAATATCATACATAAGGGTAGACTCTGATATGGCTGTAGAGGGACCCAGGCTGAGCAGCCATGCTGGGGTGAGACCCTGGTGCTGCATGATCAACTGGTATCTTATTCCCGTGTTTTTGTATCTTGCCCGCCACAGCTTCGTGTTACTGAAAAAGCAGTCAGGAGGTGATACCTGGTAATCTGAAGTTCGTTGAGATTGTATGGGTCATGATGTCCATGAGTCTTTTCCACCTCCCCTACACCCCTGTCCTTTCCACTCTGGTGTCCTGTTGGCAATTGGAGTTAGGTGCCTGGTCTCACTAGATGCCTGACTTTGCTGTTCACTGGAAGGGTCTGTAATGGAAGGAAATGAATAAACTAATATTGTCTATCTGTGTTTTAAGCTTCCTTTTGGCCCAGCAATGTACCTCAGCTGTTTTGCTTGAGGTGGTCGGGGTTTTTCAGGGTTTGCCTCCTTCTATGAGCCCAGTCCAAATGGGCTGGCCTGTCCCAAGCCAAGCCCTTTGGGTTATCTGGAGTCATGGATATTATGTACCCCTGTGGGCCCCCAAAGCAGCTGTGTGATGGCCAGCGTTGTCTCACTGGTCCTCAATTCCAGGTTCTTGGCTCTGGTGGGAGAATGTGGCATGGGCCAGTGCCCACACCGGTGTCCCATCCTCCCCCTCTTCCCCCCCCCCCACTGCTGGGGCTGGAACTGTCTTATATAGGAAGTTCCAAGTTGGCCTGGGCCAACTCAGATCCCTGCCTGCCCCCACATGCCCTGTGATCACTGTCAGGTGTAGAGAGCCCCAGAAGGGCTCATCAGCCTTTGCACCTGTGGCTCCCAGGCTTTAGGCAGTGCTGTCTGCTCTGGCCACCTGCCCACTTCTCAGGCTGGGCCCTTTTTCCATGCATAGCCCAGGTTCCAGCTCTTACTCTGGCCCTGGAAAGGGGCCCATTGAGAGCATGCTTCCTGCTGGCTCTTCGACTCACCCCAGCAGTGGGGTTGCAATGAAGAGCCCTCTCGTCCCATGGGCTTGCTGCTTTCCCCTGGACTGGCTGCAAGTCTGCCGCCTGGAAAGCACGCTGGTGCTTGTCACCCTGGTAAGTAGAGGGCTCAGCTGGATCTCTGCTACAGTGGTCCTTCACCATGTTGTCTAAATACACCAAAATAGCTAGCAGTGATTTATCAGAAAGTGAAGTTGAATGCAATGAAAAAGAAATGAGTCAACATTTTCACCCTGTTGAGGTTCTGATGAGCTTTGGAGATACTAAGTTTCAAAGTCAACTCATTTTCCTTTCAAAATCATGAAACGTAAATTGATGCACAGGTCTCTACAGTATAGGCAAGGTATGAGTAACCCTGTCAGATTTACTCTCTCAGTGTTCAGCAGGCTACTTAGGGGGAGAGAGATTAATTCATTTTTAATGTTAGGAAAATACAGTCATTAAAAAGCAGATAACATAAAATGCCAGAAATGCTTTTAACATTACATGGAGTGCACTTCTTGCCTAAATAGCTTGCTACTTTTGGAGATCTAGATATGCTGAGGTATTAAATATTAAAATAGAGGTTGCTTTTTAAAATGCAGTGTTTCTTATCAGAAAAACAGTTTGAACAAGCAGTGCTATTGTATAATGCATGATGTTGCTAATAAGACAGTCTGAGAGAATCATTTTGTATAGCATGAGAGTGACTAGGATTTTGAACAAGAAAGATGCTTTCTTTGTTCAAGTATATATAAAAGTGCTGCTAGGCTGCATATAATAACTTCACAGACACATTTTGTGTTGCATTCAGCCCACTCTATGCTTCTATCATATTATACTATATTTACTGTTGCTTAACTCTGTTAGCAGTTGACACACAATACCGGTTAATTGCCATACTACAAATGATATTGATGCTAACTGAGAAGGCTGGAAGGTAGCAAGAGGTGAATTGCTTGAAATATATGACTGTGGCATCTGGAGGGTGGGGCCAAGAGACTAATCAGCAGGGATCCTGGGTTTTCTCTGATTTAAAAAGAACTCCCCCCCCAACTTTTGGATTAAAAAGAGTAACCCAAAATCCACATTTTCCTATAATTATGACTAATAGTGGTGTTTCATTTTAATCACCCCTCCCCTTCCACCTGCAACAGGTCACAACTCACTCCCCTTCCTGCAACAGCTCACAACAATGAGGTTGCAGAAGTATACTATGAACAGAAAGCGTGTCTTTCAAATGAATGAGTTGCTACCATAGAGTAATTGAAAGGTTTTTAAGAACCATACAGAAACCTTTTGTCTTTGATCTCTCCTTTCCATGATGTAAATGGTGACAGTTCTCCATGGTCCAAAATAAATCCCCTAGTTTAGGGGCACTTGGAATCTGAATGGATATGGAAATGAACCAGAATTTCATGGGACAACCCTATCTGTACAACAGGATGAAACCTAATTGTTGGTATAGAATACTAGGTCCAATACTGAATATTCAGATATTTTATCTTATTTCTTTCTTGTCAAACTTAGAGAAGAGTACATCCAAGCAAAATAACCTAAATGCCTAGCCTTAATTAACCTTCTTTTACCAAAGTACTGTGAAGAACTTGGGCAGGAAAGGCGCATAACCAGTTTTCACATTTTGATTCAATAAGTTTGTTCAGAAATTACCTTAAATGATTTATGTTCAAAGACACTTTGTATAAATATCATCAAAGAGTCCAATATTCATGAGGACCCCAATATTAACCTCTGAGTGCCTCTATGGAAATTAGTGTTCTCAGACAGTAAAGTAAGGCAATATCAAGTGCATCCTCTTCCATTTTGTGTAGTAAGATCATTCTAATAAAGACATGCTTATTTTGCTATTTTTTAAAATTTTTGTTGCAAAATCAGAATGCTTTTTTATTTTAATATAATAATCAGCTTCAAGCTTAAGTGCCACCACTTTGCTTCTGATGGACATTTTAAATAATAAGTTTAATCATGTACAGTTTCTGTATTTCCTTTGTCATCATTACTAGCTTCAAGATATTTTAGTTTAAATAGACTCTTTCTCCTTTCCAATCATCCTGCTGCTCTTGTCTGATCAATTCACTGGTGCCAAAGTAGCATTCATGTGACATAATAGTCAGTGTTATAGTGAGTGATGCACATTCTGGAATATGGGAAGGCTAAATGGATATGCGAGAAGGCAATAAGATTTTTGAGACGGAGATGAAGCAAAGGAGAGAGCACTTCAATTCAACTGAATGAAGCACTGGTTCTTTATAAACAAGTTTCTAATATATAGCCATTACTTCATTGAAAAAAAAAACGGGAATTAGCAGCAGCTTGGAATTGCATATTTATTGTTGAGTGTTTTAGGATTCTTCTTTTGGTTATAGCATGCAAAGGCTTAATTTAACAGCAAGACCAAGGACCTTTTTAAATGAAATCTAAAAGTGAATTGCCACTTATGTAGAATATTTCATTTTTTCCCTGGAACTGGTTATAGGAGACAGTATATGCAGAGGAAAAGGCAACCAGACCTAGGGACAACAGAACTATGTTAAAACCCTGGTTTTACCCTCACTTTGAGCTAATCACTTTTGGGCCAACATAAAAAAGGCATCTAGCTGGCAACAATTCTGTATGTTGTCTTACCCAAAATTTAGGTATGTGCATTCATAAGTGGAATTTAAAAAGTGTTGTGGATCCTGGGTCTCTACCCCTTAGAGTTACCTAAAGAACTACTTTGGTCAGTTTGGCAGGAAATACATTATGCAGTGCCTGCCAATAAGTTCATAATAGGATGGTTGTGTGTGGTGTCCTGTCTTGCTTCTGGAGTCTGGCAGTGTTTATACAGTGCCTTGCAGCTTTGACTGCAGCATTGCTGATCTGTGGAGATTCAATAGCATCAATCCTACATAGGCATGGGTATGAATAACTCTTTGTTTTACTGGACATAGGTTTATGCTCCCTAATGAATATTGTGTTTGTTGTAAGTGCCTCTTTCCACGCTAGCAAAGAAGAGTCCCAATCCTGAGCTTTCCCTAATCAACTACAGAGGAAGGTTGAGGTTTCTTGGTGTTGTTTTGGGGCTGGGAGATTGACCACTGTTGTCTCTTTCTATTTTTCATGTAAGATTATCATATGCTGTGCATTTTTTATTTGTTTATACTTTCTCATGAATTCTTCTTCTTAAAAATAAAGTGGACCCATGGGAGTCCTTTTTTAGAAGCTAATTGAATATATATGTACATATAATATATATGTACATAAACATGCACACAAATTCTGATTATATTTGTGTGTGTTTATAGGTGTTATAAACCTACTATTTGATATTGCTCAAAAGTTTCATAATTCATGACTTGCCATGAGATATGGCTATTTGATTACTCTGGAGAGGTGCTGAACTTCTCTAGGTGTCTTTCTATTCAAAAGTAGTTTCAAATGCTGTTGAAATGCTTGCTGCCTCTTTTGTTGTAACCTTGAAGACACAAGCTTCAGATACTTCCACACACTGTTAACTTTCAGAAACAATTGCTGCAGTCAGACTACTACAAGGAGATGCCTGTGTTGAAAACACAATGTGATGTACACTCTCTCAGATGCAATGATCATCCTTACAAATCCAACTGGAAAAAGTGAAGAAACAGTTTCCCATAAGTAGTAAAACCAAATTTACCTTCAGAGAAACAGCTATTTGTTCTTTTGTCCAAAGTGCTGCCTGAATGTCAGAAAGCACACCACAAAGCTTATAAAAGCACCACAAATTTTAAGAAATATTTATGTAACATATATGCAAGCCTAAATTAGGCTTGAGTGCTCTACAGATAGTTAGATGTCTGGAAACACTGCATTAACAAAAGTCAAGTCATAATGTTGCCAGCTATAGGTCAGTCATAAGCTTCTTACTGGCTCCATTCTGATTTAGACTCATCTCAGGGTGAAGTTGCACATTGCATTTAGACCATGCTCTGGGATCTTAAAATGCAAATGTTCACACATTAAAGCTTGTTAACTTGTGCTAAGTGCCCTCCAAGTGTCTCAAAGTTACACCACTTCCAGTGAGGATTATCTCTGATCTATGCTACTTAGCTCATGTTAGGGTAAATTCAGTCTGCTCCACTGAGATGAAATGAGCAATTTGCAGTCCTCTAGCATCCCAGGATGCACTGCTACCAACCCCTCTCCTACCCAAAGCAACGATAGAGCTCAGGTGTCCTGGGTTCTAGTCAGGCCCTTGCTTGCCAACCCTCTGGTGGCAAGTCAGAGCTGTGCCGACAAGAAACAGTACTGACAATTAACAAGCAACTGCTCACAGGCCATTCTAACTTAAACTGCTTCACAGTCCTCATACATAGTATGAACTAAGTATAATCTGTAACTTTAGCCACAGGCATAAAGACACACCTCAGATAGAAGGGCTGATGTTCTATGCATGCGAAATACCTATGTATTCCAACACAAAGGACAATTCTCACCTACTTACTGGTGCTTGAATGCATAGATATGTGAAGAAGTACATAGGCCTTCACATGCGCATGAACATTTAGGCAGGATGTTGATAAACAGCATACAGGAAGAAAGGAACATATATTTCAAGTACCACTGCTTATAAATTCTTTTTGAATCCAGCCCTTTGAGAACCTATCTGACTGCTGATTTTGACCAGTCTCTTAAGCAGAAAGAAATAAAAATGGGTCTTTTTTTTTCCTTCAGAGATTCCAAACTCATTTGGAAAGAATTTCCCTTTATTATGTATTTGCAGTTGTCTAACACAATGGGCAACCCATTCCATCTATTTGGGATAGTTGGCAGCATTCCTGTTACAGAACAGTCACATAAGGAAACAAGTCCCTGTAATCACATGATTTTTAACCCACATGCTTTTAGATTGAGAGTGCATTGTGCACACATTTGCCAGTCCCATGAGCTGTACCTGTAAGTAACTTGGGGTAGGGGGGACTGGCAGGTCTTGTGGGGGAGGGAAGGGGGGAGCTTGTGAGGCCATGGGGACTGTCAGTCTGGTGGGTGGGAGGGTTAGGGTGCTAAAAATTGCCCTTTCAGGGTTGGAGTGCGGGGTAGGAAAAGCACAACCTCAGAGCAGGGGTGGGTAGTTGAGCTTTCCCAGCCCCAGGGCTGTACTCTGAATGTATGCAGATATTCACTAAATCAGGCTAACCCATTCTTGCTCTAACTTAGTTCACCTCTGCAGTGAACTATTTTAGATCGGGCCTACCATTTTTTCCCCAATTTAACATCCCTAAGTGCCTGCATAGACAGTTAGGTCTATCTAAATCTAATGTCTGCCCGTGCCCACAGTGTTTTTAAAATATTAATATTCCCCACTCTACCACCACAGCAAGAGCAATAAAGAAGCTGATGTAAGAACAGTTACATTTGCGAGACTATAAGACTCTTTGATACTCATTGCCCTGTTCTGCTTGTTCCTCATTTTTAGTATAAAATTAATTTAAAGAGATGTTTTACATTTGGAAAAAGCATTCTTAATGCTGTAAAATTGGTAACTGTTCTAGTGCACATTGTTATAGCAAAATGTCTATTGGCTAATATTATTATTCACCATTCATTTATGTAATTTTGTTATAAGTCTGCCTCTTCTCCTTTGCTAATGCAAAATTGTTTATGGGAGAGTTTTCTAATCCTGACAGTTTGCAAATCCAGAGCTCAAATTCTATTTAAACTAAACCTGCTGATTTGCAATGGCTAGCTATGGAATTTTGTCCATATCTAGTTTGTTTTGACCATATTTGTTCTTTTTTTTTGTGCCACCATAGTGGAAAAGGAAGGAGGAAAGGTCTCTAGAAATTATCCCTAGAAAATGAGTTTGCCTAACTGGTTTAGAGTTGGTGTACTGGTTCTGTGTTCCCCTTTTCACAACCACAGAATATGTTCTGAGATGGGGAGCAAGGCTGCGGTATACAATATTATTTCGTTCTTGTCTGATGGGCAATGCAGCTAAAGAGGGCAAGAGGTAGAGGATTTTTTTCAAAGACATGCATGAACTTGGATCACAGTTTGAATTACTCGGTTTGCTTTTACCAGCAAGGACGACTCAGCCAGCCACTTTCTGGATAAGGTTTCCTTCCCTGGCTTCTCCTCCTCCTCCCTGTGCTTTTGGGCACTTATACACATGACAGGGGTTTAGTCCTCAGGGTTTTATTCTATGCCCCCTAAATTGAAATGGTGAGTTTTTAATTTAAACCCATTTCAATTTTTCTGTCACGTTATGGCAAGAGGCCTAATCCTTTTTTTCTGAGCTGGAGCCTACCCATAGCTGGGGGGTGAGCTGCCGGTGGGCCAAGGAGCCTGAGCTGTGGGGAGCCCTGGTCCTTCCCTCCACAGTGGTGGTGCCCCCAAGGGCTGCTAACAGGTTGGGTGCTGCCCCAACACAGAGGCAGCACCCAGCCAGATCCAACTGTTCCCCAAGGCTGTCCAGGAAGCAGCGCCTGGTGGGCTTCCAGTGGTCGGGCTCAGGGAACAGTTGAATTGGGCCAAGTGCTGCCTCCAGTCTGGGACAGTACCCAGCCCACTAGCAGCCCACCAGGACAGCCCTGGGGGTACTGCCACCGCAGAGAGAAGAAGCAGAGCCCCCCACAGCTGCTTGGTCTGCCAGCAGCTCCCCCCAAGCCGGGCAGGCTCTGCTGGGGGAAAAAAAAAAATTGGGCCCGCACTGCTTCTGCCTTCAGCAGGTGCCTGCTGAAATCAGAAGCAGTGATGGACCTAATACTTTTTTTCTGTGGACTCTGCCCACCCCTCCCACATTTGGAAGGCAAGCTAACAGCTGCAGCACGTCATTTCAAACTAAACCACATCCATCTAAAACCCCCCAAACTGGCACATGTGTGATGCCATTAAACCATAAAAATGACGTTTTCTTCACATGTACATTGTGACAACTGTCATGTGTACAAGCACCCTTCAATCCTCTTACAACACTTGTTGCACTCCATTTATGTTGTACTGAATCAGTTAATCCCTTTCTGAAGCTGCCTGCTACTCCCCTACAACGGTTAGGAAGAACTTGCTTTCCTTACTTATTAAATGCATAATTTGGATTCTGTTTTGGCTTGCTTTTTTTTGTATTTTCACCTTCCCCTGAACCATCAGGGACTGGCTATAGCAAAAGATTAGATCAATACTACTCCAGGCTACTTCAGAGACCCAAGCCACTGACATTGCGCTTGCTCTCTCCCTCTCTCTCGCTGTGGCATCTAGTAGTTTTGAAGCCTTTGGAATTTTAACAATGTTAAATATTGGTTTGTGGCATGGGGTAATTGAGGAAAGGGCTGAAGTGAATGGATGCTGATGGGTTTAACATCTATTACATAGTTTCCTGTGATTGCAGGGGATCCAAAGGTCCCTTCCAGCCTTTTGTGCAAGTTAAATTAGCTCTGGGCAGGACCTGAGATTTCAGGGAGTTACAATCCCTTGCTGAGGAGTGAAGAGAAAATTAACACTCCTGTTTTGTCACGATCATCATGTTAAGCTTGAATGGGTATTCATCTAGTCAGAGTTTTCTCCCTGCAGCATTTTGTAAAGTTCCTTTCTGGTCTGGCTGCTAACACCATGCTTCTGAAAGATTTCAGCAGGCCTTATGCTTTCAACCAAACAGGAGAGAACAGTTTTACTAACTAAAGTAACCCAGCCTGGAGCTCACTGCAGATCAGCAGCCAGAACTGTGGTATATGCCAAGCATACACAGCTTGGTGGGAAGCAGAAGTATGGCAGTATGTTACATGGAAAGCAATAAATATGAATAAGTCATTTGTGGAGGGGAGGTGGGGGGAAGCTAGATATTCATATGTACCTCTCAGACAGAATTTTAGTTCTTAGAGGCATCAGTGTAACTCAAAAAGCAAAAAAAAAACAACCCAAAACAAACCCCCTCTCATTTTATATTGCATCATTTTTCCAGGTGATAGGTTTACCTTTTAGTGTTTACTTTCTGATTACTTCGAGTCTCTTCCAGAAAGGGAACCATAGAGGAGTGTTAGGGTATAACACAACACCCTGAGTTGCTGCTTTAAAACCTAATCCAAAGTTACGTATTTACTTCTATGGGAATTGGACTGGTATCAGAGAGAGTGCTCAGCCTCTCCTGCTATTTTCTAAGTTCCCTTCCATTTCCAAGGACAATGACTGGATGTTCTACCTTCAGCTTCCACTTCCTCCTTACTTCGATGGCATCCTGCTGAGTTCAGTGGGGGACAAAAAAGATTGAAGAGGGTCAGGTTTGGCCACCCTTTTCTATGTAAAATAGAATCTTAATTTCTGAGTAGTCCCCTTGATTAGCTACAGTTAATAGGGCTATTTATTTACTGAGTAAAATATATGTCAAGGCCTCCATAATATTTTCAGGATTATCAACACTGACATGAGATTGTATTTATTTTTTTTAGAAAAGCTTGCAAAATGTCTTAGCAGTTGGTTTATAAATTATTCTAAAGCATTTCAATACATTATTTTTACAAGCTAAATATTGGCTCTTTCCCTCTCATGCCTTTCATTTTTTTGTTGATATTGCTTGATGACACTTAACTTCTAGATAATGTTTTTTTTTAAGTGTAATTATATGAGTTCTGGGATAAAGGATGAATGAATAGCTCCCATTGAAAACACTTCTGCTGGACCCAATATTTCTTGAGAAAATATTCATCCTGATCATAAAAGAAGCCTATATGAAGAAAAGAATCTTAGTTTTTAAAGTGTTCAAAAGTGGTAAATTGTTATGAGACTTTAGGAGTAGTCAAAAAAATATTATATTGGGGTACTTTTGATGGCATCACTTACGTGATTGGCAACTGGTGTAGCATCTGAATAGGACAGCCAGGACTGGTCAGGTTCTAAATGCAGGGTTGTTCTTTACTTTCTTTTGTAAAACTGATCCTTTTCAGTAAGTTTTCATACTATCCCATATACATTGGGCATCATATGCCTGTTGCTTGAAGAGGATTTAATCTGATTTAGTCACCATTAGATAATCAGTATTGCAGATGTTGGCAGGTTTCTTTTAAAAATAAAATGAAACCCTCTTTACTAGGATTTCAGATATATCAGTGATGGTGTTGGCCTTGAAATATGATGAATTCCCAATGTGATCTCTTATATTACTGACACTTTCCAAACTGAATACTGCCTACAATATGCAACACATGAGAAATGTTTTGATATCCTTCTTTAAAATACCAGAAGTCACTTATTCCCAAAATAACATTGTATGTTTGTCCTGATGAAAGTGGTACATACACTGGTATAGTGGTACATATCCTCTATACCCATCCACAGAGTAAAAATGAAAAATTAAACTATATCTATGATTGGCTTATTCTCCATTGCCTCTTAGCTTCTGTAGACATTAACATTTGTGCAAAGTAGAAGTTAAACTTTATCAAGTCAAAAATGTAGTTTTTACCATATTTAAAGTAACTGTACAACAGAAGTGATAAGATGCTGAAGAGTCAGGTCTGATTGGGGGCAGACATTATCTGGGGTTTTACTTGCCAATATAGATGTAAAATAAACCTAGAATCTTGGTTCACTAATAATCAGTTGTCTTGTTACACTCTTAAGTACTGTAATGTATCTGGTGGTATGTGCATAAAGGACCAATAAAAGGTATTACTGCTAAGAAATGTGAAACCAGTTTAGTGGGGAAGAGAAGGGCTGGAGGCCTAAGTTGAGGTGGGGGGAAGAAGGGGGAGAGTGCAAGCTCTAGGAAAGATATAGTGGTGAAGCTGCTATGTGGCCTTTTCAGGGATAGGAATCTATCCATAACAAGTGGGATTTTTTCTCTATGGATGCATTCAGCTTAGAAGGAGAAATAAATGAGACATTCAAATAATGGAGAAATCTGCATATTCATCAGTTATAGAGAAATGAAATTTGCTATGCAGGCATGATAAGAGCTGCATTTTAGCAGCATTGATAAGTGAATGTCAAAGCATACATTTTTAGGAGATAATCTGGTTACTTTGGCAACTCAGGCATTATTAGTCATTTCTGATAAGGCATACTTCTTTCATTAGCACCTGTGGCCTTTCACACAGTTTCCTAGTAACATCAAGTTGTTTTGATAAAAAGTAATTAGCATATTTAATTGTAAAGGACTATACATATATGTGTTCACATTTGATTGTTGTTCCCAGAGTAGCATATGAGAATTTAATAACAAGCTTTTGTTGCCTTTATTTTGTCAAGGTGTAAAGTGGCTGAACATTTATTTTCTCTATCATAGGTAATATTTTTGATCATACCTAAATACAGACTAGTGACCTCAGCTTGTGGCTGAAAGTAGCAATATATCTTATTAACATAGTAGAATTACTTAAAGATGATGCAGATTATGATCACTGCTGCCAAGCATTTTAATGGGCAAGCAAAAAAGTATTCTTCAAATACAGGAAGAATGAAAAAGTGCTTTTTTGTAGGAATACTGGTACAACATGATACAATATATTTTCTTTATAGACAAGAAAGAAAGTTCACGGTGTTCTAAAAAAGGAGAATTATGAATTCCTGAATGATCTAGGTCATGCAAGTCTTTGACTTATTTGATGAAATTCTAAAGTTCATTAATCAGGCAAAACACTTCTTCGCTTTAAAAACCTTTAACGGAAGAAAGCTTATAGGTTTTTAGGTTTATATTTTGATATACACAAAACCTGCGCTTCATAAGCTGTGGGAGGTTCATTCTGTTTGCACATAGGGCAGTTATCTATGTCATTAAATGTTTTCAGGACCAAGCCCATACCTATAACACAGAGTAATTCACTTAACAACACAGTCAAGTGCCAGTTGAGAAAGGACCCATTGAGGTACTATTTTAACAACCCTAAATTAAACCAGAGTAGCAGAGAATGATCAGGACCATTCACTTGAAGGCAAATACATGAAATGCTTTCAGATTCTCACTATTTTGAAGACCCCAAGAACTGTGAAATTTATTCATTTCATGTACTCAGGAAGGCAGCCCAGTTTATGGGATCTATTTTTCTTGCCCACCTCTGGACTGAACTGCACACCGTACTTCAGGTGAGGCCTAGCCAGTGCCAAATAGACAGACACTGTGACTTCCTGTTTTTTACCTAAAGCTTCTGTCATTGCAGCCCAAAACCACATTTGCCTTTTGTGCAGCTTCATCACACTGTAGACTCGTATTAAGTCTGTGATCTATTGAGGCTCCCAAGTCCTTTTCCACAGTGCTGCCATTTAGCCATGTGTCACCCATTTTATATTTGTGCTTTTGATCATTTCTCCCAAGGTGTAGCACCTTGCATTTGTCTGCACTGAACTTCACCCTGTTAGCTGTAGCCCAGTTTCCAATCTGTAGAGATCCTTCTGAATTGCACTTGCATCCTCCAAGATGTGAAACATTGGTAATCACTTATCTAAAAGGGCCCTTTTTTTTGGTATGGGCAACCAAAAAATGTCCTATATTATACTGCCATGATTTCCTGAAATGCCATTTGGAAGCCAGTATATTTAATGCCACCTAAATTCGTGTAACTAAGAGAGGATTTCAGCTTTACATTTTTAAGGCTTTTCTCTTTATTTTCTTTCTTACTCTTCCATTTTTGTACAGCTCTTCATCAGCTGTCAAACATTAACTTCTGCTTTGTGAAATGCATAATTTTTAACATGTCCTATGCTCCATGTTCATGATATTAACAGTAAGACAAATATGTTTAAATAGTTTAATAGGAGCTGCTTTTTCATTAGCATGCTGTGATCACATTGAGCTTTTCACAGAAATGTCATAGTTTCATAGTTTGTAGGGTCAGAAGGGACCTGAGCAGATCATCAAGTCCAACCCCCTGCCATGGCAGGAAAGAGTACTGGGGTCAAATGACCCCAGCAAGGTGATTGTCTTAAAGACCCCCAAGATAGGAGCCAGCACCACTTTGCTTGGAAGTTGGTTCCAGATCCTAACCACCCTGACAGTGAAGTAGCGCCTCCTGATGTCTAATCTGAATTTACCCTCTGCCAGCTTGTGACCGTTATTTCTAGTCACTCCTGGTAGTGCATGGGGGAACAAGGACTCCCCCAGTGCCTGCCGGTCCCCTCTGAATAGTTTGTATCAGGCCACTAGATCCCCCCTCAGCCTTCTCTTGTGGAGGCTGAACAGGTTCAGGTCCCGTAGCCTCTCCTCGTAGGGCCTGCCCTGCTGCCCCCTGATCATGCGAGTGGCCCTCCTCTGGACCCTCTCCATGTTGTCCACATCCCTC
>NW_017729032.1:119417651-119444235 GCF_001723915.1 Gavialis gangeticus
AGTTCCCCAGCCTGTAGGTATGGTGCTGGTTCTTCCTCCCCAGGTGCATCACCTTGCACTTGTCAGTGTTGAATCCCATCCTATTCTCATCCGCCCACCCCTGTAACCTGTCTAAGTCTGATTGTAGCCTATTCCTTCCTTCTAGCATGCCCACATCCCCCCACATCTTAGTGTCATCAGCAAATTTGAACAGAGTGCTTTTTACCCCCTCGTCCAAGTCACTGATGAAGATTTTGAACAGTGCAGGCCTGAGAACTGAGCCCTGGGGGACCCCACTGCCCACATCCCTCCAGGTCGAAAATGACCCATCCACCACCACTCTCTGGGTGCGGCCCTTCAGCTAGTTGGTGACCCATTTGACTGTGTAGGTGTCAAACACAGTCCCCCAGTTCTTTAATGAGAACCGGGTGAGAGAGAGTATCGAAAGCCTTCGTAAAGTCCAGAAAAAAGTCAGCTAACAATGAATTTTTGGATCTGCATGACTATAAAGATTGTTTTGACTGTTTTTTGGTGATGCATTATAGGTCTCAAAGATTGGAAGCTTTCTGCTTGGAGGCTTGCAGCATTATTTTGTTCTGTTTGTCCTCAAGCAATTCTGTGGAAGTCAGTTGAAAGACAGACATGGGAATTGGTTCAGAAACGTCCCTTTGAGTTGATAAGTGATTAACAATATTTCACTTCTATGGGAAGGATTGCAAATATCTTGGAGGATCCAAGTGCAATTCAGAAGATTGGAAAGTTTGGCTAGAGCTAACAGGATGAAGTTCAATGCAGACAAATGCAGGGTAATGCACCTTCGGAGAAATGATCAAAAGCCCAAATATAAAATGGGTGACACATGACTGAATCTTTGATCTTTGCGTTTTACAAATTATCTACTTTCTGATTTTGTATTTCTGCATAATGGCTAAAGAATTACTTATTCCAGGAACTGTCTACTTCTATGTAGCTTGAGTAATATCCTTCTGCTTGCCTTTGGAAGATGTTCATACTATAATCAAAGATTATATAGATCTTGCAAAAGCAACTGCCAATTTGGGCATGTCCAGAGTTCATACCGTGTACTGTGAATATCCAAGAATTACAAAGTCTTGTTCTGTTTAGCATAATTCCCTTTTAAAAACAAGTATAAACACTTACGTGTTTTGTTTACATAAGTGTAACTAATAAGTATTCACACAACATGTTTCAGGGCAAATTTATTTTGCCTGATCCAATTTTGCAAAAATAAAAAATAAGTAAATAAAAGAGCGAATGTTTAGATTTTTAATACAATTACTTTGACCAAGTTAATCATCTGGAAGATCCTTCTCAGTCCTATGTATCTGTATTGGTATGATTAGACCCTCATGTATTGTCTTTCTATGTATGTTGTAGTATGGGAGTTGACTGGCAAGGATGTTCATGGAAGGACTGAATTTTAAGCAGACTTCGGAAGTAAATTTTACATTATAAATATAAGAATCTGCATTAATTTTTTTTGCCACAGTCATGTATAATCAGTCACAGAGCATAAATATAACATGGGACATAAATTTCTAATCAAAACAGCTCAAATTTAAAATTTGGAATCTCAAGTTCTAGCAAGAGTCATCTCAGAAATAAATAACAGACAAAAATATAGAGGATTTCTGATGATTACATTTGAATGATGCCATTGAGAGAAAAATACTGATGTCTTCATGACCAAAAAGAAAAGCAAAATTCATCATATGAATTATTCAGTATAAATTATTTTCCCAGCAAGATTGGCATCATGAAGAATGATGGTCTCCTCATATCAGAGATTTTCAAGACAACTGTAGTCCAGAAGTGCATTAATATTTGAACTTGATGTTTAGGAAAATGGAAGCAACATATGGAGTTTAATGGAAAATGCAAACTACTGTCTTGAGCCTGCTACTTATTGGTAGCAGGGTTGACTATTATCCATAGGTGGCTTTCCCCCCATCTGTGTTAAAATCCCTGTAATGGAAACTTTAGAGAGGTATATTCATAAGTGAAAGAGGTAGTGAAAACTAACAAGTTATGCAAGGAAAGGTCTACGTCAAAGAAAGAAAACTCCAGTAATATTTTGTTCATGAAGTAGGTGCACAAAACAATTGTATATTATACCGGTGAGACACATGGAGACTGGATTTCTCACTAAATGTAGACAGCTGCAATTACAATTAAATTCAATGGAAGTAGTTGTACCATTGAGTTTGGGCCTGGTCAAATTATATGTGAGTCAAGCATAACTTACTGTAGATTCAAAATATCTTTTCTTAGCTTTGGTTCACCTAGGGACATACACTGAGTGTAACACATGACTGGAGGAATAACGAATGCGTACACACACGTGTGTGAAAAATTATGAATGTGTACACACACGTATCCTGGAGAAGAGAAGAGAAAGGTGATGATAAAAATTGAAAGCCTTGCAGATTTTTAAAGGAAATCAAGTCTTGGACAGTTTCTCCAGGGCGAAGGAGCATGTTATGGTAGAATGAATAAGACATTTCAGACGTGGTGTTTCATGACTTGAGACCAAACCCCTGTGACCTAATGCAGATGTCAGCAACTGCTTTTCCATCTCCTAAAGGGCAAAGGTCTCTTCATCATGATTTCACTTTTAAGAGCACTTCTGTGACTACTTGTCTCCAATCTTGTTCCCAATCCTAGAAAAAAATATGAAGGCAGAACTGTCAATTTATATTCATTGAATCTAAATGGCTATGAGCTTGTGCAGGTCTGATTACAGGACTGGAACTTTTTTAATGGAAGAAAAGACAGGAAGATATTTGTCCAGTCAAAATCAACCAACACATCTCAAATTTAAAGTAACTCATATGGTAAAATGCTTTTGAATGCTCTACAGAATAAGAATTCTTTGCAGAAGTATTATTCTGTAAGAAAAATGTATATAACTATAAATTCGAAGTCATTTTTGGACATTTCATGAACAGAAAAATAGGTTAATCGAATAGATTTGCAATGAGACTTTCACCTCAAGGAAAAAAAAGTGACTTTGGGGGGAATGTTATCAACATTTCATAATTTAATTTTGTCCTTGTACTCTGAAATCTTGTTTGGAGTTCTGCCAAGGTTAATAATTATGTTTAGCTATTCAGAGTGTTAACTTCCATGGATGTACAGACAGCTGACCCACTTACCTCATAGGAGGATTCTGTAACTTGTTTTGTTCACGTGAGCCCATTCAAATGACATTACGCATTGCAGTGGAGGTTTGATGTACAAGCTTAAAGACTGGTTTTACATCACGTTTTCTTTTTGTGGACATTAAGTGTGTGTTCTCAAAGGAATATCAAAGTCTGAAACCAGTTTTTGTTTTTCTGTAAGTAACAGCCCTTAATATGTTCATCCAAACCAGTCTTTCAAGTTTATTGTATTTAGGCTTCTATCCTTTTTGTTTCATTTTGTTTGTTTGGGGCTACAGAAAGTAGTTGAGGATGCTGTTTCTGAGGTGGGGTTGAACACAGAAATAATTACAAGAAAGTTAGAATATAGTTTATACAGCAATATTACCTTGAAATTGGGAATTTGTATTTTAACATGTACAAAGGTCAGCAGAATGTAGAGAAACCTGAGCCATGACTATAAAGTGTTGTTTTCAAAGGATGGGGCCTATGCTTGGGAAATGGATATTCAGCTTTACTCTCCTGTGTAGCTGGGAGTTGATGAAGTGGAACAGAGTACTCTGTTGGGATCAGGGGAAATGGCATGGCCATCATCAGTAAGACGAGATGCTGCTGATTTGAGGATCCGTCCGCAAACAAATCAGACCTTTGGGCAAATGCAGAACTGGGAATTCAGTTAATGGGATGGCACTGCAAGAAATAAAAAAATATCCTGTGTCCTCTGTGGGAATGGTCATACTACTTGATAGGCATAACACTCTTCTATTTCTAAAGGCATGGGTTATCTTTTATTTAGGGCAAAATAGTAGCAGACACATGTGGAAGCCTAATATAAAAAGAAAAGTGAGATAGGGGGAAGAACCTTAAAGCACCTATACACATGCCCGAAGCCTGCTCAGACATGTTCTAATTAGAACATGTCAGAGCAAACTCAATCGAGTCTGTTGGAGCATGATACTTAGCATACCCCTGCAGACTTGGCATTACATGCATGCAACATCCCTGAATTTCAAAATGGGCGCTCCCAAGAGCCACTGTAATTGAAGCGACCCTCCCTCACCCCAGAGCATGTGTAAAGACGCCCTTAGGTTTTAATGGTTCTGCTTCCTTCCACTGTGTGCTCTGGGGTATTGCTCTTCTTGAGTGTGGAATTGCATTTGAGGAGTTAATGAAAATTGCTAGAATTGGTAGTGACTTGGGAAAAACAAGCTTGCAAAGGACAATAGATACTGCATCAGTTACCTTAGTTCTTTTTTTTACATCATCTGTATTTTCTGAGATTATTCAGAGTTGCTTCTTTCTACTAACATGGGAGGTGCTTTTTAAAGGAAAAGAGGAGGAGGACTCTCAAGTCCAAAGCAATATGTTCAGGAATGCAACACCCTTTCACTTAGCTGTCCTTAAAGTACTGTCCTTCTTTATATATGTATATTTGTATATCTATAAAGTAGCATCTTTCCTTAAATACATATTTTTGTATTCTCCTGCTAATATCTTCTTGGCTGATCCCTACCACAGAGGTTCCCAGGCTGTGGTCTGCATACCCCTGGGGGTACTCAAGACATCTCTTAGGAGTATGTGGGAGAAATTGTGTAATGGCAGATTTGATTTTCATTATGGTAATAATAATTAAGGGGTTAAAATATGAAACATATACTGGTAGGGGTACATGGGCAGCTGGTAAATCTGGAAAGGGGTATGCAGTAACCTCTGCCCTACCAAATTGGGCTTAGCAGGGGTTGAGAACATGGGCTCACTGACTTGCCCCACTCAGTAACATAAGAACAGCAGCTGCTCCAAATCTCTGAAAATCAGGTCACTCCTTTTGGTGCCTAAATATGGGATTTAAGGATAATTTAAGGAACTCACATTTTGAGTTTTAGCAAATTAATGGGGTTTATTCATACAAATAATCATTATGCAATCTCATGATGGTTAGACCAAAGCTTTCAGCACAGTTTCATTAAAAAAATACCTTCTATGAAAAAAATAAATAAAAAAATAATAACCTTGTGGTCATCCCACTTAAATGCTGTTTGTCTTTTTAAAAATTGTTTTGGTTTTATGATTTTTACCTGTACTACTGACAAGTAGCTTCTGAGGACATATCTGCAATTTCTCCGGTTAGCCTGGGTGCACCTCCAAGAAATATACCCTAACCTCCTCACTTGGGCTTGCTTAGCATATGCCAAATGTCAGTTAGAAAATGTATCTGACCAAACAGTACCCTGAATAAGTGCCTTGCACTCAGGCTTTCTAATTTGCACATGTCTGACAGTCAGCCAATTGTTGGACCCAGCCCAACACTCTTTGGTCTGTTAAAGATCCGAGGCTGAATCTAACAATTAGTTGCTTGTCAGCCCAGCCCTGAGACAGCCCAGCATGCCTGGCTTTTATGGCACTGGGCCTCTAAGATTAGGGAACCTCCAAAGGCAGGGACATCTAAAAACCATGAGTTCAACCCAGCTCTGCACAATTGCTCTTTTAACTGTTGGACTTGAGCATTGCCAGGTTCCCAGCAGCAGGAGCCTTTCAGCTCCTCCCACCAGGGAACATTGAAACCTCCTCTCCTGGCAGCTGATTCTTGGCATCAGGACCAGGGCTGTCCTGGTCCCAATACTAACCCCTATACCCTTGCTGATGCTGACTGACAGCTGATTGTCAACATGGGGGTGGGGGAGATTCAATTTGTGGCATCATACAAATGAGCCACAAAGATGTTCCATATTTTTTGTGGAACAGCTTTATGGCTGGTCTGCCACTTTATGCATGTGTAGCACTGTTACTACTCATAGTGTCATTAAAACATTAGTCATGCCATGATGATAACCTGTGCCAAGGGCCTTGATGGCACTCCCAGTACCTCATGAAGGTAGTCTAAATGTGCACTTAATGGGAAACTGGGGTTCTGTCATGGTACAGGAAAGCCTGGCCCATATAGGAGTATGGTGGCATATGATACAGACAGTGTGCTGAAGAGTTTATAGGAAAAATAGATAAAACAGATACATGGACAGGAAAATGTATTTTCTCTTGAGGAATATAGAGATGAAGTGATGAACTTGAAGGCCCTGTAGAAAGTCTGTGGTAGAGGTATGAGCTGAATAAAGAGATCCTGAGTCCCAACCTAATGTTTTAATCACAAAGACCTTCAATTTAAAGTCATTTTTTCTTTTATTACATGTTTAAAAAATGGTTATATTAGTATATGTACTCTGGCAAGGTTATTGCATTCAGGTTCTGAAATTCCCAGTAGAGATGAAGTGTTATACCTTGCTTCATGAAAAGGAAATGCCCTGTTTGATGGCCCTTTGTGCAAAAAAAATATAAAGAAGTCTCTAATGGGCTATTTATCAGTAAAGGCTGATTTGCATATTAATTGTTTATAAACAAGTGGCAATTACTGAGAGTGAAACCCCCTCATTTGGTATCTTGGAAGGGTAGAATAAAAGGGATGTTATGTTTTATTACAGTTGGAGAATAATACATACTGGGGCTATATAAAAGAGTGACTTTGTGAGCACTCAAAGGACGAAGGGAGGTAAACTGTTGAATGCATTTGAAATGTATCTTTTGATGCAATCACTTCAGAATGAATATCTTGGTGTAGCAAGTGCATGAATGAAGTTTGACCTTGAAGTTTGTTACAGTAATATATATTTAAAGTCTAGATTAGGATAAGTGACTGGAATGAATCAGATACAAGATATAATATATAACCCTTCTGCCAGGCACCAGTTGGCAGCATCAAGGGCTGGGTTCAATTTTGGGGTCCAAATATATTTTAGCTCGGCTTGAACCCCCACCCAGACCACTTGGGAAACACTAAGTAAATTACTAGGCTGTCCCACATAAACAAAACCCCCTCCTTGCAAGCAGTGTAAACACAGACAATACATTTTTTACAAAAAACAAATGTTAATAAAAGAAAGAAAAACACTACATACAATTTAAAACACTGTCAACTACAAGGCGTAGATCAGGGCTTGCACCCTCTTGGGGAGGCTTCATCCATGCCCAGGCAGTCTGGGACTTGGAGTCACCCAAAAGGCAGTTCCAGGGACTTGCACCCTTATACCTGCCCTTGAGCAATGGGCTGGAGAAGGGGGGCTTTCCCTGGAGAGTCCTTTGAGCTGCTTCTCAGGTTCACTGGGCCATGGGAAGCTGCTAGAGAGCATGGGATTTTCTGTGTTGCAAGGGGCCCCTTGTGGGTCTCTGCAAAACTGTAGGGCAATCCTTAAGGGGTTAACTATAGCTCCAGACAGCATGCCGCACCCCTAAATTCCTACTCCCAATCCCAGAAGCTGCAAAAAGAAACCTTCAAAGGAGAGGTCAGGCCTAACTCAGCGGGCCTGAACTGGGCAGCAAAAGCCAGCCAGTGTTATACTGCACTGAGGCCTGAACATATAGCTGGGGTCCAGCCACACCACTAGGCTGAAACACCATAGCTGTAGAAACAGCAGGAAAAAAGGCCCAACTATATGGCTGTGGCTTGGACATCTGGTCTCAGCTATATCCCAGTGCTGAGATGATACAAGTACAAAACAGTGGGTGCCAGGCCCCTGGCGCCAGTAATTGCCAGGACCCATTCCTGGGCAGTTTGCTTCAGGAGTTAACACCCCCATAGTATTAACCCACTTAAGAAAAAAAAAAAGAAAAGAAAGGAGGAGGAAATAGGAGTCTCAAACTCCAAAACAGACTTTCTGTCTCTCTACATGAGGCTTTCCCTTCATATAGTGTTTGCTTGCCTCTTCAGCAAAGGGTGGGGAAGAGACCCTGCCCCCCTGGGGAGCAGGTTTTCTGGCCCCCAGTGTAGCTGTGCCACTCAGCAGGCAGATGAAGAGCCCCAGGATGAAGGAGAGAGAGAACCTTAGTGAATGGTTTTTATATACCTGGTATGACATCATCCAAGCCTTGTCCAATCAGGGAGCACCACATTTCAATCTTTCTCCCAACCAGTATGCCCGAAGAATCCACTGCTTTCTCCAGTCAATGACTCCAGAGGGTTTCACATATTTTTCCCAGATGCAGGTTCTGGCTTGCCATGTGCTGAGCACATGACTAGAACAACAGGAGCCATGTTGCCCACATAAAGCACACACACAACCTCCCCCCCTCCAATACAACAACCCAGGGTGTGTGTAGGTACTACAAATATGACTGAGCAAAATATTCTACTTTACAAAAACACAAAACTGACAACATGTATAGTGCTTATGGCAAACCTAGACATGAATATATACATTGCTTTTTTTGATGTATCTTGATGTAGACCAGTGTTTCCCAACCTTTTCCAGCCCAAGGCACACTTACATTAATACAAATTTTCTGCGGTACACCTGTTGAGGCATTCCCCATCCTCATACCTATTGTAGCTCATTGCCATGGTAAAATTCTGCGGTACACCTATTTATTTCTGACAGTGCACTTTTGTTCTGCAGCACACTGGTTGGGAAACACTGATGTAGTAATCGGGGATCCTGACTTTCTCTGATCTAAAAAAACAATAATGATAATCCTCAATTTTTTTTTAAGTAACCCAAAATCCACATTTTTCCATGCTCAAAATGAAACATTGGTCTATTAATTGATAGATAGATAGATACGTTTCATTTTGATCACGGAAAAATGTGGATTTTGGGTTACTTCTTTTAATCCAAAAATAGGGGATTTTTTTTTTAATCAAAGAAAGCCAGGATCCCTGCTGATAACATCATCCAGTGACTCAACTTACTGTCAGCCTAATTCTTCTCTCAGTTACACCTGCTATCTTCCTTGGAAATTTCACATTTTCAGTGAAAAAGCAGAACCCCCAAACTCCTCATTGGAGTTTTCTTGCATGTTCCAATGCTCCTCAATAGATTTGGTTGCCTAATAAAATATACTTCACATGACATGTAAGGATCTCCCTACCCTCCACTCCTCATTGGTGAAAGGAGACAGTGCATCATGGGAGCTGCATAACTAGTACATAATTTGATTGGAGAACTTGGCACATAAAGAAATACGGTGGTGTAAAACATCCAAAGTACAGTTTTTGTGAGGCGGTGGATAAGCATAGCCATGATGCCGTCTTTTATTTTCAGTCATTTCGTTTTTTACATAAAATAAAATTTTCCATAAAAGCAGACACTTCTTGCATAAAACATCATTTGCTATCATAACACAGTTTAGATGCAGATATTTTTTCACTAGTCCTAACCAAGAACGTAAGTCCTTGTATATTCAGACTTATTTAAATTGTCTTACTTGTTGTAACTAGCTCTTTGTGAATCAAATTCTTATATTATATCACCTGTTTTTGAGAATTTAAAATTTATATTTTATTGAAAAATTCCAAAAGTCCTGGTAAAAAGACAGGACAGAATATTCTAGATTAACAATCTCACCCTGCTTTTAACCTATATTTTAAATGCAAAAAGAGTCAGAATTCATGTGGTAGTCCTAAAAGGAGATAACATCAGTATGGTGTTCTGTGCTAGGGAAAAGTAAATTAAAGCCCTTTTTGAGGCAATCTTCTTGAATATTTTGGAGAGAAAGTGAGCCCAATGCATAAACACATACAGAATAAGAATCATGGTTAATGTAATGTATATTAAAGCCAGCAGGTCATCCTGATGAGGCTAAGTGATTTCAGGGCACCATTCCACCAAGACTATCAATACCACTTCTCTCTCCTACTTCCCTATCCATACACAGTCAAGTGTAAGGGATAAAAGCTCAGTGCCTAAATTTTCCAGGACAATACTATGCTATCATATGTTACTGGTTAAGTCTTATCTAATAGCTTTCTCCTTAGCATATACATATTTTGTAAATCTGTTTTCAGTAAGTGCCATAATCCTATGAAGATAAAAGCTGAAGATTTGCACATTTCAAGGGACTGTCATTAATACCAACTTTCAGCACCTATTTGGTTGTAAATATACCCAGTATTTGTTCAGGTATATCACAAATGTACAGAGCTGGACAATTTCACAAATAAATAATGAGTATCACACATTACCTGACTTAATACTTTTAAGCCAATTTTCATCAGCTTTAAAGACTGGTTTATATTATAACTGGTTTAAAAAGGATCTGTATCTGCCTGTCCTCAACAGACTTTCATTCCTCTTCAGTTTCCTTCATATAATACATCTGCATTTTTGCAGAGGCATTTTCTCTCTGCATTGAGAGAGGATTTATTTTACCACTATCTTGAAAACAGAAGCTGAACCTCAGCAGTGAACCTGCATGTGAGCCTAGTGAAAAAGCTGTACAAGTAATCCCAGCTCTCCAATATATCTATACCAGTATATCTATAACAGCAATTTCTATCCCTCTCTCTCCCCTGCACCCCACCACTTTTTTAAAACGTAGCTGTGTACTCCTTTGGTCACTGTTCTGATTCTTCAGTATCTCTGCAGTCTGCGCTGCTGTGCTACCCTTTGTAGTGAGCATTTCACAGATTAATAAAGCAGCCTTCAGTGGAAGGGATGGCTGAGACATTCACCTTGCAGAGATGGTACTACTATGATGATAAGTGTTGGTGGTGGAGAGGGCATCTAGAAACATATCAGCTTCATAAAAAAACAGGTTTCTAGGGTCACACAACTGCATAGCAGGGTGGTTTCTGATAGGCAATAATGTTCCATACTTCATTCATGCATATACCAAATTCCATCTAAAACCATCTAGATTTTTGTCCCACTTTCTCCTATTGTCAGCTGCTTTAAAACCTCAGTCCTCTGCCAGTTGGAAGCCGTCTGCTTTATAACCTAAACTGTTAATGGCCAGTTTATACACATTTATTTTGGTACCAAAACTGTTCTCTGGTTTAACTAGGTCTTCTCCTTGGGTGTTTACCCTCAAATGCACATACAGGCTACAGTCCTATGCATTCTTTGCCTTTGTTTTCTTACAGGCCAAGGTCTTTTCAACTTCTGTTACATGGTATGATCTCCATGACATGATAGGATCTCATTGCCCCTATTCAACTTTCTTGAACAGGGATGTCCAGAACTACACACTGTTCCACTAGTGCCTTATACAGTTGTATTAATTCTTCTTTATCTCTGATTGAAACCTTAGTACATAATATACAATCATTTTGTGACCTACTAAATGAACCAACTCTTTCTCATCATTCCATTATTTCTACCCTGGTCAGCCCTAGTTAATATCATTAGTCATCTAAGTCTGTACTTTGTGGGGCTCTCTAGTCCCATTCCTCTGCTGTATCTGCTGGTCTTTCTGCACCCAGCCCTGTGCTCCCCACCTGATTTGCCACTTTGCTTTTTGCTTCCTGCCTTATCTGGCACTGTATTTCCCTGCTTCTGCCCTGATTTGCTCCATGCCCTGGGTTAACCGTCCCTGATCTAGTTCATTACATTTCTATTATTCCAGTGATCTGATATTCTGTGTTCTGATATTCTGACCCTTATCTGTATTCTCTAGGCCTCCTAACATTTGTCATCATGATCTCATTAGCAAAATCTTACTTTTTGTGCCAAAGGCACTGAAGAAGAGAATGATCCTTTATGAACTCCACTGTTAACCTCCCTTCAGACTGGTAGAGTACGTCTGTACTGAGCCACTGGCGTTCTTGGCTTAACTTAACAGTTTCTTGGTTGTTAGAGAAATCTGATTTAGAGAAGTCTAGGGAAAAATAAATCCAATGCAGTTCCTTTGTCTAGAAAATCAGCTCTCAAAGAAAGATACATGTCTTTGGGAAATTTATGTTACATTTATCCTGGTTTTCAATTATTTCCATATCTTTATTCTTTCTTTCAAAATTTGTTCTAAAATCTTGCACACTACAGAAGAAGGTCTAATGGGTCTGCAGCTGCTGGAATTTGTTTTTCTTTCTTAAATATAGGTAAAATCACCCCAGACTTGATATTTATGAGAAGTGCTTGAAACCAGGATTTCACTTTCATGTGCTGTTCCTTTCAGCACTTTGGATGGTGATTATCTGACCCTTCTCCCATTTTGGTTGGGGACAGAAATTACACATAAACCAGTATAAGTGATTGGAAACCAGTTTAAATCTGTAACACAACAGAAGTTCACTGCACATAAACCACTTTCAAAATGGCCCAAACTGGCTTAAGATAAACCTGAATGGATGTAATATCAGACTTAACTAAATTAAGCTAAATCAGTTTATTGAACTTCTCTCCCATATCTCCTCCATATTCAAGTTAACTCAGTCTTTCAGCATCCCTGAATGCTTTGTACCTCCCCCGCAAAACCTCCATGCAGGGTGGGTGGGCTAGCCTTGGCCCAAGCTGGTTGCTCTAGTGGAGCAGGGAAGCATGCTCTAGCAACTGCCCCCGCTCCCCCCACCCAGCTTATGGCCTGGCAACCGCAGGCATGTGGCTGCATTTCTGGAATCAAATGTGAATATATGTTCACTTGCTTATCATATCAATCTGTGCAGCTTAGACTATCCTGCAAAAATTGAACCATTTCAGCCTCAGGCTTTTTGTCTGTCTGTACTTTGCCCATAGTATTATTTATTTATTGAAAACGTAGACAAAGTATTCATCCTGTCTTGGGGATTCATCCAGTCTTAAGCCTTTATACCATCCTAACTATAGCCTAATCCTGAAGGAAATTTCTAGATTCTCTCTACCCCAAATGTCCATTCTAGCGTCATATGTTCCAATTTATTGGAAGTAATCCCTGTCTATTGAAAAAAAGCCTTCTGCCATTGCTGCTGTCTCAGGTGCACATGTAGACTCTGCACCTGGCACCTGGGAGTGGTTTATTCTGGCTCAAACTGTTCCAGAGTTTCTTGCATCACATTAATTGCACATGTAGATGCACCTAGAGTATCCAGGAAATGTGGCATCACAGGAAACAGTCTGTGAGAGGCAATATTAAAATAAAGAATGACATGGAGAATATTAGAAAAAATACTGCTAGGCTATTTTATGAAACCAGGTTGTAGTCTTGCATAGAAGTAATGTATGCAATATTGGTCAGCTATTTTTAAAAGGATATTACACTATTAGGAGAGGTTCAGAGAAGGGCAAAAAAAATAATTTGTAAAAAATATTTTAAAAAAACCCTGAACTTTATTTCAGAAAAGACACATAAGAAAGGTGAGGATACAAGTATACACATTATTGAATGGTATAGGAAAGGTAGACAAGGAGCTTCTGCCCTCTTGTGTGATAGAAAATAATGAGGAAGAGGTTGCAAACCAAAAATTGATAGAAGAAGTTGCACAGTATATAAGTAAACCATGGAAGTAATTTACCAGGATACCACTGATGTCCAAAGCTTAACAGGATTTTGAAAGGAGTTGCACATCTGTGGATATCAAGATGGGCAGACTTGTTTTAGCTTATACAGACATAATTTTTTAGAGATCTAGGACATGTCATGTTTCAGGACTTAAGCCACTCCTTACCTCATTGTTTCCCTGTCTTGCCCTTGCTATTTATGTCCACCTTTTTGCCTCTTATCTTCTTGTACTTAGAACATTAACTCCTTGGGGCAGGGACCTTTCTTAGGTGTTTGAGAAAAAGCATACAGGTCTGTCCAACTTCAGTGTGGCTGGTGACTGTGCACTGCATGGGCAACACCTGAAAGATTTTCCTCAGGATCCCTTCCCACTGCGCAGCTGCACCAGTGGCATGAGGCTGCGTCCCCACCCATCTTCCCCTCAGCACCGCCCCCCTCCCGCCCAGGTATAATGGGGTAGGTAGTTGCAACAGCCCAATAGCTGCATGGCAACTCCTTGTGGGCTGCATGAGGTCCAGACGCCATCATTTGCATAGCCTTGTTTCAGTGCATTGAGCATCTGTCACAAGGCTTCTTGGCTTTTAGACATTTTATAAATATAATTATGAGTTCTAATTATAATTACCCAATATGATAGTTGGGCATAAATCTTAAGATTCAGTGACTAACAGGAATCTTGTACATCTCTGACCCTCTTACTTTTTCTTCCCTTTCATGAAGCTTTCTACATTCCTGCTCCTCTGAAATAAATTATGCTATGCATATATACTACAGCTATCCAATATTGCTAACACCTGTAATTTATTAGGATCCCTATACTATATGGTGTTTCTATGACATAGCTCAGATCCTAGGGGCATGTAAATATATGAGAAACTCATTTTAAGCCAATTAATTTTTGTATTTCTAGTCACTTCCTCCCACCCCCACCCAGTACCATTGAAAAGATGAAGATGCAATTTACAATTTCAAAACAATTATTACATCTTACATCAACATTTGAAACCTCCATTTGGGATAGCCTGCCTCATGATTTTTGAATTTTAGGGTCATTGATATTTGATAAGCTTTTCCCTAAATGGACATGCTTTTGGTCATGCTATATCAGATGTGTGGTTCCACATTTCTGTTCCATTGGTAAAATAGGCCATGTTGGGGTGTTAAATACAATTGCCAAGAGCTTAATGCCACCTATCCTGCATTACCTCAGCTTGTCTTTATTCTTCTCTGTACTCTTCACTCCCATTTTCACACATTGCCAAATTGAAATCCCTTCAAAAGCACTTACAATAAACATTTCACTGCTGGTAAATAATAGATTCTAAGAAATAATGAGCTATTACAAGTTACTGTGATGGTTTTTATTTTTTATTTTTTGCAGTTAAAATGTGCATTGGAAATGAGAAGAAACATTAAACATGGAAATAAAAATATTAATTAAATGAGAGAATTCTTTTCCTTCAGTACTAAATATAGTTTTCATATTCAAACCATCTGCTGTTTTAGTCAAAGCTAAGGGTTGTTAAGCATCGAACACAGATGTCTATATATTAATAGGGCTTAGATTGGAAGCATTCAGAAAGGGAATTTTATTTTGTGATGCTACCATTTATTTCATTTTTACTCAAGTGGCCACATTTGCTAGAACTGAAAAATAATTACCAACTGGGACAATCTTTCAAATATCTTTTATATAAGTTAGGAGCCTGATTTTTTCTCATGAGTCTTATGCTCCTCAGTGACTTACACCTTCTGTGTAGATGTTACCCATTTAACAGTAACTGTTTCATAATTCAAAAATGTGGTGAGTCTTGTGATGTAAGTATTAAGACTGGATTCGGATAATTAGAATAATTACGGGTCCTCTTTTCTTTTTGTTAAATTGGGCCACTTCTAACAGTTAACAAGGCTTCCCTTATCGCTAAAAAGAGTGTCAGTAATACAGGTAGAAGCTTACACCTTCTTCCCTGCTGTGTTGCCTGTGTGGTTTTAGGAAAGAGACACTCAAGGGAAGAAACTAAAAACTACAGCTGTAAAGACCAGATGCACAAGAAGCTGCAGTTAGGGCCTCCGAATACTAATGTCTGGATTTTTTTCTCCCTTTACTGTACTCTAACCGTTTAGTCCTTTACAGTTGCTTTAGCAATCCTTGAGAAAATGGGGCGGATCTGGCAGTGCAGTCGCACACCCCCAATTGTTGTGCCTCTTGGCGTCAGTGCAGCTCCTGCTGGGATCTCTGCATGTTCTGTGGCTGTTTGGAATGAGGTCTGCCGAGAGCCCATGCTTTCATGCAGTTCTGAAGCCTGCTGCTCTTCCCCTTCTCCCTGCCAAAATCAG
This sequence comes from Gavialis gangeticus, assembly GCF_001723915.1. NCBI lineage: Eukaryota > Metazoa > Chordata > Crocodylia > Gavialidae > Gavialis > Gavialis gangeticus. The sequence continues at coordinate 119,433,365 of NW_017729032.1, forward strand.
TAGGGATCAGGCTGGGCGGGAGGCTTGAGTGACACTCAGCGCCTGCTTTCATTTAGCTCCAGATGCTTTGCACCCCTGAAGCTCATCCCCTCTTCTCCTTTCCACTTCTGGTGAATTCAAGAGGCGGAGAGATGGGAAAAGTGAACAGCAGCAGGTTCCAGAGCTGCTTGAAAGCAGGTGCTCCGGGCAGACCTGTGCCAACCAGCTGGTGAGCTCACAAAACTCGGAGCACATCCAGAGATGCTCAGTGGCATCCAAGATCACAGGAAGGGGTTGTCACCACATCTGCATTAGCTTTGTGCCACATGCACAATGAATTCACTTCACTGCCCATGTGCCACACAGCTGAAGGGAGTTTAGTTACAACCTCCCATTGCCACCATCCTGGATCCGCCCATGTCAGCCAGACTCCACACTTCTTTTCCCTTCTGGAATTCTCCTTTAACTTTTAATGTCTCCTCTCTTTTTTGTTTTTCCCTCTTTCTATTACTCTAATCCATTGCCCAAAATCCTTCCTATTTTCCCACCCCTACAAAAAGACCCTACCACTGTGAGAATTGTATTCATTTAAGATCTGGGAAGGGTTGGACAAAGCTGGAAGAGAGAGTGTCTCAGTCCAACAACCACAACTTTTGTAAATGATCACAATACTCACTTTCTTTGCATGTTTACCTCTCTTCCTACATGTCTTGCCTATCTTGACTATTTACACTGTAATATCTGTAAGCAGCTGATTCTTAGGTTTGGTCTGCATTTTAATATTTTGCCAGCATTCCTATATATTAAGTGTGAAAAAGTATATCTTTAAAAGCTTACTGTGAAAGTCCTTGTGTAGATGGTAATATCTGCAAAAGTACTTAATTGCTTTAGGTTATTTTGTTTAGGGAGCTACACTAGCAAAAACATTTTTTAGCTGGTATAAATGTTGTCCCACAAGGAAGTTTGGCAAATATAGTTTCATAGTAGGTAGAGTCAGAAGGGACCTGAACAGGTCATGAAGTCTGACCCCCTGCCATGGCAGGAAAGAGTACTGGGGTGAGATGACCCCAGCAAGGTGATTGTCAAGCCTTGTCTTAAAGACCCCGAAGGTAGGAGCCAGCACCACTTCACTTGGAAGTGTATGGTTAGTGTAGGCAAGGCTTTGTTGTTTACACAGCCATTAGGACAATGGGGCCCCAATCTTGCTTTCTCAGTTTTATCATAAATAATTACAATTAGTGTATAGTTAACTACATATATTTTATATATTGCTTATATAACAGAGATCCTAGTTTTCTCTGAGTAAAAAAAATCCCCAATTGTTGGATTAAAAAAGTAACGCAACATCCACATTTTTCTATGATCAGAATGCAACACCACTAATATATTTATGTATTTAGAGTGTGTGTATGTATACACACACATATATATGTAAGTATGTATATATGTACTAATATCTTTAGTGTATGTGTATATATATTTAGTGTGTATATGCGCATGCGCGCGCACACACACACACATATATAAAATACATAAATATATTAGTGGTGTTGCATTCTGATCACAGAAAAATGTGGATGTTGGGTTGCTTTTTTATCAGAGAAAACCAGGATCCCTGGTTATATATTAATAAGAATTTTCTTTTTAAGTGCAAGAAAAATTATGTTGAGGCTACTTCTAAAAGTAGAAGCATTTCAAAGCTTTTGCAAAAAAAATTTGCTTTGGGTACCACTACTTTACCAGACTGAAAAAGCAGTGAAAGAGTGATATCACATGTCTTCAAAAGCACTTACTTCTGCTCCACCAAAATCAATATAAGTTTTACTACTGAATTCAATGGGAGTCTGGCCAACAAAGACTGGTTTTGAAAAATCCACCTGATGCTTAAGCATTAAATCTTTCATTTTATAAAGTTACAGATGCACAAACTTTAACAGATATTATTGGAGGCTGAATAGCCAAGAGAATTACCATCTCTGCACTGGTGCAACATAGTGATTATTTCCTTCTTTACAGTATTCTTTACTCACAAAGAAACTATTACATTCAAAGAGATTTTTATTTTCTTGCTAGATAAAAAAGCATTATTTGACTTTGTTTTAAATGAAATAATATCTTAGGACTTTTGCATTCATATTACTTTTGCTTCTAATTCCGTGGTCAAAATATAACTTTAATTTTTTTAATGTATTTTGTTGTTGTTGTAATTATGTGATAGAACTAGTCACTTCACTTATGAGCAGGATCTTAGTTCAGGGAGCAGTCCTAGGTGAGCAATATCATTATCCTCACCTAGGACTCACGATATTCTAGGTGAGTCCTGATGCATGATAGAAAAGGTGACCCATACCTTGGGTGCTTTCTGAAAATTTAGTAACTAACTGCATGAATGCATCTCGCTGGTCATCATGCTCAAGGAAAAAAAAAATTAAAAAGCTGATGCTTATTTCTCTTAAAAACAAACATGACTTTAACAGTAAGAGTTTGGAAACGGGTCATAAAATAAATGATTATGCAGTGAAGATTTTAGTGAAGTAGTAGAATCAGCACTTCTTACAATGTTTAACTAAAGAAGGATGAAGCCTGCCTGGGGAAAAAAAATGCTTCTTAACAGTTTGTGCCAAAAGCCAAAATGAAATTGCATTTCAGAAAAGAAAAGAGGACTGGTATTTTCCATAGGATAGGTAATCCTAACATGGAGTTGTGTGCAGCCATTCTAAAGCAACTAAATGCAGGATTTTAAATTGATCGGAAATGAATTCCTCAAGGGTTAGAATAGGAATCAGTGATCTATCTTCAGATTTCCAGTTAAACTGAATCCCTGAAGGCAAGACACTTGATTAATATCCTTACTGAAATCCAATTTGTAGAAAATAACTTAGGATGACACAAAGGAAAAAAGGACTTTGTGTATTTAGATATGGTCAGCTCTCCCTTGATATTATTGGGACTTTTGATTAATTGAGTGATGTATTCTGCTTTTAATGATCCATTTAGAAACATGAAACTTACTTTTCAGGTTTGCAAAAGCTTCTTTTGTTCTATAGCATGTTTCCTTGAAATGTTTTATAGAGGGAACTATCCTTCACTAATTCATGCATCTATTCTATTTACAAGGCAAAATCCATTTTTCTATCTTAAGTATTTCTTCAATCTTAATATAAGACTTGTAGACATTTTCTCAACATCTCTGTAAGCTATGCCTACCTGCTTCTTGTTCAGATTCATTTATTTATTTATTAATGGCTTTGTTTTTTTCTTTTTCAGACATAGGCACATCTCTGAATGAATTGGAATAGTATTTCTATCTTAGAGCTAATATCCCTTCAGATGTGTGCTTATAACAGAGGTGTTGAGAAACTGTTTGCAAGTCTCACTTTCAGACTGAAGAAATACTTGAGATAGATATGGTCAGGTCTGCCTTTATATATGTATGTTTGTTTATTTCTGTTTCTCTCACTTTGTAAATTTGAGTGTAACTATGTACATTTAAAGATATCCAGCTATAAAATAATTAAATTGAATTTGAGAAAGAAGTTCTATTGCTTATAGTCAGGATCTGGTCGGCACTGTTCAAAAAGTAAAAACACAAGTATGACATGGTATGGGAGGGCTGTCAGATATAAGTAGAAATGCAAAGAATGATATTCTAGTTGAGTCCTAATACGTAATAGAAAAGGTAACCCATGTCTTGGGTGTTTATGAAAACTTAGTAACTAACTGCATGGATTCATCTTGCTGGTCATCATGCTGAAGAAAAAAAAAGCTGGTGCATATTTCTCCTAAAAACAAACATTACTTTAACAGTAAACGTTCAGAAATCTGTTTCCATCTAAAAGGCTTTCTCCTCATGAAATAAAAAATAAGTATCATTTTTAAAGTCTGATTTTTGTCAAATGAGGAATTTATACTAGTAGAGATTAAATCTATTAGTTACTTTTAAACTATTTGGTTAGTTAGACTGGAAAAATGAAATTGAAATGTCCCTTTCAATCCCTTTAAAATATATACTCTCAAATTACAATAGAATTCCTGTCCTTAAGAAAAAAATCCCAGCATTCAAAATGTTCACAGGGCTTATGATAAAGGTAAACTGGAGATTGTTTCTCACCAAAATACCTTTTTTGCTGCCAGATTATAATCATTTCATAACTGCAGTTAACCTCCACATGTTACATCAGTTGGTTTTTTGATCGAATATGGGAATACTGTGGATTACTAGCTAGTCCGTGAAATGTAATACTCTTTAAGAGTAAGTTCATAGTGCTAGGAAAAGTTTGTTCTAAAAATTTGTGCAGTATGAAAAGCATTTGCAGTTGACATGCATGACTGAAAGCATTTTTTTTCTTTCGCTTCTTTTGTTATTTAAAAAAACCCACTTTGAATGTTAACATTCAGGACACATCATCAAATCTAGTCTTTTAATATAGAAGAAGAACAAAAATGTCAGTCACTATAGCTATTTGTCCTTGAATTTGCTGTTGGAGATCCTTCTTTCTTCCCCTTCCTCCCACCCCTTCTTTCCTTCCATGTGAAAGACGTTACAAGTGAAAATGGTAACTTGAGTAACACAAAACGGATGAAATGCTCATAGAAAATAATGGATAATGGCATTCTCTATTTTCCTGACTCTTTCATAAGTTAAGAAAGGCCGACATATACAGCTCACATAACCAGCACTGCAAATGTCTGGAAATTTTCAATTTGACCACTGAGTTTTGTAAAAGTATTTATGAAAATAGAAGATTATAATGGAAATCATGTTACTGCCTTTCTCCTAGCTGTACCCAGTGCTACTATCCCTTTTCCTGTTGTCAAGTTTCAAAAGTACTAAAGAAATATATGTATAGCACCTTTTGGTGTGCTTTGATTTGACACCTGACATATGGTAATCAATAAGGTGTGAACTGTGCTAAATCCAGGGAAAGCTATCAAGAAAGTAGATAATCCAGATCCTCAGTAAAGATCTTAAAGGATAAATGTACTCGGACTTCATGGTTTATATCACAAGTATGCAACAGCCCTTCTGCTGAGATCAGCTCTTACAGAGGCTTGTCTCTGACTCTCCTCTTAAGCGAGCTAGTAATAGAGTAATTGATTACAAAGGGTGGTATAGACATAGCTAAATCTTGCACTTCCCTAACCCCGTTTCAGATTGGCCACATAATATGTTAGTGAATCAGTGGTATGAAACTACAGGCTGTATAAGGAAACCTTGTATTTTAAAAAGGTAATATTTAAATGATTCATGCTGTTAAATTCCCAAAGGTTTCCCTGCTTTAATATATTTCCAGATTTGTAGCAACTTTGGGCATAATATAAGACAAGGGGCTGTGTGTAAAGTATATGCAGAAAAATGAAACAATTTTCATTGTAATAGCTAATACATTTCATATTTTTGTATGGAAGAAGTATAGGTTTTGGAATATACAGCAGTATTTTGTGCATGGAACTTTAAATAAAAATTCCAATTTGTCTTGGAATCCGCAAAGTTTGCTAACCAACATTTTTAAGACTGGCATTTTACCTATGGTCATATTCACAGAGAATCAAATACACTGATAGATTTCATCATGGGCTTAACTTTAGGGAAGAATACAGTCAAATGGACTCCAGCTTCCGGGAAATCCTGGTATAGAGGTTGGTTATTCATTTGGCTGTTTGTTTGTTTGAGTTTTGTGGATCATTTTTGGATTACACCCTTAAAAAGAGAGGCTAATGTGTTTTGAAAGGAAAAATATTTCTTCAAGCACGTACCTGTAGGTGCCTAAATGTAAAAATTTAGATCTCAAAATATCAACTGTAAAATATCAAAATATCAATATCAGCAACACCTAAATCCCTAGAGTGCTTAAGTTTATACCAGTAAAGTTCTCCAGGCACCAAAATATCTATACCTGCATTTAATATGGCTCAGTTTTTAATGGAGTGGAGGTATAATATATTAGGCAACTTGCCCACAATGCAAATTCTCCTGTAAAGTTTCAGAAACAGTTACTGAATATGTCCCATAATTGCCATATTCATTTCTGGATGTGTTTAGTCATTCTGCAGTTCATTCTGCTCTTCATTCTGCAGTTTTGCCAAATAATAACTAAAATACACATTTCCTTCCATTTTAATTCTTGGCCAAACCAAGCCAAATGCTGAAATATAAATCCTATGGTTTATATTACTAAACCAAGAACAAAAAAGACCAAGAGAAATTAAAATGATGGTCAAGAAAATAATAGTACTGCTACTACTAATAAAAACATTTGGGCTTCAAAAAATAGTCATTTAAATCTAGGGGAAATAATTAAAAAGATCAGGGCCTAAATTTAGTAGTTGCCAATGGTTTTGGATGTTTAGTTTGAGACACTGTAAAGGTATCTATTTTCTATGGAGTAGGTGCTGAGCTGCAGTTAGGTAGAGAAATTGGGAAAGCAGGATTGCTTAGAGAGTTTACTGTTAAAAGAATACAAATTAGCCATGTATCTGCAATGTGATGTGCTAACAAAAAAAATAGATAATGTATTTTTGGACTATATACACAATGACTTGATCCAGACACTAAGATGATTGAAGACAGATACAAAAAGATGTATTTGTGGGTGGCAGGCCACAGTATGATGTTTAAGTACCAGGCACATTGTTAAGTGGTTCAGCCTGGAAATTACTACAGAATTCCAGCTGATGGTTATTATGAATTCTGTAATAACTTCCAGAAGAGTGATGATGAGGAGCTATTCCAACTGATGGTTATTATGAATAGCTCTTCATCAGCCTACTCACGGTGTTCAGTTCAATCTTTCAATTAAGCCTTGTGTCCCTCAATAAAGATGACAGTTTTCTAAAGAGAAATTTCAGTCTTCCATGCCTTTTTGTCATCCTCTCTGTCATGAAGTCTGTTAACAAAATCCCAGGTCTTTTTCATTTCAGGGAGGTGTTTTATATCTAAAATGCACAATCCATAAATTCTCTTTAAGCACAAGCTTTTGGGCACAAATACCCTTCATCAGGCATCAGAGAAAAGATTGTAAAAGTTCTCCTGGGTTGAAATGAAAGTTCATATTTCATAGGATTTCACAGAGGAGGCAATAGATGGAAAACTCCTCTGGGCAGGCAGGCCTGATCTGGTAAGGAGTCTCTCGGCTTGCTTGCGGGACTCTGTTACGGTGCAAATTACTTTGAACCAAGGCAGGAGCAGTATCTCAGGGTTCAGGTGGTCACAGTTGCTTGCTGCTTGGGAAATTATGAAGATTTCATTTTAAAAAAATGGCTAAAATTTGATAACTTTCATAAGAGATATTGGTGAGTTGGAAACAATTCAAAGAAGAGCAGCACAAATGGAGCTGAAGAGACTGACTTATGAGGAAAGATTAAAAGAGCTAAATATTTATCACTTGGCTAAGCAGTAACTAATAGGGACATAAATCTACAAATGTTGAATGGTATAAATGTCAAAAGAAGAAATGAATAATTTAAGGTGGTATGAGGGGTATAATTAAGATAAGAACAGTGAAATTAAGGGAAATTTAGGATGGGTCTCAGGAAAATAATTCTGATAGTGTGATATGTCAGGCAGTGGAATGACTAAAATATTGTCTAATATCATGTGCAATATTTAAAACTACTTGGTACAAGCCAATAACAAATATAATTCAGAGAACAATACTGCATTTGTATGGGCATGAAAAGACTTTTCTTCTCTAACTGGTAGAAGGGAAGAACAGCTTATTATTTATCCCTGAGAAGGAACTGTTGAACATGCAAGTCTCTGGAATATCCTCCCCCTTAATAGATACAAGAATAAATATTGGCGTCTTTGAGGTCTACCGCAGATATTTCTCTTTTTATACTTTGTACAGTATAGCCCCAAACCTGCGAACTACTGTGGTGAGGCACACGGAGATTTTTCTTCACTTTTATCAGTTCCCACAATAAAGGTGCATTTGGGTGTGTTGACCAGGTCATGAAAATGGTACTTTTCAAAAGCTCACATCCAGGGCAGCTAGTAATTAGAGGGCGTGTTTGTTGGATATATATTAATAATAACCAGAGATCCTGGTTTTCTCTGATACAAAATCCCTAATTTTCGGATTTAAAAAAGTAACCCAAAATCCACATTTTTCCATGATCAAAATGAAACACTAATGATATTTCATTTTGATCATGGAAAAATGTGGATTTGGGGATTTTTTTTTAAATCTGAAAATTGGGGATTTTTCTTAATCTGAAAAAACTAGGGTCCCTGATGATAACAGACTATCATATTTAAACTCAGAGGTTTAAGGGAAATGACAGACAAGCATAGTGCATGAAGAAATATGAACACCTTGCTGGGGTCGTTTGACCCTAGTACTCTTTCCTGCCATGGCAGGGGGTCGGACCTGATCTGCTCAGGTCCCTTCTGACCCTACAAACTGTGAAATTATATACAAGATGATTTGAAATCAGTGAGGTGGATAGTGAATAGGAGGAACTTAGAGAAGTATAATACTTTAAGTCCAGTCCAGTTTAACTTTATTTACTAGGTACTATACAATTTTCGAAGTTGTGCTGATACTTCCGATGAAGTCAGTAGGGAAACATTGCTTGTGATTTAAAGAGTTATCTAAAATCTAAGGGATTTTTTTTTTTTTTACATTCCCGTCTTCATGGTTGTAAATTTATACTGGGAATCAGATTCTATTCGAACTGTTAGGTCCATAAGTGGCCTTAGGCATCTGTCTGCAAGTCTCTTCTACCTCACTTGAATCCATGAAAAAGAGTTAAATCAAAAGGTTTATGGGTCCTTCTCCCAATCACTGCTATTTGTGACACAATCTTGAGAGCAAAAAAAGGGTATACTAAAAAAGTAGATACATTAATATATTTTCTGGAACCTGTACAGTTTGGCATAGAATCCCACTTAAACATCTAGTAAGGGGATTAGAATCTGGCCCTAAATTAATTTAAGATGAATAGATACAGTATAACCTTTCTCAGTCAACAGTCATTCTTAAATAATAACTGGGTATGCTGTTGTTCATTTTAATGGCTTCATTGTTGAGTCTAAAACCTAAGACTGACAAAATCCTAACATTAAGTTAACTATTTTTCTGCTGATCATTGTTCCTGAACCAATAGACTTTTTGTAACACATGGAAACCAAAAGCCAAAGTTAGAGCACCTTGCTACTGACATTTTATAACAAATTTAGGCATTCTCAGCAAAAACCTTTCAAATATCAAGTATTTCTGATGCAGGAGTTAGGAAAAGGACTCTTTCAGGACCAAGGAGCAGTGAACAGCCTAGCTTACAGCTTACTGTAAGTTTGCTAGGCAAGGTCTGTTTGTATAGAGGAGCAGGACGATAAAGGCAGCAGATGAAGAGTCCCAGAGAAATGGTTGGAGGATGTCACAATACCATAGGTACTGCCACTGCCAGCTCTTCCTCTGCTTGCACCTGTGAGGTTTCTGTCCAGGAAGGACCACTCACCATCAAGTCTTCCACCCAGGTCCTGGTTTGGCACTGTGGAGACTGCAGCTTGCAAGATCTTCCAGTGACAGCCAGGTGAGAGAGTGCCTGAGATGTGAGCAATGCCCCCTGGTGGTATCCATCAGGGATCAGGCAAGAGGGCTACAGGAGGAGGTGGCAAGGCTCTGAAGCATCTTCTGGCACAAGGACTTTGATTTGATGCTTGAAAAGATCTTTAGGATTGCAGAGGAAGGACTGCCAGAGCCAGTGCTCTAGAAGGAAAAGGACAAAAGGAAATAGACTTCCAAGACAGTGGAAGCTGGAAGCTTGTGACCTCTGGCAGCAAGCAGAAGTTTTAATTTCCACCTGCAGTAATTTGCTTAGAGAGCATATATGGAGCCCTAGCAACAGAGAAAGAGAAGCATGTTTCATTGGTGGAGGAGGCTAGGTCAGGAATCCCTATGTTTGGGAGGATTGAGATCACTGTCTCCAAGAGGAAGTGATAAGTGGTAGTAGGGGGATGGAGGCATCCATCTGCCAGCCTGGCTTGTTGACTCAGGAGGTCTGCTACTTGCCTGGAGCCTGGATCTGAGATGTCATGGAAGGATTACTGAGACTCATCTGGGCCTCTGACTAATATTCCACGCTGCTCATCCATGTGGGCACAAGTGATACTGCTAGGAGTGACCCTGAGAAGATCAAAAGTGACTACAGGGCTCTGGGTCCAATGGTGAAGGACACATGGGTTCAGGTGGTGCTCCCATTGATCCTTCTGGTCAAGCGGAAGAACTCGGGCATAGGCATCCTGAAGATCCACGCATAGCTACACAGTTGGTGTCACTAGCAGGGCTTTGGCTTCTTCAACCATGGGATATTGTTACAAGAAGAAGGATAGTTAGGAAGACATGGGATCCACCTTACAAAGAATGGCAATAGCATCTTCAATGACAGGCTTGCTAATCTTGAGAGGAGGGCTTTAAACTAGGTATGCGAGAGGATGGAGAACAAAGCCCTGAGTTAAGCAGGGAAATGGATGACCTAGAGGAAATACAAGGAGGAGGAGACAGCAGGAGGAGGCCTTCTCATTCTTCCTGACAAAGTAGGGCAATCAGTTACTTCTAATGTCTATACACAAATGCACAGAGCTGAGAAAACAACCGGGACTTCCCTGCTGTGATAGAAGCCGGACTTGAGGGGATTGCCTTCCGACCTCAGGTTGGGGAGGACCGGGTTAGAGAGCTTCTGGAGGGGCTGGACGCATTCAAGTCAGCGGGTCCGGATGATCTCCACCCCAGGGTGTTGAGGGAGCTAGCTGGGGTTATTGCGGGGCCCCTGGCACGGCTCTATGAGCGATCGTGGTGCTTGGGCCAGGTGCCAGATGATTGGAAGGTAGCAAATGTGGTCCCCATCTTCAAGAAGGGGAAGAGGGAGGACCCGGGTAACTATAGGCC
>NW_017729032.1:119444798-119452173 GCF_001723915.1 Gavialis gangeticus
AACTTCCAAGGGAAGTGGTGCTGGCCCCTACCCTGGGGGTCTTTAAGAAGAGGCTGGATGCCCACCTAGCTGGACTCGTTTGAGTCCCATTTCTCTTTTTGGGGTTTTTGTTGTTCTCCCGCCCTGGCGGGGGGTCGGGCTAGAAGATCTACTAGGTCCCTTCCGACCCTTAATCTATGAATCTATGAATCTATGAAACAGGAAGAATTGGAAGTCTTCACAGTGTCCCAGAACTATGATGTGATTGGAATAACAGAGACTTGATGGGATAGCTTGCATATCTGGAGCACTGTCATAGATGGATATAAACTGTTCAGGAGGGACAGGAAGGGGAGAAGAGGAGGAGGAATTGCACTTCATGTAAAAGAGTGATATCATTGTTCAGAACTGTGGTAAGGAACTGGACAAGCCTGTTGAAAGTCTCTGTGTTGAGATCAGAGGTGAGAGCATATATGGTGGGGGTCTGCTATAGACCAACAGACCAGGAGGATGAGGTGGATGAGTCTTTCTTCAAACAACTACTGCAAGTTTTCAGATCACAGACCCTGGTTCTCTGATTGAAGTCTCATGAGGGACTCCAATCACCCTCCCATCTGCTAGGGCAACACAGCAGTGCACAGACAATCCAGGACAGTGTTGGGGACAAATTTCTGGTGCAAGTGTTGGGGAAGCATACTAGTGGCCTTGCTCTTCTTGATCTGCTACTCACAAACAGGCAAGAATTGGTGGGGAATGAAACTTGGGCAGCAGAGACCATGACATTATTGAGTTTGGGATCCTCAATTTGGGGTCAGCAAATCAGACTTTGATTTTCTTAGGGAACTCTTGGGCAGGATCCCCTGGGAGGGCGGCCTGAGGTTAAAAGTACTCCAGGAGAGTTGGTCATATTTTAAAGGGAGGAGTATAACAGTATTGCTAGGGCATGCTGGGATGAAATCAGGAAGGCCAAAGTGCAATTGGAGTTACAACAAGCAAGGCACATGAAGGGTAACAAGAAAGGTTTTTACAAGTCTGTCGGCAACAAGAGGAAGATGAGGGAAAGAGCGAGGCCCTTTCTGAACAAGGGAGGCAACCTAGTGACAGAGGATGTGAAACGGCTGAAGTATGCAATACCTTTTTTTTTGCTTTAGTTTTCACAGGCAAGTTTAGCTTCCAAACTACTGCACCTGGTAGCACAGCTTGGGGACGACATGAGCAGCCAACAGTGGCAGAAGAACAAGTTAGGGACTATTTAGAAAATCTTGACGTACAATTTCATTGGGTCAGATGTAATGCACTTAAGGAAGCTGAAGGAACTGTCTGGTACAATGGCAGAGCCACTGGCTTTGAAATCTCTTTGAAAACTTGCGACAATCGGGAGATTTCCTGGATGATTGGAAAAGGGTAAATATAGTGCCCATTGTTAAGAAAGGGAAGAAGGTATATCTGGGGAACTACAGAGTAGTCAGCCTCACCTCAGTCTCTGGAAAAATCATGGAGCAGGTCTTCAAAGATCCCATTTCTAAACACTTGGAGAAGGTGATTAAGAGCAGTCAGCATGGATTCACCAAGGGCAAAACATGTCTGATCAACCTGATTGCTTTCTATGATGAGATGATTGGCTCTGTGGATGTGGGCAGAGCAGTGGTTGTGATACACCTTGACTTTAGCAAGGCTTTTGATATGGTCTCCCGCAACATTTTTGCAAGCAGACTAAGGAATAAGGATTGAATGAATGGACTGTAAGGTGGATAAGACAACTGGCTGGATTGTTGGGCTCAGAGGGTAGTAATCAATAGATTGCTGTCTAGCTGGCAGCTGGTGTCAAGTGGAGTGATCCAGGTGTCAGTCTTGGGGCCAATTTTGTTTAATATCTTCATCAATGACCTGTAATATGGGTTGGAGTGTACTGTCAGCAAGTTTGCAGATGATGCCAAGCTGCGGGAAGCAGTGCATATGCTGGAGGGTAGGGCTGGGATTCAGAGAGACATAGACAAATTAGGGGATTGGACCAAAAGAAAATCTCAAGATGTTCAATAAGGACAAGTGCAAAGTCCAGTACTTAGGACAGAACAATCCCATACACCGACTGCCTAAGGAGCAGCACCGCAAAAAAGACTTGGAATAGGGACACACATTACACACAAACCAGTTTAAGTGATCAGAAACTGGCTTAAGCCTGTAACAGAACAGTTATTCAGTGCACATAAACCAGTTTGAAAATGGCTGAAACTGGTTTGAGATAAATCTGGTTGGATTTAGTATCAGATTTAACTGATTTGGGTCAAACCCATTTATGCAATGTGTCCCCCGGACCCTTTTCTGGTTTAAGCTAAATCAGACACCCCCAGTATCCTGGCATGCTCTCTGGGCTGGGCGAGGCGCTCTAATCTACAGCAGGGCTGGCCGTCCCCTCTGCTCCCTGGCCAGAGCTCTGGTACAGACTCACAAGCATAGCAGGGTCTGCTGGCTTCCCCATGTTCCCCTCCCCTGACCTCTCGCCACTCGCTGCTTAAGCAGAGATCCTTTCCTCCTCTCCCCCACAGCATGGACTGTAGCCAGCATGTAGTATGTGAGCTAATGCTGTGTAAGGCAGACAGGACAGTGTCTGCCTAGGGCTTCGTAGAGGTAATCAACAGCTCAGATGGTAATGTCCCTGCATTCCTTCCTTTGGAAAAAAGCTGCTGAAAAGGAGGTTGTAATGAGGGAGGCTTTGTTTTCTGATTGTGGTGTTAAATGCTGATAACAGAGCTGATAAATGCTCTGTTATCAAGGTGGGGAGGGGCCACTCCCTAATCGCAGGGACCTGCCAGGGCCACGCCCCCCTCAGCTCAGCCCTGAGGAATGGAGGGGAGGGCTGCTCTAGCACCCCCCAGCTTCTAGCCTGAGCACTGTAGGCATGTGCTGCAGGGATGTCTGTCTGGTTACAAAACTGATTTAGTCTAGCCAGGTTAGACTAACCTGCAAAGATTGAATCAATTCAGGCTCAGGCTTTTTGAATGTCTGTCCCTAGCCCTAGGGGTTACAGTGGACAATAAGCTGAATATAAGCCAACAGTGTGCCCTTTTTGCCAAGAAGGCTAACAGCATAATGGGTTGCATTAATAGTAATGTTGCCAGCAGATCAAGGGAAATGATTGTTCCTCACTATTCAGCAGTGGTGAGGCCACATCTGGTGCACTGTGTCCAGTTTTAGGCCCCTCACTGCAGGGAGAATTTGGACAAATTGGAGAAGGTCCAGCGGGGAGCAACCAAAATAGTTAGAGGGGTGAGGAACATAATTTCTCAGGAGAAGCTGATGGAACTCAGCTTATTGGTCTGGAAAAGAAACGACTGACGGGATTTAATACAAGCCTTCAACTACATGAAGTCTGGTTCCAAAGTGGGTGGAACTAGACTGTTTTCAGTGGTGGCAGATGGCAGAACAAGGAACAGCAAGGGATGTTTAGGTTACGTATAAGGTATGTCTCAAGTTGCAGCAAGGGGTGTTTAAGTTAGGTATAAGAAAAAAGCTTGATCCATAGAGAGGTAGAAAAGCACTGGAACAGGTTACCCCAAGAGGTTGTGGACCATTTGGAGGTTTTTGAGACCAAGCTAGACAAATCCTTGGCTGGATGCAATAGTTGGAGATGGTTCTTCTTTGAGCAGGGTTTTTTTTTTTTTTCATTTTGTATAATTCTGTGATTCATTACATATAGCTTGTTTGCGTATTAAAGATGACATCTTCTTACATCTGTTTATTGCCCTCTCCTTTTCTCCATCTATATTCCCACTATCCTTCAAAATGCATATTCTTACTCATTTTTATGTATGCTGGGTGCTTATCCTTTTTACATCTGTTCTTTATTACATAAATATATAACAGGAATAGAAACAAACCCCATCCCTTCTCTTACAAAATAATTTTCTAAAAAAAAAAATTAAACAGAGGTGACTTACAGTATGAAGCACACCGTTATTAACATTTAACTGTACATTTCTTTTGAGAACATTTTCCTGAAAGAAAAGTCATATATCTCACCCTCAAGAGAGCAACACTCAAACTCTTAATCCAAAATCATTGGGAGCAAATGTCCTTTTGCTGAACACAGCCCATGTATAGTCCTACAAGCATGAAGTTAAACTGCATAAGTCTCCAGGTCTTATCAAGAACAATTTCCAATTAGTCCACAAGGTAAATTCAAGGTGTGGCATGTCCATATAGTCTTCAGTATTATTTTTTTTCCAAGGAAAATGAATTGAATGGATTTAGTGGTCCTGTGATAGACATTAATTTTCTTTCTTCAGGTTCTCTGATCAGAGAGGTATGAACTTTCATAGGTAACAACCTACTTCATTAGATGTTATGAAAAAATAAATGGTCTAGCTGATCAAGTAGATTCTTATCTATGACAGCTCATGTCTCTCTCAGCCACTTTAGGTGCTATCCTTTTGCTGAATTTCAGACTAACATGGCTAACCATCTCTGTTCTCTCACCTTAAATGCATGCTTCCACTGAAGAGAAGAATAAGGTATTTTTATTTTTGTTTCAAGATTCTTCATTTTCCCAGTTGCTCAGATTTCTTTTACAGTACTTTCAGCTTAGGGTTCATCACAGACTACTTAGAACAAAAATAAATAACAGATTTAGGGAATATGGAGCTATGTAAATATCCTTCTGAAGGAATTTAAACCTCCATCCTACCCTCCATCATCAAGCTGCAGTTTACTAGGAGTTTAAGATACATATGTGTGTATTTACATCAACATATATATAGACTTGTCTAAAATGTCCCTGGCATAGAATAATAAAATTATCATTGAGCTGAAAAAAATCAAAAACTTAATGGAAAAACAACTGAAAAATCCATCTCTTCAGAAAGAGTTTTTCTTTAGTAGCATATATTTTCTTTAATTCCTTTCCATTATTCTTCAATACTAAGGACATTTCCATTAAAATCTATTTTTAAGAATTACACTTTCTTTTGCTTATTTAGGAACTGAAGTCATAATCTGCCATTTATGACATCTTAGTTAATTTTAGAATAACCAGTTCTGATGTTTGAATGTCACTAACCAAGATTAAGAGCTCAGGTGGAGAATAAACTTCAGGAACAAAAATCTTCTTAGGAACAAATATAGCATCTTTATGTAAATTCTTGTTGGTAATGACTGGAGAAAATCAGTATTATAACAAAATTGTTTCTTAATTGGATGTTTTTCAAAGTTTATCCTTGACATACCCTTACTTTTCAGTCAGTGATAATATTACTTCTGTGTATTTGTACATGTATATATAAACAACTTTACCAATAGAGAATAGGAGAAAATCCTGAATATATATAGTACACTGAGTAATTATTTCTGATACATGTTCTCAAGTGTCAGAAAACAGTTCCTGAGTTACAGTTGCTATTGTCATGCATTATTTCTGCTTCCGCAGCAGCAAATTATTAAATTCAAGCTCATTTAGTCTTTAATCCTTTGGTCATGTTCTTCATCTTTTTTTTGTACAAGAACAGTAAATCAGTCTTATTGTGTGTTTTACTCATGTCTGGTATGTCCAAAACCAATTTTAAAACTTTTTGGAAAAATGTGTAAGCAAATAAAAATAGGACTTCTTCTGTAAAGAGTTGCTTACATCAGAGCACTATAAATCTCCCCATTTATCATGATATGTGAATAACAATGACAAGTCTATCCTGTGTATGCTAAAAGCATCACTAAACATTCAGTCACAAAGGTTTATACTAAAACAATTTGACAGCTTGCAGGAATATTTTAACCCAAGAACCAATATTTCTGAATGACCATTAACTGTTCTGGATGTATGAAAAAGACTAAGACAAAACAATTAAGGAAAAGAAAGATATTAAATGTACCTATGAGATTCCTGAGAGCATAAGTAACACAGAGGTGAATATACCATTAGGAAGTCTGAGTTTCAGATCCCCTAAGTGCATGTGGTTTGGCAGGATTTAAAGATAAATTGTGTTGACGACATTCTGAACATTACTCTGGCTAAATGGATACATCAAAAGAAGATAAGACTTGTGGCTTTGTTTGATCACATGTGCTTAGCACACGATGTGAGAGAATTCAAGCTAACGTAAAAGGTTTCTTCAATATTTTTTTTTTTTATTGAACAAGGTAATCAACTATAACTATTATAGTTTGACCGGCAAACAGAGGAATAATTTTCTGTTTATTTTATGCCTTTGTAATGTCCACTCAGTTACTATTTATCATCTAAATTTTCACCACATTCATTACTGAATATAGCAATGGGGGTGGTCTTTTCTCTTTTCACTGGAACGTTCCTTAAAAATGCATTTTAAAATAAGTGGTCTTATTTGTTTCCTTTGGTTACTTCAGCTGCCAGTATATTTTTTTCCATTATAAATCCTTGCTATGTATAGAAGACTAGAAGACAATATTATGTATATATTGTTTATGTATCCTTTAGGGCTGTGTGAAGCTTTGGTCACTGATTTGATTTGGCAAAGATTCGGTCTGATTCGGCAGCCAAATCTCCAAATCCAAATCAAATCAGGAGACCCTTTAATCTCTCCGAATCTAATTGGAACCCTCCAAATTGATTCAGAGAGAGTCAATGATTCAGGTATAGACGCAGTTTTAAATGCTTTTCCTACATACCTCAGGAACTCATGAAAACTGAAATGCTGGAGCTAATGGAGCATCCCACAGGAGCATGGGGAGGTCCCCAGTGCGCTCAGTGGTAGCCCCAGAAGTGGACCAGAAGCACATCCAGTCCACTTCCGTGTCCACTGTGGAGCATGCAGGGAACCCTCCCCCATCCCTTGGCTTGGTGATTGGTGCCTCCTGGGCTGGGGAGGGGCACCCAGGGTCCCCCTGTAGCCAATCACCAAGCCAGGGAGGGACATGGGGGAGCCCCCAGTGCACTCAGTGGTGGACCCCTCATGCTTCTGTAGGATACTTAATCTGCTGCACCATTGCAGCCTTCACGAGCCATGCCTGCTACCTCAAGACATGTAAAAAAAACATTTAAAGCTGTGTCTATCACTGATTCTCTGAATCAGCATCGAATCTTAACGCTTGGATTCAGTCAAATTGAATAGGGACAGTGATCCGAATCAGTGAATTGAATCACTGTTCCCTGACTGGGGCTGAATCTGAATCAAATATGGGCCATTTCACACACCCCTAGTAATCTTATATAATAAAGGGATTAGTTCATCTGCCTGTCTATCCGTAATGCTCTTAGCGCACTCTGATTGGTTAGTGAAACAACCAATCAGAGTGCAGAGTGCTGCTGTGATGGCGGGGAT
Organism: Gavialis gangeticus; assembly: GCF_001723915.1. Classification (NCBI taxonomy): domain Eukaryota; kingdom Metazoa; phylum Chordata; order Crocodylia; family Gavialidae; genus Gavialis; species Gavialis gangeticus. The sequence continues at coordinate 119,452,067 of NW_017729032.1, forward strand.
GGAGGGAATGGATGGAACTGGGACCAGCTTCCCAGATTAAGGACAATAAGAAGTCCTTTTTTAAATACATAGGGGGTAAAAAGAAGGTCCCGGGTAATGTGGGGCCC
>NW_017729032.1:119453032-119468259 GCF_001723915.1 Gavialis gangeticus
AAGAGAAGGCTGAGGGGGGATCTTGTGGCCTGTTATAAACTAGTCATGGGGGATCAGCAGGCATTGGGGGAGTCACTGTTCTCCCAGCACCGCCAGGAGTGACCACGAATAACGGTCACAAGCTGGCAGAGGGTAGGTTTAGGTTGGACATCAGGAGGCGCTATTTCATGGTCAGGGCGGCTAGGGTCTGGAACCAACTTCCAAGAGAGGTGGTGCAGGCTCCTACCCTGGGGGGTTTTAAGAGGAGGTTAGATGAACACCTCGCTGGGGTCGTTTGACCCCAGTACTCTTTCCTGCCATAGCAGGGGGTCGGACTAGATGATCTGCTCAGGTCCCTTCCGACCCTAGAAACTATGAAACAGAGTGGGGAGTAAGGTTGCCTCCCCTTCCTCCTCCCCAGCAGTGTTTGTTGAGGATGATCTTCTATCATTTTAGATTGAAATGTGTTAGGGCAGAAAATGAGTATTCAAATATGTTTCTGAAAATACTAAATAATGCAGGTCATTATTTCTAAGATACTCACTTGTTTCTCCACCCTCCCTGGGCACTGTCAAAGACAGGAAATTTGAAGTTTTGTATTTCAGCCCTTTGGAGTTATGACAACCTAAAAGTCCAAATATAAAAGAAAAGTGTAGTTTAATACATTTAGCTATGAGTGTGATTTATCCTTTTTTCAAACCAAATTTCACAGTATAAAAATGAAACATCTTTATCTGAGATGTCATGGAAACTTTCCTGAATGGAAATTTTTGGAATAAGGTTATGAGCCACTGATTTATTTATTTTTTTTTGCACTGGAAGTGAATTTCAATTTCAGCTATTATATTTGATGCCAGCATATACAATGATGCTGTACATCTCAAGTTGCTAAGAATTAATTGGCAAGCACAGCATCACTTTGTCTATGGCTTCCTTACAGTTTTGTGATTCAGGAGTTAATGCTACTATGCTTATACAGATCTGGGGAAAAAAAAGAAGTGTCCACAGTACATCCTGGAAGTCTCACATAGTAGGGTTATTAGGTTAACATTTAGGCAAATAACCTTAAAAATTGACTTCCTGTTTAGAACAACCTGAAATATTTCCAGTTTGAAACTGTACCCAATATTCATCTAAAGCACAATAATTACATGGTTGTTGCAGCCAGCTTGTTCTCACACATATTTTTTAAAAGTTAAATTTAATAAATAAAAAAAATATGAAACCAAAACAAAACTATTGTGTTACTTGGCAAGGGGACAAAGGGCAAGGATATCAAGGGAGGCAATGAAAACAGGAAAGAAGAAATAAGAGCCATGGGGTGTGTATAGATGATGTGGGGGCCTTAAATTGAAGCAGTGGGTTTGAAAAAAACACTGCTTCAATTTAGGGCTGATTAAACCGACATGTTGTTTACACACCCCACTGACTTACCTGCCTCTCTGGCGGGGAGGGCAGGGTGAACCGCCAGTGGGCAGAGTGGTCCCTGGGCTGAAGGAGAGGCTGGTGTTTCCCTCTGTGGCAGTGGCACCCCCCCCCACCCCAGGTGACACCTGCCTGCAGGCACCCAGCTCAGACAGTCCCAGGGGGCACCACAGCTGCAAAGGGAAGCAACGGGCCCCCGCACAGCTCAGGCAGGCAGACAGGCTTCCCTGGGGGTGGAAGATTAGACTTGCTGCTTTTCTTGGGCATAACTGCTTTCCCGGGGTGCTGCCAAGCTACCTGCAGGGCTTTCTACAGAGCTGTGGAGCTGCGTGGAGCCCGGCGCTTTGCTCCAGAGCTGTAGAGGCAGCAAAATAAAACTCCTCAAAGGAGTTTTAGTTTGCCGCACCCCAAGTCATTTAAGATGCATTATGCTGCTGAATTTCCTACAGCAGCTGGAATTAATGTGCAATATGCCACCGACATGTGCAAATACTGACACCATTAAAGCGGTGCAAAATCATTTAGGCCATTTTAAAGTGTCATGCACATACGCCTCTCATTTCAGCTATACACAGCCTTAGATTCTATAAGTCTAAAGATGGTAATTTCACCAATCTAGAAAAGCTTTAAGAATCAGCTGATATAAAGCTATATTCATGCTGGTGAAAGAGCATGGCACAGTGGTGAAACACCCACTTATATCATCTTTTCATTTGAAAGAAGCGTTTTTGCTGTACCTAGGAACTAGAGCCTGGGCTTTCCAAGGGCTTTTCGAGCAGGTAAGAAAATGTACTCTCCTAGTGGAAGTTTTGATGAAAAGACAAAGGACTTTATTTGTTGATAATATATTGTAATGGGAACTTTTGATGTTTCAATGCAAATTTACTAAAAAAAAAGATATATATTTCATGCTTAAAACTGAATTTGGAAATGTCACTATGGTGCCTGATGGGACTTACGGTTTGGGCTGCTCACAACTCTGTTTCATGAGATGGATTCCCTCGCTGCACTATGGCTGCATACAAACATTCAGTTTCTCTTGGAAAAGCAGCTTCGCTCCTGGAGAAACCACAAGTGGGCCAACGTTCAGGTTTATTCTCCCTGACGAAATGTGGCTGCTTTAAGTCAAAAATAACTGAGGAACAACTAGGGTTAAATCACTCCAAGTACAGTTTCTCCTGGGAGACCACATTTCTGAACAATCTACTTTTCTGAGAGAAGCCACAGCACCATCCTCCAGCATCCCAGGGTTTTCTGCTCTCTGGAGAGAATTATTCCCTCCCCAGAGACAGTGTGTAGCTCCCAGTTGTGCTGGAAGCAGAACCTGCCCCATTGCCCTTCACAATCCCACATAGTGCTGCAGGGAAACCTTTGATGCCTTTCAGCAGTCACGGTTAGTCAATGAGGGCTGCCCAATGGCCTGTTGCTTGTATTGCTAGGGAAACAGAGGGAGCCTGCAGAGCATGCTAAGATGTGTGCACGGGGTCCCCTGACTGTGCAACATCAGTACTGCTAGCTCCCTGATCTTGACATGCTTAGTATTCAAATGTCCGTTTTGGTGTCTCTAAGTAAGTTTTCCTACCAGGAGAATAAATAGAGAAGAGGTCATTCTGTTCTCTTAAGTCATTGAAATGTGCATGTGCTGCTTACATCTCCCATAATTAATCATGGTCCTCCCTTTGCTGAGTTCCTGCAATGCATCATGGGAGATGCATCCTCCTGAATAGACATATAGAAGAATGACAGTGAGGCACTATAAAAGCATTTTTGAATGAAAATGTCTAGGTTTTGTCTGAAAAAACGAAACTTTTGCAGTTTTGCAGGCAATCATTTTTGCATGAAACTCCAACATTCTTTGAGAGAAAACAGTTGCTTTTCTTGGGAAGATAAAAGGTTTTGTTGGAAACGTAATTTTCCATTCAAAACTGTTTTGACAGAAATTTGAGCCATCCCTACTATATATGCAGATTTTTCAATCTTACTGCCCTTGTGGTTTTTCTCTAAACAGCTACACCATTTCTGTTAGGAAAGGATGGTTTGATGAAGTGAGGGGATTGAACAATCGATGTTTTCATTTCTGTCAACTGACACAAATAATACCAATGTTTAAATGTTTGATTGGAGCTGGCTAGGCGTAACCTGTTGTTAAGGCTGCCAAATACTTTCCATTACAAAATTATGCATTCATATGTTTATACTTCACCAAACGTTAACTGCTTGGCTTGAAATTTTCCATGCCTCAAGGGTAAATTGGGAAAATATACGTTAAATTATTCATCATTTTGTTCATGTTTTCTCCATGTTATAATCTAACAAATCTTTAATTGAGAAGTGATAGTTTTCCTCTGCTTTGAATCAAGGGTTTTATGTGAAGAAGGAGAAAAGAGGCTGTTTCACAAGAAGAGAAATTAGCCAGAAATGAGGACAGAGACAGGAACATGCATGAGAGAAGGGGAAACACTGATTTTACAGGAGGGTTAGGAGGAGGACTGGCTGTGTGGCTGAATAGCAAATTTCCTCTTTAGAAGAATGTTAAAGTTACAAAGTTAAGAGATGAAAGTTAGGAAACTATAATTAAGGTTACAGTGATCTAACTGCCAAGTGAAGTAAATAAGTGCATCACTTTGAATTCATGACTTCTTACTAAAATATTTAGGACTATGAAAAATAAGCTTCAAAGTGCTTTAAAGAAAGGCTTGACTAGTGTGAGGCTAAGCATAGACTGAGGATAAGGAGAAACTTTTAAAGAGGTGCTTCATTTCTTAAGTAATGCCCTCCTTAAGTTATTCCATTAAGTTATTCCATTGACAAGGGTGGAGTCCAATGAAAAATATAGCATATATTTATATAATGAAAGACCATATCATAATGAATATTACTTGGAGGCTGAATTAAGGTTTCATGGGGAGTCTTACTACTGGTAATCTCCAGCTTTGCCATTCTTGACTTTAGTGACCTTAATGTAGTACATATTTATATTTCGTAAGTATACAATATGTTGAAGTTACAAGTATGACTAGTGTTTCAAATAAAGCATTTGGACTATGTTGGGACATTGGACTAAAATGTCCAGTGGTATAATTATTGTAATCACTGGGCATATCTACATGAGATGCTAAATGCACAGTAGACTAATTCTACTGTGCATTGTGCATCATGGCAAAAGCCATGCTAACATGCAGTACAATTATTCTACTGCACACTAGAGTCACTAAAACAATGTGTGTTGGTGCTACTGCACAGAGTTAGTACCTCTTATTACAGGTACTAACCTTAATGCACAGTAACAACAGTGTATTAATGCACATGTAGATGCACTCACTGACAGGAAAATGGTTTGTACCTTTGCTGGCTGCAAGCATTGTATAAGAGTTGGTGAGATAAGTGGACAAATTCATACTTTTGTCAGAACATCTGCTAAATGTCAGCAATGAATGGGCACACACAGTGAGAGTTGGAGTGGAGATAGTAAGTAGAGCTGTAGAATCAGTTATAACAGAGATAGATGGAAGTAAACCTCGGAGACATGTTGTCTGGTTTTCTTAGCAATGTACGAATTATTGACCTTGTTCATAGGAGCTAAACTTTTTGCATAACTTTTCAGGAATGAAAGCTAAAAACTCGTTCCTACAAACAGCCTTCTAATGCTGATATGACATCATGTGAATTGTATATAATCAATTATGTGATCTGATCATTTCTGGATATAGTGATGGACTTGCAAATAAGTTTAAAAAACTCTTGTTTAAATACAGCCAATCCTGTCTCAAGTAGTGGAGTTCTCTACTTTTACAATGGTGTTACAGCATCTGTTCAAACTTTGAGATAGCCATAGGATGTATTTATATGAAGCAAAGTTCTCTTTAAATAAACAAGAGGAAAAAATAGTTTTGCATAAGAGGATCTCTCAAAAACAAACAAACAAAATAAGCTTCATTGAACTTTTCCATCCCTGGGCTGCAGGGTATTGTTGCCCTTTACTTATCAAACAACTGATTCATGCACTTTTTATTCCTTGTTGTGATATGCTTTTCAGGTGCAAACAGTAAATAGTCTGACAAAGTATGGTATGGTAATGCTTTAGTACTTTGAAATGAATGCTTAAAATGTTTAGAAGTTTGTTTCAGGGTGATTAATGATGTAAAAACCTGTATCTTATTAAAGTCCATGGAATTTCAATAATTCTTATGTTTGCTACTGTGCTTCCATGAGTGACTGAACTCTACCCCAAGTGCCTGAATCACGGAAAATGTTGATCCAATTTCCACATATTTATAGGTATGGACATAGCTGCAATGCACTCCCCACTTGGATCACATTGAAGTAATAACAGAAGAAATTTGGAACAAATCATTAAATTAAATACTAATAAATCACCCTTTGGATGGAACTGTTTAACAGGAAACTTTTATTCACCAAGCCCCAGAATACTACAACTAGGGTCACCCACTGAAATTAGTAGAAGAAACGTTTAAAACTAACAAGAGAAAGCACTTTCTTACACAGTGGGTTCATCTATACATGCAGTTAATGCTACTGAATATACTCAAGCTCAATTTGAGCTGGAATAAACTAATTCTGACGTCACTGTCTATATGTGCATTTATGTGTAGTAATTTACTGTGCTACCGGATAATCCTATCAGATACAGCTGGTATCTGGAAATGCAGTAAATTAGTCTACTGTACCCTAATTATCATTTACATATGGACAGTGATGCTTTACTGTGCAACAAATTAGTCTGCTGCACAACAGACTGTCTCATGTAGACACACCTAGTAGCAATTAACTTGTGAAACTCATTACTACAGGAGGTTGTAGGGTTCAATAGGATATCCAGGTTCAAAAAAGGAACCAAAATTCATGAACAAAGGAGACAAAAAAAAGATTTGGATTATGCCTTTTAACAAGGATACTAAAATGTACTGGGTAGGTTACATGCTTATTCAGAAATATTTCTAAAAACATTTTGAGCAAAATTCTATTTCACCTGAATGCTCCCTCTGGACATGTAAGTGTCTTGCTTATAGGAACAGGAAGAGGTCTGCATCCTCAGAGGGTGATTCTAATCCTATAAAGGGGATACTTACGCACATAGAAGGGGTAATAGAATCACTCCTATGCAACAGTAGGGAACTCAGAGTTCATTGCAAGCTGCACTTTCGTCATCCAAATGAAATTCAATTGTCCCATTGTCTACAGAGCTGTTTAAAAAGCATGGGGACTTTTATGATGAATGACCGCTTTTTGTTTTTAGGCAGTTTTGAAGTAAAAGCCTAAAACATTATTCTATATATTTTGAAAAATAAAACTAGTGAAAAACACATCAATGCTTCTCATTTGGTAGAAAGTCCCCTCAAATATTCATGAAATTCCTGCTATTCCATTTTAATTTGCCTTAGAAAATTGCCTGCTTTGTTACTCATTTTTAGTTTGCATAATAGTTACTATAGTTCAGGTTGGTTTTCAATTTTAGAGAGGTTTTGCATATGATATAACTGCACTGTCTCTTTTCTATTGACTCACACATTCATAAAAAGATAACTTACATTTTGTAACTAGTATACTTTTGACAACATATCAGATTTCTTTGGAACCTGTTGTTTGGAGGTTCTTGGGTTTTTTTAGCTGTTTGATCATGGTGAATACTCAGATATAAATTATATACAAAATATTAGCCTTAGTTTAATTTTTAATCATTTTCTTATTTTGTCCATCTATGTAATTAAATTAATGATCAATGTTGAAACTAAATTTAAGTTGTAGGAGGTACATTTGCATACCCTGTTGTCAGATTACAGTAAAAAGAGTGATATACCAACAGTAAAAGAAATAGACATCTATGAGTTTCTTGACAAGTCAAGAAATGTTGTTAAATGTGGATTTAGTTAAAGTAACTATTTTATTCAGAATCTTTTGTCAAACTGTATTATATTCAAACTGCGTCCAGTTCTGGGCACCACACTTCAAGAGGGATATGGACAGCATTGAGAGGGTCCAGAGGAGAGCCACTGGCATGATCAGGGGACAGCAGGGCAGGCCCTATGAGGAGAGGCTACGGGACCTGAACCTGTTCAGCCTCCAAAAGAGAAGGCTGAGGGGGGATCTTGTGGCCTGTTATAAACTAGTCATGGGGGATCAGCAGGCATTGGGGGAGTCACTGTTCTCCCAGCACCGCCAGGAGTGACCACGAATAACGGTCACAAGCTGGCAGAGGGTAGGTTTAGGTTGGACATCAGGAGGCGCTATTTCACGGTCGGGGCGGCTAGGGTCTGGAACCAACTTCCAAGAGAGGTGGTGCAGGCTCCTACCCTGGGGGGGTTTAAGAGGAGGTTAGATGAACACCTTGCTGGGGTCGTGTGACCCCAGTACTCTTTCCTGCCATGGCAGGAGGTCAGACTAGATGATCTGCTCAGGTCCCTTCCGACCCTAGAAACTATGGAACTATGAAACTATAACATGAAATATCCATTTGAATAGTTTTTGTAAGAACTTTGTCAGGATATTTCTGTACATACCTCAAGAATCAAATGCATGTGAAGATATTTTTAGTTTCATGCCATTTAATCAGTTTAAAAGAATTATGACAATGTTTGTTAAACTTTTCAACAACCATACATCTGAAAATAAAAGGAAAAGATAGAATTTAGTGTATAGAAAGAAAAAAATGGGTAAAACTCTTCAGCATCATAAACCTCAGTTCTAGAAATCTCTTATTTCTTAGTAAAATTAAGTTGTAAGGCATTAGAATTATTGCTTGATATTGACAGCCATGTCTTAAGACGAAGGCAAAGTTTCAAATTGGCTGAAGTGAGCAGTTATTAGGTTTTTATTCAAAAAGAAAACTTTTGACGTTGCTGATTTTGCTTGCTATCAACCATTCTATAATTTGCCTTTTATAGCATCTGGAATCATTTGGATTTGTCCCATTGCATTTACCCTTGAAACTTGTTTTCAACTGGATATGGTAGAAAAATTGCTCCCATTTCACTGATAGTATTTGCTGTGGTCCTGACATTCAGAAGTCCTGGGCATTTTCATTTACAGCTGAAGTCAATGAATGATGCAGGGTCTCAGCACTTTAGAAATCACATCTTTCTCACTGAGACCATGTCAGAGATGAATTAATTTTGCTGTTAATTAGTTCTGCTCTTCCCTCTCTGAGAGGGATCCAAGACAGTGCTGCTGGCTAATTGCTTACCCACTCCAAAGACTTCATTATTCCAGCTTTCAGAGGGCACCTTACTGTTCACCTTCCTGCTTGACCTGTTTGTGAACCTGCTGTGAGGGGAATAGACAACTTGATATTATCAAATCTATTAGGCTGATCTGCAAGTCTTCATCTCTTTTTCATCAGAACTGCACTGGTAGTATTGTTTTCTTAATTTCTGGCCAAGAAAGACACTTGAAATAGAGGGACAGCACTCAGTTTAATTTAAAGTGCTATGGGGATAGCTCTTTAGAGAATATCCAGAGTACCACTGAGTAGTATCCATCTTGACCACTCAGGATACGGTACTCTTTTGTTTCCAGTTTAAGGATTCTTTTGGATCCATGATAGTTCTGCAGGATGAAGTAACTATTCATTTTCATTCAGTCTTGGTACAAAATTGACAAATCTGTTATGGTCTTGGTTGTAGCAATCCATGTTTATCCAACCCCCAAAGTAGATTCATGTAATGAGATCTGTGCAAGGCTTCACTTGACAGTTGACCTAAGTACAGACAGTCAAAAAACCTAAGGCTGAATCAATTTAATGTTCTCAAGTTAGTCTAAGCTGCATGGATTGAACCAATAAGCAAGTGAACAGACATTCACTTTTGATTCCAGAAATGCAGCTACATGCCTGCAGTGACCCAAGCCAGAACCTGGGGGGCACTAGAGCATGCCTCCCTGCTCAGCTGGAGCAGACAGCTTCAGCCAAGGCTAGTCTGCCCACTCTATGACAAAGGATTTGCAGGTGAGGTGCAAAGTATCCTGGGATATTGGGGGACTATAAGTTAACTTGAATTTAGAGGGGATCTGGGACAGAAGTTCAATAAATGGATTTCAGCTGAATCAGTAATGTTTGATGTTATATCCATCCAAGTTTATCTTAAATTGGTTCTGGCCATTTTGAAAGTGGTTTATGTGCACTGAACTTCTTTATAAATTGGAACTGGTTTCTGATCCCTTACACTGGTTTATGTGTAATTTCTGTTGATAGCTTTGGTGTAAAATACTCAACAACTTGGTATTTAGAGTATTACCTGTAGGAAGGATATTACACTAGTCGATGAATGATTTCATTGCCATCTAATCATCTGAAAGACAGGTTCCATCTTTCCTGAAGTCATCTGCAATATTGAAGGTCATCTGATGTTTTCAATTATACTCTCTAAATGTTATTGTCCATTATTGTCTGTTATTGTTTTCATTATTATACTGGCAGGGTATTTTCAGTTAATTCATTCCATTGAACTGCCTAGGATTATGTCCCTTTTTTATGCACAGCGTGAAGTCAATTTCTTTGTGTAGGTTTTTGTCTGAGATGTTGTGATTTGTTACATCCCTGTCTGGGAACTGATTAGGGGAGGGGAGTAGCTTTAAAATATTTTGGACTGAATTAACTAGTTCATTAGACTAAGTTAATTTTATCACATCAAATACTGTTCTATGTTTATTGATAAACTGTAGACAGTTATGGAATTAGTTCCTATTTGCAGTATACAACTGAAAGATAAAGTTTAACACTGCACTTATAAGTTCAAAAACATAGGACAGCTACATTTAAAAATAAATGAAAATGAATTTTTCAGGTCATTTCTTGTACATGTTGCCTTTGGTGCACTAAAATATTATTCCATTTTCTGGTGTTCCTTTTGCTAGATTTTACTTTATTTTCAAATCTGTAATCAATCAAAATGGATGGACATGATTTGTGGTGCACTCAACTTCTGCATGTACAGGATAAGTGTATACTTACTTTATCTGGTGCATAATACAAGGTCTGTCCCAATTTGTTCCCCATTGTTGAACATTATAACAAATTGGTTATCAACATATTGGTTAAGTCAAAGCTGCCCAACTGGCAGCCTGTGAGCCACATGCAGCTTGCAAGAGGTTAAATTGTGGCCCCTGGGCTCCCTCTCAACCACCACTCCCCACATTGCCCTGGCACAGTGGTGAGGGAGTGTCTGTGCATGCACAGGGCACTCGGGGGCAGGCACATGGTACAGCAGTGGGAGCGAAGGGGATGTCTGCACAGTGCAGTGGCAGGGAAGTCCATGTGGCATGTGGCTGGGGGTGGAGGGGAAGTGGCTCATCCTGGTGTAAGCCACAGGTATGTAGCTCATGTTGGTGAGGCCCATGGGACACGTGGTCTCCAATCATTTAGGAACTGGACAGCCCTGGGTTAAGTGTATAAAGTGCTTAAGTACATAACATCTTTCATTCTACTACATTCTAAATAAATTATTATCTGGTTAACTGCATATTAACTCTACTGTATCTTTGCTCCATGCTTCTATCAAACAAGATATTGAGTTAATAGTAATTTGGTCCAATTTAGTTTGGCAGGTCTTATGATTTTATGTTACCTGTCTACTTTGTAACTGATTTTACTTCTTTTAACCACTTCAGAAACGATGAAGAAGCAGCAGCTGTCAAAGGGCCACTATTGGATGCCTTGAAAAGGAGGGTAGCTAGTCAGCTTTGGGCAGCTACTACCATACAACTGACAGCTCTATTTACATAACAAGCACTGTGTGCATTTCATAAAATGGATTGCATACTCTCAGTAAAGGAATAGTCTTTTTTCAGTCCTATGCACTGAAATATTGTTCTCTGCATTTCTATAATAATAAGAGTTCACAAATTGTGTGTCTTTTTGGAAGGGTTTGGATCAGGACTTTGAACCTCATATTCACAATATTTGAATCTGGGAATTTAAAGAGAAAGAAAGGTCAACTGCATGTTTGTTTTGACCCATTTCTAGTTTTAATTTATCAAACATTCATTTAAGCTGGCAAAAACATTAGTCAATTTATGTGCTCTATCAGGCAAGTAAACAAATTCAGTGATAGGTTCTTGTGTAGTATCTCAGATTATTTAGTTTTGAATTGAAAAGAATACTTAGCCATATCAAGATAGTGAAATAAATTAATTTATTCTTCATCATAGCAGAGACAGAAGTAGCAGAATACATGGAAGCCATCATTACAGAGTGGGATTTCAGTCTTGTAGGTGCTATACAGACATATCCAAAATAGAATGACTCAACCTCCCAAAATATAGAAAAAGAGACAAATGGGTACAAGCGAACAAATGAATACAAGCAAATGAGACAGTATTGGTGAGCCTGATGAGTGGAAGTGGTCATGGGATAGCTGCTGCCTCACCACTATCAAGAATTTTTTTGAAGGCACTGGGACAACAGTGGCCTTTTAAGTAGGTCTTTCTAAGAGAACAATGAAGTTATTTTTGTAGATATTAATGGGAAGTTCACCCAAGTAAAAGGAAAAGTATAAGAGAACATATTACATTTCCAAGGAAACTTGGTTACAAGTTGGCAATAAAAACTAGCATCGTAAGTTATCTGGGTTCACTTCTTGGTCATGAATGAGAGATGATAGGTAGGGCAACAATAGACAGTGAAAAGTGTTTGAGATGAAGACAAGTAGCTGTAGTAGAGAGAAGATGGAAGAAGCATGCAAGAAAGGTGAAGAATTTTACAGCAGCATTCTGAATATGTATAAGGATACCATGTTGTAGACGTAAAAAGTAGCAGTCTAGCAGAAAAGGTCTAAGAGGAAATAGAGAGTAGTGTATTTGCTGGGCCACCTCAGTCTCTGAGTGACTGCCTTGAGACAATATCCATCTGCTGCTGGTGCAGTTGTTAAAATATGAAAATGTTCTCCCATTAAGACAAAACACCAATACTTTTCTTAGCAAAGAGATGTGTTCAATATCCAAAGGAAATATATAGACTGCAACAACCTTAGAAGCATCAGTCCCAAAGTTTTAGTACCTAAGTAAAAACAGTACCATGTTGAGTAGACCTGCATCTACTTTGGAACTCCAGGAACGTGGCATTGGGCTTGGTTTAGCTATAGTGCATACTACCTGTGAAAGTCCCCTTGTTACACTCAAATATATTTCAACTAAGAAGGAATTCAGGATAGGGAAACTGGAAGGGAAGATGGATCAATGAGAAATGTGCACTCTCAGTTCAAGTAGTCTACAGAAGGAAAAAAATGATATACATGAACAAATGAAAGCTGAAGGCCTCCTGCTTCAGAACCTGGCCAGTGTAAGCATCCACATATCCAGCAAGATTACTCTAGTGGGTTTGCTTCCCATTGGGATTTCAGGATCAGACCCAGGAGTCCATAATTCTAAATTTTATACATTTCTCTGATACTCCAATATTCTTCTGCTAAATTTTTTCTTTTGTAAATTTCTCCCTGATTTTACATAATCAGCATAATTGCATCTAATTATGTATTTAGTTTAAATGCAGGTAATCATAAGACTAGACTATGTAATTACAAAATAATTACAATGTATAATGATGTTGTAAATATACATATTAATCTACATAAAAACTACCGCATAGTATCTGTATCATGGGAATTTTTAGGCTCAATATTTTGGTGATTCCAAAATACCAGAAACAATTAGTCTAAGTGACTAAGTGACTAAGTCAGTATTTTGAAAAATAAAACACTTTTGAGTTCCAGAAGAAAGGATCATATTGTTCCTTTCTCCTACACCTCTTAGATAGTCTCTTAAATCAAAACACACCTGAAAAATCTTCAGTACTGTATTTTTTACCATCTTAACTGTTTAAGTCTAAACTAGTTTTTCAAACAAAAAAGACTGAAAAAAAATCAAGTTTACAGGAGAACAGAAGCACTGCAATAGCCTCCACTATCATAGAACTCAGTGGGAACATTTTCATGTTAATTAATACACTGTAGTTATTGCACATTGTTTAGTACAGTAAAATCCCTGTTTTCCAGCATTCTACTAGCCAGCATACTCTGTTAACTGGCATCGCCATCCACCACTCTACACTGTCACCACCATGTGCAACCACCCCGTGCTGCTGCCATGCCACCACCATCCACGCCACCACTGCATGCATACTGCATGCAACGTCCCTGCACTGCTGCTGCCATGTGCAAGCCCTTCCCCCCTCCCCTCCAATTTTGGTATTTTTAGATAACTGACATTTTTACATTACTGGCACCCAGCATTCCCCACACATGCCAGATAAAAGAGATTTTACTGTACTTGTATAATCAAGTACTAAATCAATGTGCAGTAACCGGTGCTACTTTGTATTAGTGCCAGTGAATGCCTTTTAGTGACACTACTGCAGAATAGCCTACTATTACTGTGCAGTAGTGTATTAGTATTTTTTTTGGTGTGACATGCTACTGTGTACTAGTATTTGGCTACTGCACATTTAATAGGCCTGTGTGAAGGAGCAAGTATTCGATTCGGATTAAGATTCAGTTGACTTGGAGGGACAGTGATTCGATTTGGTGATTCAAATCACTGTCCCAATTCAATTAGGCCAACTCAGATTTGGATATCTGGTGCCAATTTGGAGATTCAGCCATAGACTATAATGGGGAATCACTAAAATACCCATAAATTTGTCATTTTTTTGTAGATTTGGATGAAAATAACAGCGATGATAGACCCTTCTAAGAGCACGAAGTCTGCCAAGTTTCAAGGAGATAGATGCAGGGGTTTCTATAAAGTGCACCTCAAACTGTTCAGACTGCTTTATACATTGTTTCTACGCCACTCCCCCAGAGCACTGTCACTAGAAGGAAACTCAGAGAAAGACCACAGTCACAGGCCAGCTACTGATGTCAATATCAGAGCAGTCTTTCTGCCCTCTCAGCCTTTCCATATATAGATAGATAGATAGGTATTGCTGCAAGATAGCACTACAGGTTTCCCTTGATTTATGTGGGTTCTTTATATGCAAATTTGCTCTTATGCAATGAGCATATTTAGACTCATAATTTGTTATATGTGCAGTAAATTTGCTCTTACATGATCTGCATATATGCCCCCCCCCCCAAGCAGGTAAGTTTGTGTGGGGAGGGGAAAGGGCTATGTCCCCACTCACCCCAACCCAGTGCTGCACCATGCTCCCCCTGCCCTCCCCCTCCCCCGCACCTGGGATCTGGGGTGAGTGCTGTGCCCTGAGCTTCCCTGGGACCCACTTGTCCACACTTACCTCTGCTCCTAGGCTGCACCATGCCCTGGTCCAGGCAGCTGGTGTAGGCTGCTCCTGGGGCTGCTCCAGCTTGGGCTGGAGTGACTGCAGACAAGCGGAGCCCCAGGCGGCACAGGGCATGGAACTAACCCGGGCCTGAGAGAAGCTGATGCTAGCTGCCTGTAACAGCTGGACTGTACCATGCCCCAACCCCGCCAGGGCTCTGCCAGTCCCCATTCACCCCAACCCATGCTGGAGCAGCCCCGGGAGCAGCTGACACCAGTTGCCTGCACTAGGGCACAGTGCAGCCCAGCTGATGCAGGCAGCTGGAGTTGGCTGCTCTCAGGGCTGCTGCAGCTGGGACTGGGTTGAGTGCCACTCTGTTCCCTCTGGTTTGCTGCCTTCTGTAGCCCCACGAATGGCACCCTTCTCCCTGCCCCTTCCCTAGACCCAGCCTCCCTCCCTCCCTGCCATGGGAACCTATCCCTATTTGTTACACTGTACAGTGGGTTTGCTTTAGCAAATTCAATTTATGTGCAGTTCTCTGGGAATGCATGTACCGCACAAATCGAGGGAAGCCTATAATAAGAACCGTGTGTGTGTG
>NW_017729032.1:119468311-119470098 GCF_001723915.1 Gavialis gangeticus
TGTATTTGAATATGGTGTATTTGTGCAAACTCACTCCAGGGTAGATGATAGTCAGAACAAGAACAGTGGAAGGCCCATTGGCTATATAAGCCTTGTTCTGGCTCCATGTCCTGGGTGAATGTCACCCTTTGCTGGTTGTGTGTGTGTGTGTGTGTGTGTGTGTGTGTGTATCATCTGCCTCAATAAAGCCTTTTTATTACATAAAGAAAAATCATTTTGGGGGGCTAAAGTCTTGGTTTTATAATAGAAGTGGGATGCAGAACTCAGGGAGTGATATCTGTTTTAGTGTGTGGAAGATTTACACACAAAACCCTGGTAAAGTTGAAGATAGATGCTGTATGTTAAAAATGTCTGCAGAATTTAGGATACTAACTCCAACAGAAGAGTAAAGGGTCAGGAAATAACAGTAATTAATTATATTTGGAACTGCAGCTGTATTTAACATCTCAGGATTTCAAAACTTTTTACAAGCATTAATTATGGGTTCTAAAAGTGTAATAAGAGGAACAAAGAAGCCCAGAAACCTTTACAAAGGAATGGACTTCTGTGTGAAAATTTCAACAAATTAGAAAAGCAGTCTGTAGTTACCTGGCTCAGAAGCATGTCATTCTCCTGACTTATTGCACAAAAGGGATGAGGCACTCAGAAGAATGAAGTAATTGCAGGTAGCATCATCCTCCTGTTCCCTATGGCCATAAATATATGGCAAAGTTACTGTTCTCAGCATCAGGGCCCTTAATCTCACCTCCCTATTTCACACAAGTACCTCTGAGGGAAGCAGCATAGCCACATTTGTGTAGTGCAGTGAGTAAGCTGATCAGAACAACTGGCACTATTATTCAGCGATACTAATTAGATTATTGAAAGCACCTTGTAGACGTAGTTATATAGAGCTTCTGGTTTAGGAGGCAGCCTGAATGGTGCAGCGTGGCATGACTGAAGGTGCTTATGCGCTAGTCATGGCAAATTTTTAGCTATGGCCCATGTCACATAATATTTTTTTTTGCAACTTGTGTTATGATTATAATGGTTTGGGGACAATCTATGCCTTGACAAGATTCAGTGATAGTATTAGATGTGATGTGTGTTTGCATGTTTTGAGGTATGATGTTTATGTAAATTGAAATATATCCCCCAGAAATCCATGGAAATTTCACTGGAAGTTTATGCTGCTGACTCTGACTGTGTATCCCAACTTTGTCTTTTTCCTTTTTGAGAAGTTAATTCGAATTCATTTAAGAAGTTAAAACAGGACTATACAAACAGAATGTGTTGAGGTCCACATGCGGACTTGACATGTGGCCTGGGGCTGCACATTGCGTGGGCCATACGTTTGGGGGTAGGTTTTATCCTAAGATTGTTCCTCCCCACCACTGTGCAGGCACTGCCAGTGGCATACAGCTCCGTGCCTCCCACCACCCCTGTTAGAGCTGTATCAATGGTGCCCCCCTCACCACAACCCAAGCCCTTCCCAAAGCCCACGTGCTACATGTTAACCATTCATGGACCACCCTGAAACATTAAGAAAAACTCTAAACAGTGTTTTGCAGCCTAAGAAGATGTCTGGGTGGCAAGGTGACCATTTAAGCAACAGAATAGAAGCGTGTGTGTGTGTACTGTAGTGACTCAAAACTTTTTTTTTTATTTTATTTTTTTGGTTTGGCCATCAAACAGGAAAATATATTATCTGCACAGCTCTGTTGCTGCCTAATTTGGGACCTTTGAGGATTCTACCTAATGTTCCAGAGAAATCTTGATACTTAAACTCTAGGGCAAACTCTCAGCTA
>NW_017729032.1:119475098-119494171 GCF_001723915.1 Gavialis gangeticus
CTTAAAAGGCAAGCCAGATGAGGAAAGGCTGAGGGATCTGGGACTCTTCAGCCTGAGGAAGAGAAGGCTGAGAGGGGACCTGGTAGCAGCTATCCGCTACACCAGGGGAGTACATCAAGGGTTTGGTGAGCAACTGTTCACCAGGGCACCCGAGGGAAAAACCAAGAGTAATGGCCACAAACTCCTGGAAGACCAATTCCGGCTTAACATTAGGAAAAAAATCTTCACAGTCAGGGTGTCCAGACTATGGAATAAGCTCCCTCCAGAGGTGATACAATCACCTACCCTGGAAATCTTCAAGAGGAGACTAGACAGTCACCTTGCTGGGATCACCTGATCCCAGTTATCTTTCCCACTTGATGCAGGGGGCTGGACCCAATGATCTTCTGAGGTCCCTTCCAGCCTTACAATCTATGAATCTATGAAGGGAGAGGGGCTACTTTGCATACATATGCATTATGTTTTGTACATTCAAGTAATCTTCTTAAGGAAGAACTATTTCTTTCAGTAGTAATACAATGACAGTTCAAGAAAATAGGCAGGAGGGGAAATTGAAAGCAAAACCTTTAAGTGAAAAAAGCCTTAAAGAAAGCATTTTAAGTAATTTGTTGAAGCTGTCAGTCAAACAGTATAAAAGAAACCAATCATCTGTGCTAATTATTTTCTACTGCTTGAGGAATACATTATTTGCAAAGTCCACAAAATTAAAATTGTTAAAAGATACTTCCAGTAACATGGGAAATTGTTTCTGCTATCAGAAGTTAAAAAATGAAGGGCCTATTTTTTGATCAGCAAACATCTCTTTTGTTCAATTTAAGATGAAATTATTTTAAAATTTAAAGCTATCTCATTTAACTGAAAAGACAACTAAAGTGTTTTAACATATTTCATTAATGGCAAAGCCTATCTCAGTATTATGAAAACTTGATTTTCACTTAGTATGACAAAGCCCATTGAGTATTAGACCTGATAAGTTAAAGCAGTTATCATTTAGATTTCATATCTTAAGGCTTTGAGTAAAATAGAAATCATAGAAAATGAGAGGTAGAAGGGACCTCAGGAGGCCATCCGATCTAACCCCCTGCTCAAAGCAGGACCATCCCCATTTATAACAATCCTGGCCAAGACTTTAAAAATTTCTAAAGATGGAGATTCTACCACCTATCTGGGTAGCCTGTTCTATTGCTTTACTACCCTCCTAGTGTGAGAGTTTTTATTCTAATATCTAACCTAAACTTCCCTTGCTACAGCTTGAGACCATTGCTCCTTGTTCTGTCATCTGCCACCACTGACAACAGTATTCTAGCTCCATCTTCTTTGTAACAAGCTTTTTCAGATAGTTGAAGGCTGTTATTAAATCCCCCTTTCAAATCTTCTCTTTTCCAGCCTAAACAAGCCCAGTTCCCTCAGCCTCTCCTTATAAGACATGTACCCCAGCCCCCTAAACATTTTCATCACCCTCTGGTAGACACTCACAATTTGTCCATATTCTTTCTTGGGTATCCTTTGCTCTCCCTCCCCCAGTGTACCTAGTTTAAAGCCCTCCTTACTAAGTTAGCAAGCTGATCTGCAGAGATGCTCTTCCTTCTCAGGTAGGTGGGCCCCCATTTCTTCCTAGCAATTCTTCTTCTTGGAACAATATCCCATGGTCAAAAAAGACAAAGCCCTGATAGCAACTCCATACAGCCATGCTGCATCTGCTCCTTGGTCATTGTATCAAACTATCATTGATGCCCACATGGATGAGCTGCATGGGGTAGTAGCAGAACACCAGATGAGTCTCTGTAATCCTTCTGTAACATCTTGGATCTAGGCTCTGGGCAAGGAACAGGCCTCCCAAGACAACAGATTAGGCTGGAAGATGGATGCCTCCATCCTTTGCAGAAGGGAGTCTCCAGCCACCAACACTCATTGCTTCTTCTTGGTGGCAATGGTCTCAGTACTCCCAATCTGGAAGATGCCTGGCCTGACTTGGCCTCTTCCAGTAATGGAACACGTTCCTTTCCTCCTGTTGTGAGAGCTCCATATCTGTTCTCCAGGCAAACAGGTGGGGATGAAGACTTCTACTTGCTGCCAGAGGTCAAAGTTTCCACTTTCCTAGGAGTCTGTGTCCTTTTCCTTCTTCAGTTCTGTCTCTGAAATCCTTCCTATGTAGTCTTAGAGGTCTCTTAGGCATCAAATTGATGAAGTCCAAATGGCTGAGTATCCTTCAGAGCCTTGCCTCCTCCTCCTGTAGCTCTTTTTCATAATCTCTGAGGGACACCACCAAGAGACACTGCTCACATCACAGGCAATCCCCAACCTGGCTGTCATTGGAAGGAACCTACAAGCTGCAGTCCCCACAGTACCGAACCAGAACCTGGGGGGGAAGGCTTCATGGTGAATGGTCTTGCCCGGACTGACACCTCAACAGGTGCAAGTAGAGAAAGAGCCAGCAGTGGCAGTGCCTCTGGCATTGTGACATCCTCCAGCGATCTCTCTAGGACTCTTAAATCCACCACCTATCTTTTTCTGCCTCTCTCTCCAAGCAGACCTTCCCTAGCAAATTCCCTTGTAAGTATGTCTGTTCACTGCTCCTTGTTCTTAAAGGTTCCTTTTCTCTTGCTAATCTGCTTTCTCTCACCAAGCTAACAGTGAAGGAAGGTGAGAGAGGGTTTCAGGGCAAACACCCTAGTAAATTCTCCACTTGCTTTGGTGTCTAGATAAACAAAAGAGTTAAGTATTGATCTACTTACACTAAATATCTAGGTTTGTTACTCTTACATAAAGAAGGAATTTACCTTAAATCCTTCCTTTTAAAGAGGAGAATGGCAAACTAATTTATGAACTGCTTGCAAACTGCCCTGTTTGCTGTCTCTGGTTGCTCACTCGCTTGGGAAGTCTCATTTTTATACTCTCCTGATTCTGGATTGGCTCTTCCCCTTTGTTAGAGCTTTTGTCAGATGCAGGCAGAAATTATTCAGTAATCATTCAAGCTAGCAGCACTTCCAGCTTCTCAGAGCACATGGCCAAACACACAGACAATCAAATAAACACTCACTAAGCCAAACACACGGACAGTAGGGCTGTGCGAAATAGCACTTCCATTTTGACTTCTGTTTTGCCGTTTCAATGGGACAGCATTTCATTTTGAGTTGCATTTCCTTTTGAAAAACCTGCTGTGTTCATCCATATCTGCCAAAAAATGACAAAGTTATAGGCAGTTTCATGCTTCCCCATTATAGCCTATGGGTGAAACAGCATCAAAATAGTGTCAAAACAGTGAAACAGTTTCGACTAAACGAAACAGAACAGTGATGGTAGCCCCTGCTGAGGCCTCAATGTCTGCCAAGTTTAAAGGAGATAGGTGCAGGGGTTTCTGGGAAACTATATCTCAAGCTGCTGACAAGCAAAAGTCGTGATGTGTGTGTGTGTGTGTTAAGACATGCCCTCACTGGCACTGGGGCATCCACATGATACGGTAGTGTGCCCAAATGAGGCCTCCTCCTCCCCTACAATCTCAGTCCAGTCCACCACTTTAAATGACAACAGGTAATAACTTAGACCATGTGTAGACTAAATGAGAGGCATGTATGCAGAACACTTTAAAGTGGGCCAAATCCTTTTGCACTGCTTCAACGGTGTCAGTGTTTGCACACATCAGCAGCATATTGAGCATTAATTCCAGCCACCATAGGAAATTTGGTGGCATAATGTGCCTTAAAGATTTGGGGTCAGCAAACTAAATTTCCTCAAAGGCTGCCCATAGAGCCACAGACTGAAGCAGCAGGCTCTGTGCAGCTCCATGGCTCTGCCCAGAAAAGCAGGCTCCACCCAAGAAAAGTGGCAAGCTTGATCTTTCCTCCCCCTCCCCCACCTGCGGAGTGGTCCCTGCCTGAGTCGCGCGGGGACCCACTGCTTCCCTCTGCGGCTGCAGTGCCTCCTGGGGCTGCCCAAGCCAAGTGTCTGTGGGCGGATCCTGCCTGGGGGAGATGCCGCTGCTGCAGAAGGCAGCACCAGCCCCTCCCCTCCCCCCAGAGAGCCAGGTAAGTCAGTGGGGTATGTGCATGACACGGGGATTTAATCAGCCCTAAATTGAAGCAGTGTTTTTTAAAATCCACCGCTTCAATTTAGGGCCCGTTTCATCTACACACGCCCTTAGTAAGTAACACAGTAGCACCAGCAGCATCTCTGGCAGCCAAACAGTCACAGCCAATATCAGAGCAGTCTTCCCCCTCCCTCTCCTTACTTTCTGTTTCCCTGCAGGCAAGCCCAATTGCAGCTTTGCAACTTGAAACGTTTTGAAAGTTTGAAAATATTTTGACTTCCCTCATTTCGTTTCGAGGCTGTTTTGAAGCCCTTTGTTTTGTTTCAATTTCTCTGTTTTGAGCTCAAAATGAGTCGAAACAGCGTCAAAATGAAACAGCTGGTGAAATTGCACACAGCACCAACAGACAGTCCTGGTTTGCTTACCATGCAGGACCATAAACTGATGCCTAGAACCTCTTCCTCTTTTTTCCAAGAAGCTTGATTGCAGCCTGCCTTGTTTGCTGCTCCCATTTTCTTGCTGAAATAATTCAATCTTTCTATATTGGGAGGAAAATCTGATTAATATCCACATTAGTGTGTTAATTGGAGTCCTCTGGGACTTAAACAAGATGCATTTCATCTCGTTTATAAATTTGGTGTTGGGTCCCATTGTGCCACTGATCGAACTCAGTGCAACTGGTCAAACTAGAATATCTTGAATCAAAGTTTCAGCAATATCCATGTGGTAATTAGATTAATTAGCTTGCAAATGTCAGCATGGTTGAGTACATTATTTTTACTTCATTCTTTTAGTACCATGTTAGAAACATGGTCAACAACTGCTTACACCTCAGTACACATTCTTAGCTTTGCTTTGCCTTCACTAAATTCCTTTAGATGCCAGTGGGAACTAAAGTAAGTCAGTGCTACAAGCTTCTGAAAATCTAACCCCAGAAACCTCAAATCAGATATGAGCAGTACTGAAAGAACTCAGAAACTGTGATGCAAGGATCACATCAGAGCTGCTTGTAACATATGTAACCATGCTAAAATGTAACAATGAGTGGGCCCTGTTTTTCTGAAGATGTCTAGTCCGTCTCTTTTTACAAGAAAAACTTTTGAGTTGAGGATCTTATACAAATCCCACTGAAGTTAATGTGCTATCTCCAAGTGATTTCTGTGGGCTCTGGAGCAGCACATATCCATTTTTTTCCTTGTTATGAAATGTAACCTCCATGTTATCGTCACCAATTTAGGTAAAGACAGTACTAGAAGAAATGGAATACAGGAAAGAATAAATGTTTTTTCTGCAGGCTTTTTTGGGAACTATCAAAAGCAGGATGCTTAGGAGATTTTATTTTTTTGGTGGTGCTAATGGTGGAAAAAGTCTATGCCAATAGGAATAGTATTTTCCACAGGAGCTTCAGTAAAGTTGCTACAAGGAAAAAAAATAAATGTCCTCGTGAATAAAGTTCAGACATCATAATTTTTCCTAAAGTTGTTAAAAAGACAAAATAATTAAATATTGTGATCAAGTATATAGCTCATCCTTAGAAAATTAAATAATAAGATAAGAGTTCAAAGTAATGACTGAGGATCCTGGTTGTCTTTAATTTAAAAAAAAAACAATTTGGGGGTTAAAAAATGTTACCTGAAATCCACATTTTTCCATGATTAAAATTTAACACCACTAATATATCTATAAAATCCACCACTATATCTATATATTAGTGGTGTTTCATTTCAGTCATGGAAAAATGTGGATTTTGGGTTATTTTTTAACCCAAAAATTGGGGATTTTTTTTTAAATCAGAGAAAACCAGGATCCCTGGCAATGGCCAAGATTATTTTGTTTGTTTATTTGTTTTTTAAAGAACAAAAAATCAGTATAAATTTAGGGCCACATTTAAATTAGTAAAGTAGGCACCTAACAGAGGCTCAGCAGAATTTAAGTCTGCTGACAGATGTGAAAAACACCCCCCGGCAGTACTTCAAGCTTGGCATGCCTCTACAACCAAGCATAGTACATGCCCAGAGGAGGCAGCGCATTAATTCAACCTGGCTCCCCAGCATCTATATAGTTTCAGCGCTTCAGTGGAGCTTTTTGGTGCTTTTATCCAATAGCTGATTCAGTCAGCTATTAGATGAAAGTGCCAAGAAACCCCTCCTGAAGAGTCCAATCTCTACAGATGTTGGGCAAGCAGACTCAAATTTATGCACTTCCTCTTCTGGTAGAGCTTTTTTGTTTTCATATCCATCAGTAGCCTAAGTGCCTATGCTGCAAAAGGTGATCCAGAAAGATTCCTTTCCAGTACAAAGCTCATTAAGCATCTAAATTTATTCAACGCCCGTATTTTGGACTGAGGACTTCTGCACATATGAAAGCATGCTGGCCTTAAGCTCCTGGACCTTGTTATAATCCAGATACAAGGTAAACTGGCACAAACTCTTTCCAGATCCCAGGAGAGGCTTGGCTCTGGCAGTTGTGTTCAGAGCATGCCTAATGTATACTGACAGCCTTGAGGTCAGTACAGAGCCCAGGAGCCAGACTCATTTTTACTTGAATGCATGGTAGTGATGATGACTATGTATGCAGGAAGTGGGAGACCTGGATTCTAAGTTCTCTTCAGCCTAAGGAGATTGAAACTCACATCTTCTACTTTTCAGGAGAGAGTTTTAAGCACCAGGCTGGAAAATATTTTGAAGGTTCCCCCCTGCTCAGGATATACTTCTTGTGGATCATCTTTTGAAGGTACTAAACACTCCCTGTACCTGCATGGGGCAAGAGTGGTCAACCTGTGGGTCACATGCCACAGGTGGCCTGGGCAACTTCTGTGTGGGGTATATGAAGCAGATCAGGGAGGAAGGAGGGAGCACAGTGGCAGTTAACGCATGGAGCAAAAGGCAGAACAGCAGATCAGACAGAAGAAGGAGACTAGAGTGGCACTCAGGGAGGGCATGGGGCTTAAGTTGTGGGTCCCTGAAAAAATGTGGCCCCCACAGTGGTATAGGGTGTCTGCATGCCAAATCCCATTGTGTTAAATCATCCCCCTGGGCCCAGACACCATATCAAACCCTAAATTAGAGGTGTTTAAGAGGCCAAGCTATACTTTGTCCTTAAAGAAGAACTTCTGTAAGTCCTTCTTTAAGTAACTAAATAAACTTCTTAATTTTGAGAATACCCATCTCTGACTGAAGGCTTTGAGCAACCCCATTTATACTTCTGCCAGTCTCAACTACACAATCAGCCTCTTACACATTTGAATATTGCATAAAATAATTGATTATGCAGTCTTAATTTTTTTGCTAAGAAAAGAATTAGAGAGCATTTAGTAAACAATAAAAACTTAGATCTGATCAGTTTACCAATCTAAGAAGCATTTGTTGCTAACCAGAGCTCAGAATGACTCTGATGTCACTAGTGTTTTCAAAAGGATGTGGGATTTTGTTGGCAATTGTAGCAGGGTCAAACCACAGAGGGTGGTGGTCATGCCCCTGGTGGTTGTGTGGCTTCTGCCAAGCTTGGTCTCTAATGTTGCCCTCCCATAATTACTTGCTTGCCAGGCCTTGTTGTTACTGAGGATAAGTAAAGCTGCCTAAGGGCCTTAGTGAGAGCCTAAGTCCAATCAATTCCTCAATGGGGCTCTTTCAGACCCCACTAGTCTCAATCCAGCCCATATTCTAAAATAGGCCCTCTTAGCCTGTTGGTGCCCCTGCATGGCACCTATAGCCTTACAGGCAAATTATGAGGCTACATTCCTCCCCTATACCACACCCCAAACCTCACAAGTGTTATCAGCAGGAATCCTGGTTTTCTTTGATTAAAAAAAAAAAAATTCCATTTTTCAGATTAAATCAAGTAATCTAAAATCCATGTTTTCTTCTGTAATTAAAGTGAAACACTACTAATATATAGATATATGTATAGTGGTGTTTCATTTTAATCATGGAAAAAGTGGATTTGGGGTACTTTCTTAATTTGAAAAGTGGGGATTTTTTTTTTTTAATCAGAGAAAACCAGGATCCCTGGTTGTTACTTCAGATGTTAGCTTCTCTAAGCCCCTATCAGGACTCTCAGACCTTCTTGGTCTCTGCAGTCTCTTTCTCTGAGTCCTCAGACCCCTAAACTCCTCACATTGTCCCTCTTGTAGTCTGCAGGCCCCCTAATCCTCCACTCTGACTTTCCCTGGCTGTCAGGTCCTCCAATAGGTTTCCTGGTTCAGTCCCTGGGAGTCCTCTGTACTCTGCCCCAAACTTTGCTGGGCTGGTGGGCTCTGTTCCCTTATTCAGCCCCTCCTCTGGACTGGGGAACCTCCTGTGCCCACTCAACCCCCTTATCTCTAGGCTGGTGTGCTCTATTCCCTTGCCTTTTATACCCCACTCAGCCCCTTCTCTAGGCTGCAAACTCTCTGTATCCCCATTCAGCTCCTTTGGGCTGATGGGCTCTGTTCCCTTGCTCAGTCCCTTCTCTGGGCTGGGGAATTCTCGGTAGGCCTTGAGGCTGTCTCCAGCCAGGTTCAAGGCTTGTAACTCAAACAATAATACCAACGTAAAACAAACGCCTCTTGCCTGCAGAAACCCTTTCTTTTCTGCCTTGGGTAATATTCTCTGGCTCCCAGGATTGCAGAGTCTTTCTGCTTCACCTTCCTTGTTGTGCCCCTTAGGAGTCTTTCTGCCCTGCTGCAGAGAACTCCTCTCTTCAGGCTCTCAGGGCTAGACTGCCTGATTAGCTCAGGCCACTGGGCTTATTCTAGCTGCAGCCTGGCCCTCTTCTGGTCAAGTGAGCTTCCAATCAGTCCCCACACCTGGAAGCTGCCTCTTAGCCAGCTTCTCCCCATAAAGCGGCAAGCACACCACAGTGCCCTGCTACAGCAATATCAGATTAGCAAACCAAGCTGTGGTGTGATCCATTAAATTTCTACTATGGCTAAACGTGTACCACCAGGGTTATTGAGTGCTCTGTACAAAGATCAGTCAGAGCTAGTGTGCTTGTTTTCTCTGGCTTCTCCGTGACCTTCCCTTACAAGTGAAGTGCACTTTAAAAACAACAGTGACAACAACAAAAACAAACCTTTGTGACTTTATGTATTCCCTCTAAAAAGTAGAGATCAGAGCAAAGACTTGCAACTGAACTTCAAGGGCCCAGTTACCATAGAAATGCTGGAAGGATGAGAGAAGCATATTAGATGAGTATTATCCATTCACAGGTCAATCAACTAAATGGGAAACTATCTTTTGGTTGTCAGGAGGGCACTGATTCTGCAATACTGCAGCATTGCTTTCAAAATGCTGCTTTCTCCATATTTTTTTTCTGTTGCTATCCCTTATCTGAAAATATAATGTGTTGTGTCTGTTTCCCTACCATGTAGGAAAGCTTATTTCTGGTTCTTATTATATATATGCTTACTCCATGCCCAACATAATAAAACTTACAAATATCTTTGACTTGCTAAACTCTTTAAAAACCTGGTGCAATGACTTAGCACAACTATAATGGCCAAGTACAGACAGTCAAAAAGCCTGAGGCTGAACGGATTCAGTCTTTGCAGGTTAGTCTAAGCTGCAGAGATTAAATGGACTAGCAAATGAACAGGCTATATGTTCGCTGCTTCTTCCTGCTGCCCCCAAGGTCTCTGGGATTTGCAGTCCAGAATCACAGCAGCAGGATTCTGCAAGGTTGCTCATTACCAGGGATCCTGGTTTTCTCTGATAAAAGAAAATCCCCAACTTTCGTATTAAAAGAAGTAACTCCAAATCCACATATTTTCATGATTAAAATGAAGCACCACTATATATGCAAATATGTATATATTTGGTGTTTCATTTTAATTTTATCACAGAATGACTAAAATGATTAAAATTTTAATCACAAAGTAATTAAAATGAAACACCACATTTGTATATATATAAATGTGGTGTTTCATTTTAATCGTGGAAAAATGTGGATTTGAGGTTACTTTTTTAAATCTGAAAATGGGGTTTTCTTTTATCAAAGAAAACCAGGATCCCTGTTTATCACTTCCTCTTCTTGCTGCCAGGTGCCTCTGGGATTTGTAGTCCACAGTCTCAGGGCACAGCAGTTCTGTACTTGGACAAATGGTGGTATAACCTCCCTTCCTGGCCTTGGACTCCAGCTGGGCTTTGCCTGGGGGGTCTCAACCTCCCTCCACCCCAAAACCCTTCTCTGCTGGAGCAGCATCACAGCCTGAGGCTGAAAAGCATGGTGGGATGCTAGGGGACTCTGATTTATTAAACTTCTGTCTCAGACCCCTTCCTGGTTTAAGTTAAATCAGAGTCCCCCAGCATCCCAGCATGCTTTGCAGCCCTGGGATGGGGTGTGCTGTCTGCTCCTGAAAGCAGGGTTGGCCCCACCTCTCTGCTCCCTAGGACAGTGAGGGCTGGCTGACAAGGGGGTGGAGAGGGCAAGCCCTGCTGGGATGCAGTCCAGTCGGGGGGGGGGGGGAATGCCCCCTTCAGGCAAACCCTAGCTGGAATCTGGCCCCAGGGAGGGGAATTAATCACCCCGTTCCCCACTAAGACTTACTGCTATCTGCAACTGTGGACTACAAATCCCAGAGGCACCTGGAAGCAGAAAGAGGAAGTGATGAGAAATCCTGCAAAGTTCTGCTACTGTAAGTCTGGACTGCAAATGTCAGAGAACTCGGGGGCAGTAGGAAGAAGAAGTGAACACACAGTCAGATATTCCTGCTCTAGCGTACTCTGGCTTCTGGCCTGAGCAGGCATGTGCCTGCATTTCCAGAATCAAAGGTAAATGTCTGTTTACTTCTGTTTCAATTTAATCTGGACAGTTTAGACTAACCTGCAAAGACTGAATTGATTCAGCCTCAGGCTTTTTGACTGTCTGTACCTAGCCCCCATGGCACTTTTTTATGGATTTCTAGCTTGGAAGTGATATACCAATACTTTGGAAAATTACCTACTGTTTCTTTCTGTTAAAATGTATTTATTTTATGTTGCTTTATTTTTAGCTACTGCTTTTCTTCAGTTCTGAAAGTATTTACTTTCTTGCATTACACAGTATGTTAATGAAATAGTTTCAGTTCTGAAAGACTTTTTATTATATGCTGCAATAAACTGCTCATTTTTACCTATGGCAGTATTTGCCATCTGTCAAAGTTTTGTCTCTTGAGGAAGATAATTTTTTGGGAGATGTGGGTAACTAACTTAATGCCAGTTAGATACTTTTAAAAATCTGCCCCTTATGCATACAGAAGTTGTGAACCAAAAGTAGATTTCCAAATTGTATTTAAATGGAATTTTACTGGAATTTATGTAACAAATTAACAAAAAGTGATTCAGAGGTCCTCTAACAGAGCAGCCACAAAACTTCCATGGGCACCCAAATTGATCTATTGCCTACATCTGGAGCTCCATAGATGCCCATAAATTACGTGAGGTTTCCTTTGAATCTGGCACACATTTACAAGCAGTTCTTGTAAATGTGCAGGGATAGAAACTTTATTATGAACAAAGAGATGAGATTTTCAGAAAGCAACATGGCTTTAGGTTGAGGTTTTACAAAAAACAACAAATACTGTAAAATTCACCATGAGACTGCAAAGGTTGAAAGTGCTTGTTTTAATTTATTCGGCAGGTCCTAATACAGCTGTCATTGGAATCAATGGTAAACTCCCATTGATTTCAAAGATAGCAGGTTTACCTTGAGAATCTGTAGCTGAAGTGCAAGATAGTTAAAATCAATATACAAATGTCAGTAAAGGAATTGGCTAGACAAAATAGAGATTTTGTTAGCAAAGAACTGGGTTGAAGCAATACTGTAGAAGCAGTAAAATTTGTAATTGGAGGTTGGGATGTTCTAAGGAGTTTATGGGTTCCTAAAGATACCAAAAAGCTTATTTAAATTAAATGGGAATCAGATAACTACATTTTTGGCACCTTTAAATAGTCCAATAATAAACCAGGGTTCAGAAATTCAGCATTTGTAGACAGTTAGATAGTGAAAAATGTGTCCTGTGTTTCTTTTCCAGGTAGTCTTAAACATATTGATGGTTATACATGTATTGAAAACTTTAGTAAACCTACCTGGATTTCAAAGGAAAAATAAATTAATATTTTCCAAAGAGATCCACGTTTGGTTTTTTTTATCAGTGATTAAAGAACATGTAAATATAGTAAAAAGCAGTAGTGAGATGATGAACATTTTGCAATCTAACATTGCTGTGAAGTCTGTTCATACTTGGAAAAGGAAACAGACTGTGTATTTGGGGGGGTTGTGTAAAGGCAAGTAGTGGAGTGTATTGTTTACGATACATATCACTCTTGGGTCTTGTTTTCAGTAATTAAATACATATGTTAGAAAACTAAGTGAAGGTCAGTCACTCAGTGGTCTGTGTCTCAGTGTAGAAGCGATGAATTACAATGCGCACATATGCTAGATTGTAAGTAAAGGAAATATTGCTTGAACCAGAAATTTCTAAACTATCAGTAAAAGGTATGTTGTTATAATGTTCTTTCACGATACATTATGATGCTTGTAATGTAGTTTGATAAGAAATATAGCCTTCTTATTATTACCTAAATCAACAAAAAAAAAGTTCCATATTTACAGTTTCACAAAAATCTTAAATCATTTTGCATCTATTCCTTGAAATTTTATTCAGCAATGGAGGCTGTATTTTAAGGAAAAAACTTCCTTGGTATTACAAGGAAAAAATATGCAGAGCTATCAGAGAAAGTTTGCATGCATAAGTAATGTGTAAGGATCTCACTCTACTTTTGTAGTGTTTGCTTGTTGCAAGCAAGCTTTGCCAGTGACTTTTGCTGCAGGGGCTTTCTTTAGTCTAAGAAATAGCTTGTTAAGCTTCTCCCAACAAACTGAATTAGAAATAAGAAAGAAATAGATAAGAAATAATGCTTAATTATCCTTGCCAGAGATGATGCATCCTTAGGCTTCATAAAATATTTCTAAAAATCTTTTGTTTACATTTTCATTGAGTGAGATTATTCCAAATGGCATAAATTATTTCCTTGCAAAGAATGTCTCTGGACTATCCGTAAATATAAAAAGAAATCTATTAACTCTTGACACCTACTTCAAATTTCAAATTTTGTGCTAATCGATCAAAGCAGCTAGTGTATTCTTCAGAAATGTAGTATAAATACTTCCAGTAAAATAACCTTTACCACAAATTGGTTTGCCATACCTTGCCTCCTTCCTTGTTTGTACTTAAAAAGGAAAAAAAGAATTAGATTCTTATCCCTTCCCTTTCTCTGAGTGTATAATCCTGGGATGCAGGCCAAGAATATATTACTTCACCCTGTAAATGTCTGTATGTTACTCTTTTAGGAATTTTGTATGTTCTTTTGAGAATATATAGATTTGCATGAGAAATACTTGTGTACTTTTTCCAAAGAATATTCCAACTACTAATGTCTTTCAGAAGTACTACTTTTAGTACAATAAGTGTAATTTTTTTCATCTTGCTCTCCCTCTTCCCCATATCTTCCTTCCCCACTCATCCCATCTCCATCCACCTCTTGCCCAGTGGTTCCCAGCTGCCAGTCCAGGACCAGTCCAGCATTAGATGATAGCTTGTTCACCTGAAAGCAGTGCCTCCTGGGATACCAGAGGAATACAAATTGTTGGTTTTATCTCAAGTGAACACCCTGGCTAGAGACAGAAATTACACATAAGTGACCAGAAAATGGTTTAAACCAGTAACAGAAGTTCACTGTACATAAACCAGTTTAAGCCATTTTGAAACTGATTTAACACAAACCTGGTTGAATACAGTATCAGACTTAACTGATTTGGGTCAAGTTATGAAACTTCTGTTCCAGACCCTTTCCTGGTTCAAGTTAAATCAGAGTCCCCCAGCATCCCAGCATGCTTTGCAGCTTTGAGCAAAGCTGTGCTATCTGCTCCAGACAGTAGGGCTGGCCCCAGCCCTCTGCTCCCTAGCTGGAGCAGTAAGGGGTGACTCTCTCTCCTCACCTGCCCCCCCCCCCAGGGTCTGGGGCCAGGGAAGGGGGTTAACTTTCCCTTCTCCCAAGTACAGAAATGTCCTGCCCTGATTACTTAGTGCTGGCTGTAACTGTGGACTACAAATCCCAGAGGCACCTGGAAGTTATTAGCAACCCTGCAGAGTCCTGCTGCTGTGAGTTTGGACTGCAACTCCCAAAGACTTCAGGGGCAGCAGGAGGAGTATATGAACACACAGCTTATGCTGGCTGTGTGTTAGAAAGCCATGCTTTAGTGCCTCATGGCTTCTGGCTTGAACCACTGAAGACATGTGGCTGCATTTCCTGAATCAGAAGTGAATGCCTGCTCATTTGCTTATTTGTTCAATCTTTGCAGCTTAAACTAATCTGTAAAGACTGAATCACTTCAGGCTTGGGCTTTTTGCCTGTCTGTGCTTAACCCGAGAAGTTAACTTCACATAGCTCAGAGATAACCCTCACCCACAGTGGCATAATTTTAAAATGACTAAAGGGCGCTTAGCACTTGTTAAGGAGACTTAATGTGTGATTATTCAAGTTTTAAGTGCTCTTCACATGAACTAATTTTTATGTGTAACCTCACCCTAACGCTTTTATACAAGAATGCCACAGATTTTATCAAGCAGCCGTATTAGCATGCACTCTGTTTTTGAGAGAATTCCTGAAAAACCTATATGCATTTTTTTCTCTCCATGGGTGTTAGCTGAGAATCATAGATTTTTTCCCCCTAAAATTAAAATTGAGAGTAATATATCTAATTAAAAAATACAATCTACACACATTTGACAACCAGTTCCATAATATGCCTCATCAGAGTGATCTTTTCCCTAATCACTGAGAAGGTCAGAATTCAATCCTCATATAATAATTTGTGATCAAATAAAATGCCTGAGCCTAGAGTCATTACATTATACATGGGTCCCAGAGGACATGCTGGGTGTCTCCTTGCAGTGATATCTAAGTGGTATTGCTATCTGTTATCTCAGATGAAGGAAAATTCTGCCATATAAACTTATGTTGACAGGGCTCTGGAAATATGCCTCTATAAGCAGAAATACTTCCACTGGAAGCTAGGCACGTTCACAACCCATGCAAGCACCAAATAAATTGTAAGTTAATGATATGGATGACTGACATGGCCACTAGGATGAAAGGCAATTGTATGAAACTAATGTAGAGATGACAGCAATAAGCGTCACACTGGAAGTTAACAGAATTTTTCCAGTTTTATTTTATCCAGTGTTTGAATTCCCATAAACTTATTACATTAAGGCTAAAAATTAGGATATGTAGACCAAATCTTTCAAAGAATCATCTATAAACACAGTGAGGAGGATGGGATAATCATTAGCAGCCAGCATGGATTTCTTAGGAACAAATAATGCCAAATCCATTTGATTTTCTTCTTTGACATCCTAACTAATTCAGTGGTTATGGGGGATGTGTTAAATATAATACCCTGATTTTTTGGTAAGACTTTTAACACAGCACCACAGACATTCTCATAAATAAACTGGAGGAAAGTGTGATAGAGCTACTGTTTCACATGTTTGATAATTGGCTGAATAACAGCAGGCAAAAAGTAACTAAATGGACCAGTTACAGAATGGCAGGAGGTTTTTGTGAGATTTATTTTGTGTCCGCTGCTGCTTAATATTTGTATCAAGTCTTATATATCCTGATCAGGTTTTCAGATGAAATCAGTTTTGCAAAAACTTTGGAGTTTAGAATTATAATTCAAAAGGATCTTGATAAATTAGAGAGCTAGGTGGTGGACAGCAAAAACAGTGGCTCAACAAAGACAAACATAAGGTGCTGCACTTTGAGATGAAAACCACATGCACGTTTAGAGAATGGGGGATGTTTGGCTACCGAGGTGAGTGGCCAAGAAGAATATAGTTGTTACAGTGGATCACAGACTTATTATGGGTCAGCATTGTGATTCAGTTGGTAAAAAAAACCCAAACCAAATATGGTAGTGGATTGCAATAACAGAGATATTTTTCACAAGTAACAGGATGTGATAGTGACAATAGGTCTTCACTCAGCTATCTTTAGGCTGAAGCAGTGTATGTAATTCTGGGTTCTGTATTTTAAGGAGGCAGAGAATTCTGGAGGGGATCCAGAATAGGTAACAAAGATAATAAAAGGGAAAGCAAGCCATGCAAGTTAAGAAAACTAGTATTTAGTATGGGGAAAAGGAGATTGAAAGAGAGGAGGATACTAGGACTATGGGAAGTCTCAGTCCCTGATTCGATTTGGTAGAAATAGAACCCAATTCAGTGGCTGAATCTCTGAATCTGAATTGAATCAGGAAACCCTTTAATCTCTCTGAATTGAATTGGAATCCTCCGAATCAATTCGGAGAGATTCGGAAAGATTTGACGCAGCTTTAAATGTTTTTTCTACACACCTCAAGGTAGCAGGCAGCTCGTGAATGCTGAGAGGTTGGGGCAGATGGAGCATCCCACAGGAGCGCAGGGGGCTCCCCAGCGCACTTGGCAGCAGGCCCATAAGTAGACCACAAGCACTTCCGGTCCACCTCCAGGTCCACCAGGGACCATGTGGGGGGGGGGCTGTGCCTCCCTGGCTTAGCAACTAGTGCCTCCTGGGTCTGGGGGGGCACCCAGGGGTCCCCCCACAGCCAGTCGCCTAGTTGGGGGGATGCAGGGCCCCCCCACACCATGCGCCATGGCAGATCTAGAAATTGACCAGAAGTACTTCTGGTCCACTTCTGGGTTTATTGCTGAGCACATGCCACCCACCCATGCGCTCCCAGGGGATGCTTCCTCTGCCCCAGCATCGCAGTGTTCGTGAGCCGTGCCTGGTACCTTGAGGTTTGTAGGAAAACATTTAAAGCTGTGTCTATGGCCAAATCGCTGATTCTCCAAATCAGCATCAAATCTTCAGATCTGGATTCAGCTGAATCAAATCGGGGACAGTGATCTAATTGAATCACTGTCCCCAATTTGAATATGGTCCATTTTTCACACCCCTAGAGGATTCATTATAACAGAATTCAAATTTTTGAAAAGCAGCTGTGAACAATTGCAAGTTTGAGCTACAATGACTGATAAAAATGAATTCTAATTTAAAAAGTGAACGTGTAAGAGAAAGAAATACTATTTTACACACACGCACACACACACACACACACACAGAGAGAGAGAGAGAGAGAGAGAGAGAGAGAGAGAGAGCGCTATACGTAATTTAGACCAGGTGCTATTTAATGAAGGTTATAAACTGTAAGGATGATATTTGAAGCTGTTGCTCTTTTATCTTTCAAGGACTAACACAAAAACTGTAGTTATTTTTAACATAAAAACAATTCTGAATATCTGAGAGAAATGCTAAGCACACAAAAGAAAAAATCAATAGAACAAAACCTTATTGGACAATTTAGTAAAATTAAACTTAGGGAAGTTTTAAAAATGGATAGAGAAAAATATCTCTAGTCAGATACTAAATTTAATTATTTGGATTACATTGTGGACTTGCTTGTCCACCTGCTGCCTCTTTTTGAGACACTAGGGGAAACAAAGGAAACATGCAATCAGAAACATCTTTATCTGGGTATGTTTATGAGATTGAAAATATAAATGGAAAATTTTGGCAGAAGAGATGTAATAGAACCATAACAAAGAAGGGCTGGAAGGGATATCTAGGGGTCATCTAGTCCAACCCTCTGCTTAAAGCAGGACCATCCCCAACTAGATCATTCCAGTCAAGGCTTTATTTAGCTGGGTCTTAAAAAACCTTCAAGGATGGAGAGTCCACAAACTCTCTGGGTAACCTGTTTCAGTATTTTACTGCTCTCCTAGTGAGAAAATTCTTCCTAACATCTAACCTAAATTTCCCTTGCTACAACTTGAGACCTTTGCTCTTTATTCTGTCATCTGCCTCCACTGAGAACAGTCTAGCTCCATATTCTTTTGAACCTCCCTGCAGGTAGTTGAATCCTGCTATTAAATCCCCTCTCAGTCTTCTCTTCTCTAGACTAAATAAACCTAGTTCCCTCAGCCTCTCCTCATAAGCCATGTTCCCCAGCCCCTCACCATTTTAGTTACACTCTGCCGGACTCTCTCCAATTTGTCCACAATCTTTCTGTGGACAGGGACCCAAAACTGAACACAGTACTCCAGATGTGGTCTCATCAGTGCTGAATAGAGGGAATAATCACCTTCCTTGACCAGCTGGCAACACTCCTACCAATTCAGCCCAGTATACCATTAGCCTTCTTGGCAACAAGGATGCACTGCTGGCTCATATACAGCTTCTTTTCCACTATAACACCAAGGTCCTTTTCCGCAGAGTTGCTTCCCGGACAGTCACCCCCCAGCCTGTATTGGTGTATAGGATTGTTCTGTCCTAAGAGCAGAGCTTCACACTTGTCCTTGTTGAACCTCATGAAATTTCTTTTGGCTCAAAAGAAATGCCTAGCTCACTCTGAATCCTACCCCCAGACCCCAAAATGTATCTACTACTCCCCCCAGCTTGGTGTCATCTAGAAACTTGCTAAGGGTGCAATCCATCCCACCTTCCCGTTAATTAATGAAGATATTGAACAAAACCACGTGGTACCATCTGCCAGCTAGACATTGAGCCATTAATTACTAACCTCTGAACCCAGTATTCCAGCCAGTTTTCTATCCACCTTACAGTCTATTCATCCAGCCCATATTTCCTTAACTTGCCTGTGAGAATGTTGTGGGAGACCATATCAAAAGCCTTGCTGAAATCAAGGTATACCACACCCACTGGTCTCCCTGCATTCACAGAGACAGTCATCTCATCATAGAAGGCAATCAGGTTGATCAGGCATGACTTACCCTTGGTGAATCCATGCTGACTATTCCTAATCACCAGGGATCCTGGTTTTCTCTGATAAAAAAAATGAATTCAAAATGTAACCCAAAATCCACATTTTGATGTGATTAAAATAAAACACCACTAATAAATAGATATATGTATAATGGTGTTTCATTTTAATTGCAGAAAAATACGGATTTTGGATTACATCTTTAAATCCAAAAATTGGGACTTTTTTATCAGAGGAAACAAGGATCCCCACTAATCACCTTCTT
>NW_017729032.1:119499171-119501262 GCF_001723915.1 Gavialis gangeticus
AAATTGGGACTTTTTTATCAGAGGAAACAAGGATCCCCACTAATCACCTTCTTCACCAAGTGCTTAGAAATGGATTCCTTGAGGATCTGCTCCATGACTTTTCCAAGGACTAAGGTGAGGCTGATTTGTCTATACTTCCCTGGATCCTCCTTTTTCCCTTTCTTAAATATGGGCACTATGTTAGCCCTTTTCCAATCATCCTGGACCTCTCCCGATAGCCATGAGTTTTCAAAGATGATAGCCAGCAGCTCCACAATCATATCAGCCAATGCCCTTAGCACCCTTGGGTGCATCCCATCCAGCCCCATAAACTTGTATATGTCTAGCATTTCTAGATAGTCCCTAACCTGTTCTTTTTCCACTGTTGGATGCGTAACTCCCCAAAACTGTACTGCCAGGTGCAGTAATTTGGGAGCTGACCTTTCCTGTGAAGACTAAGGTGAAAAAGGCATTGAGTATTTCAGCCTTTTCTGCATCCTCTGTCATTAGGGTTCCTCCCCCATTCAGTAAGGGACCCACCCTTTCCCTGATCTTCATCTCAGTAGTGAAATACTTGTAGAAACCTTTTGTTACCCTTCCCATCCCTTGCTAGCTGCAACTCCAGTTGTGCTTCGGCCTTCCTTACTTCATCCCTGCATGCCTGAGCAATACATTTATACTCCTCCTTAGTAGTTTGTCTAAGTTTCTGCTTCTTATAAGCTTCTTTTTTGTGATTTAGTTTACTGAAGATTTCCCTGCTCAGCCAAGCTGGTCTTCTACCATACTTGCTAGTCTTCCTGCACATGAGGGTGGCTTGTTCCTACAGTCTTAGTAAGGCTTCTTTAAAGTACAGCCAGCTCTCCTGGACTCCTCTCCCCCTGAGACTGGCTTCCCAGGGGATCCTACTCATGAATTCCCTGAGTTGAAATCTGCTTTTCTGAAGTACAGGTTCCTTACTCTGCTGCTTTCCATCCTTCCTTTCCTCAGGATCCTGATCTCAATAATCTCATGGTTGTTGGTACCCAAGTTGCCATCCACTACTAAATTTCCCACCAATTCATCCCTGTTTGTGAGCAGCAGGTCAAAAAGAGCATGGCCCCTAGTTGGCTGCTCCAGCACTTGCACCAGGAAGTTGTCCCAAACACTCTCCAAAAACCTCTCTGTTTATGCCTTGCCCTCCAAGCCCTTTATCATTTTTGTTTTCTTTCTTAAAGTTCTGTTTTAAAATGTGGAAAACAAAACTTCACACAGTAATATAGATGAAGCCTAATAAGTGCTGAGTAAGGAGGTGCATCCCAAAACCACACTCACTGTTTGTGCAGCTACATTACACTGCAGACTTGTGATAGGCTTGAGTCTGTGATGTACCAAGATTCCCAGATCCTTCTCCTTGGTGCTATCATGCAGCCAAGTGTCACCCACTTTGCATTTGTATTTTTGATTATTCTTCCTGAGGAGTAACACCTTGCATTTGTCAGGACTGAACTTCATCCAGGTGAGCTTTCACCTCTGTCAGGATCCCTCTGAATTGTGCTCCTGTCCTCCAGTGTTTTCACAGGCCTTTTCAGTTTCAGGTCAACTGCAAATTTGCTCAAGAACCTGTTTATTCCAGCATCCAAATAATTAATAAACACATTGTCCTGGGCCCGGTTCTAGTCATACTCCTGTGGGACTCCATCTGAAAGTACCTGCCATTCTGACGTGGATCCATTTATACTTAGCCTTTGCTTGCGGCTGTTAAGCCACTTGCATGTATTTAGGAATTAGAAAGAGGAACTGCCTGTGGGGCATGTCAATTATCACAGCTGAAGACAATCATGAAAATTGAGCCTAAGGAAAGCTGGAACAGAGGGATGTCTTCTCTAATTTTTGTTCCAAAGTGTAGTAGCCACTCTTTCTTTTCTATCATCAATACATGACAAATTAGAAGAGAACTTTGCTTTATTTTATGCATGCAACACCTGTATTGTGCTCATTCACTGTATGTCCAGATACTGTGCCTGGTATGTAAACCCTGGATGAATGGTTATAATCAGAGATCCTGGTTTTCTCTGATAAAAAAAAATCCCCAAAGTAACCCAACATCCACATTTTTCCATGATTAAAATGAAA
>NW_017729032.1:119501360-119523636 GCF_001723915.1 Gavialis gangeticus
ATATATATATATATATATATATATAAAAATCTTGCTGTTTCATTTTAATCATGGAAAAATGTGTATTTTGGGTTACTTTTTTAAATCTGAAATCTGAAAATTGGGGATTTTTTTTATCAGGAGAAAACCACGATCCCTGGTTGTAATGCACCATACTGTCTGCCTAAACTAAGAAATGTGCTGTCTTCATTTTATTTATTTATTTTATTTTAATCCATAAGAACAGGGTTAGGGAAAAAACATATTCACCCTCCAGTTGCTAGAAGTGTATTTCAAGATGCTTCCTGAAAAACTGAACATTTATCATTCACAGCTGTTGTACTGCTTCATAATATGTAGAATTATTTCCTGAGCAATCCAGAAACCAAATGGCACATTTCCTAAAATGTCTTCTTTTTGGCAGTTTAGCTGGTGCTTTTTAAGTTTACGTTACAATATTGCTTTAGTTCATCTTTGACGTGTTTCAGCTGGCTGTATTTTAAAAATTAAAAACATATTTAAATGACTGAAACTGATTATAGTTAAATGTACCTGATTTCAGTAGTATGCATTGAAACTGAACGTAAAGCAAATTCTAAAAATAATTTACCTTAATTTATGTTGTATAAAAGTCTAATTTGCTTTAACTGTGGTATTGAGAAAAATAGTTTTAGTTATAAAAGTCCAGTTAATTTTTTCCCAAAACTTTCTTGCCAAATTATCAAGGGATTGATATAATATTTCACATAAAAATACCCAAATTTTAGGTTTTAACAAGCTCTGATTTTTTTCTCAAGGGAGATAATGTTTTTCATTAACTGTTCTGTAAAATTTTAACTCTTCCTTTTCACATTTTGTCTCCATGATCTGTTCACCTGTTCAATAATTAACTATCACCATTAGGTGTAAAAAATTATACTAACACCAATCATCTAGTAATTACTGTGAAACAAAGATTTTAAAATAAAATTCAAGATGCTAATGTAATAATAGAGCTATATGACTTTTTTTTGCAAAATCTGAATTCATTTGCATATATTTTTGCAACAGAATCATTAATGGTTTAAGTGCAGTTGCTGTTTAAATCATCTAAACCTGAAAACTTAAAATTAGGGAATGCCTTCAGTAACTCAATGGATTTCTCAGGATCTCAGACAAAATCATTCTTAGGTCCCTAATACATGGAATAAGATCTGACTTTTGACCTAACTCTAATAGTTTTTACTTTAACTGTAGGCTATAATGTTACACATATTGTTATGAAGTTGCTATCAGACTTTTCAAAAATTAAATTCATATAATTCCTACAAGACTAATATTAAAATAATTATTTGTTACATTGTATTAGGAATGTTCTTGAATCTTTTTTTTCTCTCTCTTCCCCTTCATAAAATTTAATAGGTTTTTTTACATCCTCCTAACTTGGATGCTGTAATAGCTCTGTGAACATGGACCCACTCTTCATCTACATGTGCCAGGTCATACTGTGGCTTTGGAAGTATGCATTGCTCTACGTTGTGCCATGCAAGACAAGAATAAAGTGATAGTTTTAACTGAGTAATGCACTGGAATTTTGGACTTATCCAAACTTGAGGGAAGTGAGAAAAGGAAATTCAAATGCCAAACCTATATAGATCAAACCTGAATATGATGTATGATTGATTTCCTATGAAACAAAACTAGTGAGCTTTGTTCAGCTCTGTGTAGTAGTCTTTTAAGAAGTACAGAAATGTTCATGCAAGGCTATGGCAGGATTTAATAAGGTAAAATGTTATCATTCAAAGACAACCTGATTGTACAGTATTTTACAGGGAAATATATCTTTGAATGGTCTTTGAACAATTGCACTTTCACCTGTATGGAGTTCACTCACTATATTATCTGTAGCTTTCATCTAAAGAAACCAGTTCTGATGATACAGTCCCTTGTAATGGAAATTCAGTAACACTTACTTTTTGG
Organism: Gavialis gangeticus; assembly: GCF_001723915.1. Classification (NCBI taxonomy): domain Eukaryota; kingdom Metazoa; phylum Chordata; order Crocodylia; family Gavialidae; genus Gavialis; species Gavialis gangeticus. The sequence continues at coordinate 119,503,299 of NW_017729032.1, forward strand.
GAACTTGATTTGCTAATAAAATAACTGACAAGGTTTTAGTTTGATCATTTTATTCTTTGCATGTACCCTGTCAAACAAGTCTTAGATACTATCTTGACTCTAAACGATGCATCAAATTAGCATGAAATCACTGATTCTCATTCTCTTCTCAAAGTCTGTATCAGTTGCAGATCCTGGTTGGCATGAAGTGTCTGTCTTTAAAAAGGCAGGAAGCATGAAATACAGAATGCTCTAGACACCCTATAAAATTTAGTACTTGAAGCACTTTGGCTGAAGCTTCCAATCTTTCCACAAGGTATCCATCTTCTCGCCATAGATCTAGTGAACTACCTATGAAATTTGAACTGCTAGCATAAGTTCTCACCAATTTTCATGAGAACTTCCACATATGGCTGCTGTTAGTTTTGTCATTACATGAGATTTCCTTTTGGGGCAGATATATTATGTTAATAGGAATAATATGAATTATAATACGTGTAGGATTTTGGAGGGCCTGATCCTGTCACGTGCTGAACATTGATGCCCAGTAAGTTTTCAGTACCTCTGATGGCACTCATTACCAGGCTTATTTAGGCTGCTAAAGAGTGATATAAATACAGATATAGATGCTATATTTACTTCTCAGCGGGGCAAATTCACCAGCATGTTGCTCTGTGTTGCTATGCTAGATTGCTTCCAATATCCAACAGAGCTTAGTATCTGTACACTAAGGATTTATCTTAAATAATATCCAATCACAAGCAGGGCATTTGGAGACTGACGATCTTGAGGGCATATCCTTGATCATGAAGGAATAGGAAAGATAGAAATGGAATCAGTTATCTGATAAGGAGAATGGAGGTAGCAATGTACAAGAAACAAAAACACATAATTGTACATTTTTAGGTAAGGATTTGGGTTCTATGAGGCTTTTCAAATCTTCTAATCTAATCTTCCTGCTTTTGAACATTCTGGTCTCACACTTACAGTGTTAAACTTTTCCTGTAGTAACATAAAATTCTGGCAGCCAGCATGGAATACCAGTGGGAAGAAGTGCCCAGAGCAAGGTCTTCCTTAGATCAAACTCCTTGAATTTTAGCAGGTAGAAATTGTGTGGGACGACTCTGGCCTTATTGCAGGACTATGCATAAATGGTCATTGACTTTAGCAAGACATTTATAGGCTGTAATAAGGAATCATTAAATCAAGTTATATTTAACTTCTGATAATGGTTTCTCTTTCTAATATGTAAAACATCCTATGTAATTATGTACCAAAATATTTCATTTACAAATATAGAATGTGATTTTATTTTATGTTGTATGTGGCCCAAAATAGTAAAACTTGATCTTTTAGTGATCATATGATATAGCATATAGCTATGAACATATTGGACACTTTAAGACTAAATCTCATTTTACCCATCATTTGCCTGAGTTACATTTACATAATTGAATAACAAAATTTTAGTACATATGTACAGCTTGGATTCCATGTCCTGTGCATCCTTTCTGAGCATACTCTGTAGTCTGCACAGGTATCTGGTGTGAAATAGAATCACCTAGCATGTGCATAATTCCATCTAAATCCTGAATCACAGAAAAAGTACAATTAGTGGGTGTTTTTACAAAAGGAGGAATGATAATTTTTCCAACCTTATTGCCTAGTAGCTAGGGTACCTATCCAAGGAATGGAAGACCGAGATTCTAGGCTCCTGATACTCATATTTGAATGTATATCTCCCATGTCCCTAAGCTACATGCTAGGTATCATTCCAAGCACTCTGTAGCCCTTCTCTTGAAGCTGGCCCACTGGGCAACCAGGACAAGAAGATGTATGGGATCATAAGGAGGACAGCAAGCTAGAGAAAAGTCTCCCCCCCACCCACCCCTGGACAAGTGCTCTAGGCTATGGGTCAGCAATCTACAGTCCATTGGTTGGATAAAGCCCATGGAGCTTGGGGACTTTGGTGGTATTTCAGCAGTGGAAAGGCTTTGATGGTGTTCTGGTGACAGGGGAACAGAAGCACTGGCCTACCTCTGACCCAAGCTGGATTGTTTTGGCCTACAGCTTGAAAACATTACCTGCTGCTGCTCTGGCCATTAGGGATTTGGACTAAAGGGTGGGAATACTCTTATCTTCCTCTGTTTTGCTTCCAAAAGAGAGATGCCTGTCAGCACAGACAGAAAGAGAATCAAAACTGGGCTGAGTGCCAAACATTGCCATTATACAGCTATGTAATTACCACCGTTGGCATGTGAAGGGCAAAGCCCTTTCTGTAGATGAAAAATTAAGGAAAGGGAAATCAAGATAAATTCTCATATCTAATACTCTGTTCTCACTTGGGTCTTTATTCTATAAAGCCTTATGCTTGAGTAACTTTATGTGTACAAGTCCCATTGAGTTTAATGGATTACCGACTTGCACAAGTGATTTCAGGAGTGAGTTGCTTTTGAACTTGCTAGATAGTTTTGCAAATATTAGAGCGCAACCTTAAGTTTGGGTGAGTGCAATGAGTCATGTAAGGTGATAGTAAAGTATTATATGGCATCAAGGATTACTTCCTGAGTTTATGCTTTTAGAGTTTAAAAAGGGAATAGAATTCTGTAATGAGAATATGCAATATTGGCTTCGGATGTCAGTTGGACGCCATTGAAAGACACTTTTTTAAATGTAATATATTTTAACATATATTTATGACTATATTGTAATTTACTTCAGTAAAGCAGACCAATATAACCCTGCTATACAATGTTTTTGCATTGCCTGTTTTCATATGGATGTTCTATCCATGTGATAGAAGAGTCAGAGTATTTCCAAAGAAATGTTAAAACAGTACAGTAGTCCTCTGGTTCTCATTTTAAGTTGTCTCTCTTTTAAGTGTCAGCCAAAATTGGTGCCAATGGACTCAATCACTCAAAAATGAATTTGCAGTTTGGAGGAGAAGATTGATAGCATATTGTAAGAGCTCAAATCTGCTGCCATATACTGTGGGCAGAGGATACAGCCAAGGTTTTCAAGAGTGCATTCATTGAAGATAATTGTGCCTATCATGTGAACTTCACTTCATCAGTCAGAAGGCAGGGTAGGGTGGAAATTTAGGGTGCATCCAGATCAGTGTACACACAATTTATGGCTCCTCAAACCTGTTTGTGATGCTTCAAACTGCATGTGGTGAACGTGCATTTGTGCACAGCATGGTGCCAAAATTTGATACTGGGATGTCCAGTGATACCAGTGTCTGGTGTGACCAGTGTGCACTGCCAGAAACAGAGCCTGGCCATCCAGAACCACACTCTGGCTGCTAGACAGGCTCTGTATAGCCAGATTAGCACTGCTGCTGCCCTGGGAAGCCCCCAGGATCCTAAGTAAGGCTGCTGGGGCCAGTGCAGGTGCTGGCTCCAGCCTCCCCTACCCCACCTGGGATAATTTGGCATGTGCCAGAGTGCATGTGTAGGGGCATGCCTTGGGGCACAAAGCAGTGGCACAAATGTGTGCCACTGCTTTTTGTGCCCCTGGAAATGCTCACCTCTGCATGTGGGGTTGTACCCTTGGGCTAGAAACAGACATTCAAAAAGCCTGAGCCTGAATTGATTCAGTCTTTGCAGGTTAGTCTAATCTGGCTAGGCGAGGGGGGAATAATCCCTGCTTAGGGGGAAGTCAGGCAGACGCTCTGTGCCTGCAAGTCTCTGTTGGAGCTCTGGCTGTGGAGCAGAGGGGAGGGGCCAGCCCTGCAGTAGAGCAGAGAGCCCTACCCAGCCCAGAGAGCATGTTGGGATGCTGGGGGTGTCTGGTTTAATTTAAACCAGCCAGGGGTCTGGGACAGACATTGCATAAACCAGTTTTACCCAGATCAGCTAAGTCTGATACTACATTCAACCAGGTTTATCTCAAACTGGTTTTAGCCATTTTCAAACTGGTTTATGTGCCCTGAACATCTGTTCTGCTACAGGTTTAAATCAGTTTCTGATCACTTAAGCCAGTTTATGTGTAATGTCTGTCTCTAACTGTGGAGACTAATTCATTCAGAGACTAATCCTCAGAGATCCTTAGAGAGTAATCCATTGAGAAAGGCATAAGGTTTCATAGGTGATAGCTACAATTTTGTCATATGCTACTTAGCATCTGATGATCTAGGCTGTTGCCTACAGAAACTTAGGCCTTTCTGAACACATTAGTTTGTAAGGTGCCACCCTGCCCTGCCTTCTGCCTGACTTCAGACTAACAAAGATAATGACCTCTCTCTCTCCATTTTATCAGTTAAACTGAACAAAAAGTCATCCTGGAATATAGAAAAGTTACTCCAACAAAACAAGTTGAAATGAAAGAAATTAAGCAATATTTTTGACGGTTTCTTTTACTGGAAGTCATACTAGACCTACTCTTTTGGTTTTAGCATAACTTCTAGTATAGTTAGTATCTCCTGTATGTTAATATTCCTCGTTATAAACCTATACTTCTTTTTAAAAAAATGCAAAGCTTCCTGAGAGCCATTAGCTGATATTATATATACTTAGTGGCATCTTGTGTCTCTAAGATGTAATTTTAAAAAGTGCTAACTCAGGGAAGAGATTATTTACTGGACAGGGGTGTATGTGAGAGCTTGTTCTCTCTCTTTTTCCTTTCAATAAATTGTTCTGACTTATTTGTCAGTAGAATTACCTCTACCCACTGCTGCCAGAGTCTCCAACTGACCTGGGGGACAGGGAGCACTTCAGAGCCATTCCTGCTCTGTGGAGCTGTACACGGACCCAGGCTCAGCTAGATATAGCAGTGGCAGCTAGTAAGTTCCTTTCTGAACCTGTTCTTGGGCTGGCAGGGAACACCCAGGGGGACTGGACATAGAGAAGGACCCTGCCTGCTGCTGTCCCTGGCTCCATGTGGCTGAACTGGGCAGGAATGGCTCTGGAATCAAACCCTGCCCCCATCCCTGGGACATCTGGAGTCAGTGGCATAGTGGACAGTGGGAGGGAAAGAGAGGAAAGTGTCTTGCTGCTGAGCATGGAGGAGAATGGCAGTGGAATTCTTACTTGCTTCGAGGACTTAAAATAAAGGTCCTTGGCTGCTGCTGTCCTGTTATAGTGGCCTGAAATGTGGATGAAGCTATGCCACGGTATCCATCCTGGATCGATCCCTGGGGAAAATATATATTTGCCATGCTGTTTGATCAGTCATATTATAATTGTTCATAAAGGTCAGTAGGATAACTAGGGCTGGGCATGTGAGGCACCAGTTCTGAGTGCCAATTTACAGTGGTCAGTGGAATGGTGGTTCCCAGAGACCCCACAGTGCAGCCACAGCAGCAGTTTTCACTAGGGAGGCAAAGGGCTATGTGTGAGGAGGTCAGACTTTCTAGTGCTTGGCTACATCTCTCCCCAAAACTCAGCATCAGCACCTCTCCACCTTTGCTGAGTGTGCCCAAATACCTACTTATGCCTCAGATATAAGTAAATAACTTTAGGTTAAATTGTCATTTCCCTTTTGTTCCAAAGAATGTATCTGAGCATACCAGTGTCACCACAGGAACTGCCCAAGAAAGTCAGTGAGAGTCAACCTTAGAAATTCTGTTTAGGGGTTTTGAAAATAGAACTAGGCTCCTTAGTCATTTAAGAGCTTTGAGGGATTTTCTGGGAAACTCTTTAAAAAAAATAAAAGATACAGGCATTTACTTGTCTCTCTCAATTTTCTCACCTTCTGTCCCTCTTCGCAATGTTATTTATTGATGAATATATTGTAATTAATTTAACCTACCAACACTTGGTGACCTTTTATTCCTTGCAGCTACTTTTCCTCCCTTTTGTGTGTCAGCAAAGTAAAATAAAATCTGTCTTCCTTATGTACTGTTGGCACAGTGTAAAGAAAAAGGATAACTTGAGTTTATTAGGAGATTTAAAACATTAAATTTGATGGCAATGAAAGCCAGTGTCATTGGCAGTAAAACTCAGTATCACAGATAATTAGATCAGTGAGAACTTGAGAGGTCCAAGTTCAGATAGCCAAATGTTTGTGGGGGGGTTTGTTGTTGTTTCTGTTTTGTTTTTAACTTGCATTTAGCGAACCTAAATGCCACCTAAATAGGAAAAAAATCAGGGCTGAATGCTCTCAGCTGAAAGTACTGTAATATATATTACTGCTATAGCTGTGCCAAAACTAGAACCATTTTTACAACTCACAGCAAGAAAGCTTTTGAATTTTTGTAATAAATCAAATTACCTGATTAAATGCAGTTTGGTCCATCTCTGTTTCCTGGATTTATATCCACTAGTGTAAGAAACTGCCATAGTCACCTCTGATATGATTACTTTCCTGATTTATATATACAGGAAACCCTTACTATTTGCGGGTTCAGCATTTGCAGTTTCAAATATTTGTGAATGCTGAACCCAATTCTTAAATACACTTAAAAGACATCCTCGGGAGCTCCATGCTTGTCACTGCTGGGCTCCCACTGCTACTGCCATAGCCATGCCTCCCCACACCCCCTCCAGCCACTGGGGGCACTGAGTTCATGAACGCAGTGCCTTATTCGCAGAATTCGCCATTTGCAGGGGAATGAGAATGTATCCCCTGCGAATGGTAAGTGTCGCCTGTACACAGAATCACCAATTAATCTCTAAAATTACTTGTGAAACTCCTCTGAACATTCACAATTTGTATTCTTCTGTGTCTGGGTGTGTGAGAGGTGTAGCAGGAGCATAGTTAGAACACTTTCAACCTTGTGCTCTGGGTATTTTGGGATGGCTGAGCAGTACCTAATTGGCCATTCATGTTGGCTCTGATTTAGAGAGAAAATTTAAGGTATCCCTTACAAACCTAACATCAGTGGGAGTAACAGTAGCAGAGTTCTGTTGGCGTGTCTACATATGCTATTGGCATGCAGCAATAAACTCTGGTTTATATCACTGTGGAGTTTATTGCTTCTGGGCACACTGTCTGAATGTGCACCCAAGGCCGGAGCATGTTGAGCAAGGTTGGAGCAGCCCCAGCTAGAAGGAGGTCCAGGGGATCAGTCTGCCAGGCCAGGGCTGATTCCCCATGCTCAACATGCTGTTGAGTGGCTGGTTGGGGCACAAGGGTGCTCCAGTGTAGGGCTAGCCAGCAGGTAGGCCCCCTCCCCACTCACACACTGAAGCACCTCATCATGACCCAGTCAGCCATATCAGTGTCTACACATGTGCTGCTGCAGAGTAAAATACTCCAGCAGGTAGTGCTTGTATTTACAAGTACTACTCTGCTGAGGAATTGATTAGTTTGCTGTGGCCTAATAGGGCTCCATGTGTAGATGCAAGACATTTAATGCAGAGCTAATTAGTCTGCTGCACAGTAAACATCCCATGTCGACGCACCCTGTGGATGACATATTTCCTTTGCTCTCTCACCTCCATCATCTTTACCTCAACAAAGAGTCCTCCTATACCAGGGACAGGCAATTATTTCAGCAGGAGAGGCATTTCAAGGCCTGCAAGGGTAGTCTTTGACAGTTGCCCTGCCCCCTGGTCAACATCTTGGGACCAGAAGTCCTGCCCCAACCCTAACCTTTGCCACCAGAAGTCCTTCTTCTTGGCTCTGACAGATACTCCTTTGGGGGCAGGAGGTTGCCATCTTAGCACTGGAAAAATTAATCATACACTTAAAGTCGAGCACCTGCTGTAACAAATTTTAATTTGACTACAAAAAATATTTCTCATGATTTGTGTTTGCATACTGTACATAGAGGTGATTTTATAATAACTCAAAAATAAAGTCTTATTCTTGTATTGTGTGTGTGTACGATACGGAGTATGAGGTGTGTGTGCATGGTGGGATGTGGGAAAATGTGTATGGTGGGATGTGGGGAGGTTTGTAGGGAAGAATGAAGGGTGTGGGGATCCCCCCCACACTCCCCACATGGCACACAGCCCCTGCAGGCAAAAGCAGCAGCAGCAGGCATGGGCATTTCGGGTGCTCATGACTGGTGCAGGTACTGGCACCTAGCAGCCAGTGCTGTACATTGCAGTGAGAAGCGCATCCTGCCCAGCCTGTCTGTATCACCAGGGTTCCCTGCTGCACAAGTGCAACTCCTGCACTCATACACCACCAGAGGGAAGTTCCATGTGCTGGATCTGGCTGCCTCCCATGCCCCATGAAATGCAAGTGGCTCATGAGTGCAATAGTTGCACGTACATGGCACAGAGCCTAGCAATAGAGGTGTCCCGGCCAAGCTGCACTCCTCACACCCACGTGAAGAGCTGGCTGGAGCTGTGTGCCACTAGGTGTCAGTACCTACACCGGGCATGAGCGCCCTGCCCTGAGCACCCCCACCAGCTGTTACTGTGCCCTGCCCCAAGCACCCCCCACCTTCTCTCATGCCTACACCCTGCCCACCAAAGCTTCACATTGCTGCCGCCCCCTTGGGCACGGGATCCATGCTGCTGCCAGCCTCAGCCCTACTCTCCATGCTCACCCAGCTGCAGCTCTCCCTTACCCTGCCCCTCTCTCCACCCCTGCCACTTCCTTACCTGCTGCCCAGAGTGAGCAAGACACTGGGGAAGCCAAGCAGGTTCTCCAGTAGCTGCAGCAGTGACAGCAGCAACCCTGCCTACAAGCTGTGCGTTGGCTGGGTCAGGCCCTTTCACCCACAAGGGTGGGAGCGAGGTGCAATAGGGTATGTTGGCCATAGCGCAGAAGGAAGGGGAGGTGTATATGTTGGGTGCCTCACTCCCACCCTCATGCATACTATCAGACTGTTCCTTACCTTCTTTATAAAGGAAAAAAATCTTTGTGGAAATATAAATATAAAACCCCCTGAAAAACAAAAGAAGAAAAAGACCCTGTTTGATACAAGTTTTATTTGTAATGGTCAGGTGGGGAAAGGTTCCCCAGCCTGTTCAACTAATATAGAATCTGCAGGGCCCACTTGGCCCTGACATCTGAAATCTGTGTATTGGGATGAGTGAATTAAACCTTTATCAAAACAAATTTCTGAAAGGCATTTCCCAATTGAATCAAGGATTGCAAGGTTTGGGAGGTGATGTATTCTATAGATTTGCAGCTCAACAGCAAGTCAACAGAAATAGTGTGTACAAATGTCTCCTCCTTAAAGAATGAAAAGAAAATTAATTTATCTTTCTGGAGGATAAATCATGACCCATAGACAGGGGAAAGGTATATTAATAGAATAATAATGGTTCCACAGAAGTCAGAGGTCAAGCACATTTTAGCTTATTAGACTATGCTTCAATGTCCAGACATTTCTATTAAGACTATTAAAATACATGGGGCCCTTTTGTTCTCCTAGTAGAAAAGGCCTGCTGTAGTGATGTGGTTATATGAGAGGAGGCTTGGGTATTTTCTTTCAAGTAGATCTTTAATCATAAAGGTCAAATGTTTACCATTAAAAAAACTTGAAGGTCAAGGAACTCTGTTACATTCAGTTATTGATTTTTTTTTTTTGAAGACCTTGAACCTTGGCAAGTATCACAAGTTATACAGGGCAACTACGCAAGGGCAATAATAGAAAAAGCTGGTGAAGCCCTCCTAAATATGAGAGGTTGTGTATATTAACACAGGACCCAGATTTTCAGGAAATGGAGAAAATGGTGGAAATCTGAAATGGTTCTGGAGATACTTGTTATGATCTGAGGATTTTTAAAAAGGAGTGGTTTTTTTCTTTTTTGTGGTCATTGTTTCAGTATAATAGTACCTGGATGACATTAGAGCTAAATACAGACAGCCAAAAAATCAGAGTCTGAATCAATTCAGTCTTTGTGAGTTAGTCCAAGCTGTGTAGATTGAACCAATAAGCAAGTGAACAGACATTCAGTTCTGATTCCAGAAATGCAGCCATCTGCCTACACTGGCCCAGGCCAGAAGCCAGGGGGTGCTAGAGCATTGTTTCCTGCTCAGCTAGAGCAGACAGCATGAGCCAAGGCTTTCCTACCCACCCTGCGGTGTGGGGGTTATGGGAGTGGTGCAAAAAATTCTGGGATGCTGGGGGACTGTGAGTTAACTTGAATCTGGAGGGGATCTGGGACAGAAGGTCAATAAACTGATTTAGCCTAAATCAGTTAATTCTGATACTACAGCCATCCAGGTTTATCTTAAACCAGTTTCAACAATCATGAAAGCAGTTCAAGTGCTCTGAGCTTCTGTTGTGTTACAGATTTTAACTGATTTCCAGTCACTTTTACCAGCGTGTGTGTAATTTCTGTCCATAGCCTAGAGGTGCAGTTATTCTGAATAAGGGGAGAACATTTGCTAGAGAACCATTTTTTCCCAAAAAAATATTGTTTCTAGAGCACTTCAGGGAAATGTTTTGGTTTCAAAGGTGAGATTCCAATGAACTGCAGAAAATCCTGAACTTTCGAAGTCAGCATTTAGAAAGGTAGTCCTTCATGAGTCAATCCTAGGCACCAGCTGGTCTAAGAATCTTAAAACCCTGGTGTGGCTCTAGCTTGACCTAGAAAACCAGAAAGTCCTGGCTAACTGAGATTGATTTTTTCACAACAGCCCCTAACCTGACAAAACCAGTCTCAGTCTCTGGGATCCTGGGAGAACATCTAGTTTGAGAAACACTATGTGTCAGGTATAGGATGTCACACCTTTAGATTAGAGTGCAGACACATTCTGACTCACCCAAATGAATGCTGAATGATTGCTTATATGTTCACTATCATATAATCTTTTGATCTAGCTATCATGCTGAAAATAATATTTAAAGGACATCCAAAATACAAAAACTTAGGCCATCAACAGGCATTCATTTGAAGCAGTGGTAATTTTCTAACGCTAGAAATGCTCTCCAGAGAGGGAGCAGCACAGCTGTTCATCCTGCAACTGTCCTTTTTCCTGCACATGGTGCCTTCCTCAGACTAGAGTGATCCTGCTCTGGGGAAAGTGTGGAGAGCACCGGCTGCTCCAATCTTCCTGTTTCCAGGAGGACTGGAGCGGTGAAGCTATGCCCCTGCTTTTAACTCCACGAGGGGAAAAAAGCTAGATGTCCCAAGAGACTCCTGCTACACAAGGGAGATAATAAAATTACATGATGTTGAATCACAGCCTTACAGTTTGCTTTCCAAGCACTGGGCAAAATGTCAATAATACACACCCAAGAGGTAGCTAAAATTTCTCCTCACAAAGCTGTGTTATCAAAAGCCAATTGTCTAACTCTGCTTGGAAAATAAAATGAACTGGAATGTAGCAGTAGTGGTGCTGCTTCTCGTAGTTTAGTTAGGAAGACTCTGGGGACTCTAGCTTTTTCTTTCACAGCTGTGTAGTCTTAGTACTAACAGGTTTGCCTCGGCCTCATCTTCTGTGACTTACTATTGAGGGCTGTCCAAGGACAGCGGGGTCAGGTCTTCTTGTAAATTAATGTTCCCTGTGGGACTCCTAATGAAGAGACTGTTAACTAATTATCGGTCTGTTTGGAAGGTACTCATTTTTTAATTGACCTCAAAACACTCAAGGAACCAAAGGAATCTGAAGAAAGATGACTGGTGTCCAGGGCAAGAGAAATGCATCATTTTCTGTCGTTGGGGAGGGTGAGTTGGTTTATTAGGGTAAGGTGGATGTGCAAGCTTGATAATGAGGTGCTCAGAATTTAGAGGGATCAATAATTGCACCTGGTCACCCTGCTTCTGTGCGGTTTTATTCCCTCATTCATTTAGCTTGTTTTCTGTAAATATTACTTTAGTCTTCGCTGAGAAATATGTTTTAAACTAATTCTGTTATAATCTGAGTTTTAGTTTAAGTAGAAAAGTTCAAATCTGCAATTTGAATGTCAGGTGCAATTTCACTGAGGTTGCTTGCAGGGCTGCAAATATCCCACAGAGAAGATAATTGTAAAGTCAGAAGAAGCCTCAAGACTGTTAGTTAGGAAACAGTTTTGGTCCAACAAAATGATATTTTACTTTTTACCCTGTGAATGCTGGCTAAAATGATGATGAACTCAATATTTCTTGTTTATCTTTAAGTACTTGATAATTTAATGAATAACAAGTTATATTTTTAATTCTCTGCTATTTTGTAGGATTCATGAGCCAGATTCTTAACTGGGCCAAGTATTGTCTTTTGGAAAAAAGTAGTAACTATGTAACAGTGGATATTATAAAGAACTTCTTCACAGTAAGGGTTGCCAGAATCTGGAATAGGTTTCCAAGGGAGGTAGTTGCTCTCCCCTACCTAGAGGAGACTGGACAGATACGTGGCTGGGGTCATCTGACCCCAGCACTCTTTCCTACTCAGGGCAGGGGGTCAGACTCGATGACCAACTGACTGACCCTAACATCTATGAATCTATAAAACATGTTTTTGTCATAATAAAGATATGTACTTCATTTACCAATTACAGTGTTTTAAAATAAAGCTGAGAACACTGAAGGAACTTCTGTTTAGAAAACTTTCATTGTTAGACTCCAATATAGAAAATACCTTTGTATTGCAGTAAGTGGAGAGAGGGTTTTTAATGCAATTTAAAAATCAATTACTTAGGTATTTCTAAAAATGTATTAGATTAGATTGAAAATCTAATTGAGAAACAAGACCGTACCCCCTTATAAATGTAATCTGCTATGAACTGATTAAAAGTTTCTACTTGAAGACAGTCATCCCTGAAGAAGGGCTATTTGTGCCCAAAAGGTTGTCTAATACCTTTCCCGACTATACATTTGGCCCAACAAAAGATATTATAAAGCATACCTTGCTTCAGAGCCCTTAGAGCACTGGTTTTCAAACTTTTTTGACTTTAGACACCCATGGGGAGACTCAAGGCACCCCTCAAAATTGGTCATCTATTAAATCTCACTCTCTTTCTTTTTTACTTAAAAAACCCCCAAAAACAAAACCCCCCCAAACCACCCCCAATAAATTGGTTTACTATTGAAAAGAGCCCAGAAAGATCACAGCTCTGGATTTCTATTTGAAATCTCTGGGATTATTCTGTGAATCATGTTTGTAAACCTAACAGTGCTAACATTGTGTAGCATCCCATAGCACCATTGTAAGGACCTTGGGGCACCCCAGGACGATATGGCAACCTGGTTGAAAACCCATGCCTTAGAGACAGAGTTTGAAAGCCCATATGACATAAATGCATTAACATGCATTTGCAGCTAGAGCTACAGAGGAGAGCACACATTAACTGAGTATTTCTGTTAGCAGCAATCAGACATAAAATACCTGTACATGGAGAAAAATACATTGCAGAGTTTGTTATTGCTTTTTATTTAGGCAATTTTTGCCTCAATCATATCTCAAAGAATTATTGCCCCTGGAATTTAGAGCATACCTATACAAATCTGACCTCCTTTAAATGGTTTATATTATCATACTTTTACTTCTGGTATGATAAGTACCTCCATGGTCAGCCCTTTGTGAAAATCATGGACAGAGATTTTTAAGACTAATTTTATTTTCCATAAAGATTCACTGTATGTTCATACTGTACCCTTTGCAAATAGCTACCACACTCAAACAACTCATGGCAGGTAGAAGCAGTTACTCAATTTAAGAGTTTTAAATTGTAATTTTTTGAAAGCTCTCGTGAGCTTTTATAATTTTATAGCACTTTGTGGGGACACCAAAATGCTGTACACCCAAGTATAAATGCAAGTGCCTTATAATTTTTTTATTACAGTCCAAAGCCCCATACAAGCAAGATTACCAAATTTAACCGTAAAATTTGCCAATTTGGAGCAAGTGAAGACAGGTGTGAGATTACAGCTATAATAAAACTGAAGTTGAACACTAAGATCTAAATTTGTAGCTGGCAATTGATTTGATTTATAAAACATAGACCACAAAAGGAGATAGATGTAAATCAGCATCTTCAGTTGGAAACACAGTGGTCTGATGAGTTGTGGTAGGTCAGGGGGAACTGCTGAATTACTTGTTTAAGTCTGGCTTAGAGCTTGTGCAGCATAACTATAAATTTTTGTCAAGCTTATCTACGGAGACACCATTTGCAACAAAAAAAAAACTAGTTGGTCCTAGCAGATGCTACCTATGCCATATAATCTTTGGTAAAATGAACAGAAGAATGTAAAACACATGGAGTTTCCCAGGGCAAAGAAGTGGTATATTATTTGTGAACATAGCTGAAGCCTGTAAAATACTTAAGGTGTTTAAATACACAGATCAGTAATTAAACTGTTTTTAAGATACTAGAACACTGCATTGCAAAACTCAAATGGTAAATAAGCCTGATAAGGAAATAAAGGAAAAGCAATAAAAATATTGTCTCCAGAGTTCCTTCCAATCTGAGCAGTCTTAATGTCACTGATGAGGAAAACTTGCATAGAATAAGGAAGACACTGAACTTAATTAATAAAGGCTACTTAGTTTTATAAGAAGAAATCCCAAAGTGGCCATGGCAGCTTTTGTTTGCCATGGATTGACTGATAAACAATTTCAAAGCAGAAGTCTAGAGACTTTTTGTTTGAGATACTGTATGGCTCTCAGACTTTGGGATAGAGGCCTGACATTTGGCAAGGCGATAGACTTTGTGTCAGGAATGTGCCTTTTGTCATGCATATAAAAAAATGCCTAAATAGAGCCATAATGATAAGCTTTTTAGAAATGGAATTTCTGAAGCCAGTGACTATCAGTCTTGTGTTAAGGACACAAGAAGTGAAACAGGTCATCACATGAAAATACATACTTAAAAGGGAAGAGAGTTGCAAAAATAAATAAATAAATAAATGCACAGGAATGGTTTTGGTTGTAACCAAGTATTTAAAGTGTGCTTTAAAGTAATTTGGGATGTAAATGTAGCTGGAAAGAGAAAGTAGATCCATAATGAGAAGGGGAAAATAAAGAATGCAACACAAAGGAGAAGTAAACTACCACTAGCTAGAAATGAAAATGTTTACTACTGCAAAGCAGAAAACCATTGGGTACATAAAGGCAAGGGGAATGTATGGGCAAGGGGTATTTTCTTGTAAAATTTTGGTGGTTTTTTGTGGTTTGAGAAAGATGCCTAGTGATTTTTTTTCTTTCCTTCTTTGTTATCTAATCATTTCAAATGGGCAAATCTATTTATACTAATTTCAAAGGTACCTAGTTTTCAGTCAGAATTTTTTTTCTGACCTTTAATTAACAAGTAAGAATGTTCTAAAACCACTCTTTCTGATCTGTGTTTTGTACAGTGCCTAACACAACGGCATTCTCATGTACATGACTATGCAAGGCCCCAAGACACTAGTCTAATACCAGCAATAATTAAAGCAATAACAAAATGGCCTTTCGAAAGATCAATTGCTGTGCATTTTTAGAAAGTTTTGAGATCTCTTAAAGAAAGTCCACAGCGGCATAGGTGAAATATCACAGAGGAACAAATTAAATTATTGGTGGTTTGGGGAAATTATTATGCTTTACCACAAAAATCTTCCTTTTATTTAAAAAAAAATGGAAGGAAGGAAAGGCATATTAAGGACAACATTCATTCTAAGCAGGTATAAGTCTTTTTTTTTTCCTTTTATATTTTTATTGCAGATAATATCCGAACTCTCTGGGCACTTTTAAATTTCAGGGCCTGATTCTCATTTATGCAAAATAAGAGCAGATTAAATTATTAATACATTACGTATAAACTCAGTTTGTATCCTCAAAAGTGATGCCAGGTGGCCTGGGCATAAATAAGAATCAGGTCCCCAATATTTATTTAACCCTTGGGTTTTGTACATCGTTTTATTTGAACTGATTTGCAGGACCTAGTGTACAGAAAGCTAAATGTTTTAAATGCTTTAAAAGTAACTTTAGTCACAGAAGCATGCTATTTATTTCATTTCTCCAGAGGAAGAGTGGAATTTCTTTTCTTTGAACATCCCAAGCTAAACATTTCTGACACCATAGCACAGTGTCAATTGGAAATTCACACTTCATGTAATAACAGACCATTTTAATTTCATGAGCTAAGGAATTGCCTTCCACTCGTAAATTGCACTAAGAAAGCAATATTGTCAGAAATGGCACAATGCATCAAAAGATAACTCTATTGAATTAAATGAGAGGCTTTCATTACCTTTAACACTGTGTTTTCATATAACAAAAGCATTAATTAAACCCTTCATTGCATTCTTCCATTCACTGGAGCATTTGCTGTGTTTGACAAGAAATGTTGTCCAAGAAAACATGTGGCGTCCAAACATTCCTATTAAAGTACACTTACTCAAGCAGAAGGGAGTGCGGGAGATGGAAGGGGGTGGATTTGCTACACCTGGGAAAATATATAGGCAGAAAAAAACTTGACGAAAACATCAACTTTCTTCCCTTTCTCCTCCGCTCACCCATTCTGCCTAATAGAGTACTGTTGGGCTCTCAAAATATATAGTCTTATTTAAGATTTTGGTAGAGAGAAAGCAATGACAGCTAATTACTGGCCCTGTTACCAGCTATATTGCTCAGGACATTTCAAATTCAAAAAAAATCAGGCAACTGTCTTCAACTTGTTCATCTACTTGCATTTGCAGAGAGGGATCCTCTAGTTGGGAATCAGCTTAACATTAGAAGAGATTCATCCTTTGAAATACAGTTCACCCAAATGGCACTGCAAAGGAAAAGTGCTCAGTATTGCGGGAAATACAGGATAGGGGTCAAGCTATACATACTAATACAAAGTATTCCCAAATGCAGACTCTGGAATCTGGAAAGTGGTACAGGAGGAGAGAGAATCATGTGTATATCATTTCAGTTTAGCATGAACTCGTCAGATAAACAAGAAGAGATACATTTCAGGAAAAAAATATGTATATTAAATTAATGCAAACCCATGGTTTATTTCCATTTGTAAATCTACAATGTCCTCTTTTTTATTATTCCAGGAGAACATTTACGAATCTGCCCTCAGGAATATACATGCTGCACATCAGAAATGGAGGACAAGTTGAGCCAGCAGAGCAAACTGGAATTTGAAAACTTGGTGGAAGAGACAAGTCACTTTGTGCGCACGACCTTTGTGTCCCGGCACAAGAAGTTTGATGGTAGGTGTGATTATAATTTGCATACTCTTGGGAAGTTATTTCAAGTCTGTTTCAGTGTGAGTGTCATTCTCATGCACTCCAAAGCTCAACATAGGAGTCTACTGTCCAAAATATATATCAGTTTTGTTTCCTTTACAATTTGATATAACATCTGCAGTTGTCACCTTAGCTAAACATAAGGATTAACTTTGCAGCAGGTGCCTCTTATTAGCTGTTATGATTACATATACAGTAACACTGAGAACCACACAGTTGAGTACCTGCAAGCTGGCTAATGTAAAAAAAAAAAAAAAAGGAAAAAGGAAAGAAAAGGTTAATCCTACATAGGGTGGTGTATAATTTTTTGCGTCTATTTTTTAGGCTTTCAGTTATACTTATTGTTGCAAGATGAACTGTAATTTTTATTTTTTCTTACAGTAAAGCTCTGTTTATAGCCTGTAGCCTGGCTTCCTCCATAAGCCAATGTTTTCCATGTGAAGTACAGTTGTCTCTCAGAAGGGTTTCCTTTTCTTCACCACTTGAGGGCCAGTGGGCACTGTCCAGTGTAGTTTACTTAGTGTTTCTCCTTGATGCTCTCAATTTGAAGCTATTACCTCGCTCCCAGCCCTGTTTTCTCTTTAGTTGTCCCCCAGAATCAATTGATGTATATCTAGTAGCACCCCCCTCCCCAAAAAAGGTGTGGGAGGGCTAACTGTAGCTCCATGGGCATTAAGCCCAAGTTAACCCTTTGTGTCAAATATGCCTGTTCTTGATCACCCATGTCTTAGTTACAGATGAGAAGGATTCCTCTACAAAATTTTTGTATGGTACTCGAATGCTTTATTTCTGCAAAAATTGAGAAAGACAGATTTAAATTATTTTTTCTTTCTGTTCACTGGTGTGATTTCTCCTTCCTACAGCATAAGATGGTTTGGGAAAGGGATTAGACATTTTCTCTAACAACTCATTTTCCTTAGAAATGAATATAAAGTGATTTTTTTCCTCCCCCTGCTGAAAATGTATGGCACTAGTTGTTAAATAAACCTTTCTCATTATACATTGGAGGATAGCAAATATTAAAATGACTTCTTGTTCATTCTTGTTCACTCTCAGATTTATGTATGTGTTCAAATGAAATATAGATACATTTTGAATGACTGAATGATCTACTTATTCCTAAATGTGAAAAATGTTCACCTTGCTTGTAACACAATGTGATATAGACCCAGAGGCTGCATCCAGATGAGTGTGGCCATGTGGTATGTGCCAAGACCCATCTATACCCTGCAACCTGGCTAGCTGGCATATGCTCTGCAGGCTGTTTCTACAGGATTGCACCCCTAGGGTTAGGAAGGTCACACTGCTGGGGTTGGGAGGTGGAGCTGGCTTGGTGCCAGTACCTGCTTTACCTTCACCTTCCCCCAGGCAGTAGAGTTCAGGGGCTGAAAAATGCATCTACACAGAAAAAGAGGGTGATGGAGGAGATACTGCATTCTGGGATGCTGGAGGATTGCAACTTGGGTGGCTCATCTATGGGGAGTGGACACATTTTAATGGAATCTGAGCTGCCCTGAAGTGCTGTAACTTTAAGCTCCCTAACGTATTATTAAAAGTAGTTTCTAGGGGTGCACTGATAGAGATTTTGAGGGGCCGATACCAATAGCCAGTTTTTAAGGAGGTATATTTGCTGATACCGATCTGATTTCCAATACAGCTGTGTGCAGCTGGTAAGTCTGTTGTGGTGGAAAGGGAGGTGGGAAGAAAGGGGACATGAGGGTGAGGGAAGGAGTGGAGTAGGAGCAGACTGCCCAGTCAGTGTCCCTCCAGATCTCCATGGGGTGGGGCGGGAAGGCTGCAGCTGCAGGCTGGAGTTGCGGCTGCACTGGACCCTTCTCGGTGGGGGCTGGGCTCAGGGCAGGCAGCGGTGGTGCTGGGAGGTGGGGATATGCTGCCGTGCTGTGCTCCTTTCTGCCTATGTGCTACACTGCAGCTGCATGCACACACAGGGATGTATTGGCCAAATCGTCAGCCTCATTGGACTGACTTCTAATACAGCCAATTTTCTTTATATCAGTACCAATCCAATATCGGAGCAATGTGTCAGGGTACCTCTACCAGTTTTAGGTGTTAATGTGGACAATCCAGGAGTTAAGCTCCAGGAGCCACCTAAAATTAATATGCTATAAGACCTTTACAAGGATATGTAGCCATCTGCTCTTGGTGTGGTGCAGATGGAAAATAATTGAAGGGGTTTGGTTCTAAATGAATTCTGAGTTGGCTCAGGGACAATGAGGGCTAACTTAATCCTCTCACCAGAGAAGAATGTTAAATGCATATGCTGTGTAGGGAAATAGGAGCCAGGAGCTGGGAAGATGTACATTAGTTTTTTTATTCTGCTTTAGGAAGCCAGGGGTTGGGAAGATTCTAAGTCAAAACTCTAGAGTGGAGTTTAGAGAGAGAGAAAAATTGTGTATCTAAGACTAATACTGTTTTTTTTTTTTAAATCTCATTAAAATTCTTAGTTACATGTTGAGTGAATTTGAGTCATTCTGTAAGAGTTGAATTAAAGCTGTAGCGAGATCTAAGGAAGGGTAATGTGAAATCTTGCCTAAACCTATCCCAACCAACCAGTTAGTCCAAAAAAAATATCATCCACAAGAACGCTCATCTCTCACTCCTTCTGAGTAATGCAGACATTTGCCATATTTGGTTTGTGGTCATAGGGATCCTGGTTTTCTTTGATTTTAAAAAAATCCCCAATTTTCAGATTTAAAAAGGTAACCCCAAATCTATATTATTCTATGATTAAAATGCAATGTTATACTAATATATTAGCAGTGTTTCATTTTAATCATGGAAAAATGTGGATTTGGAGTAAATTTTTTAAATCCAAAAACTGGGGATTTTTTTTTAATCAGAGAAAACGGGATCCCTGATGATCACACAGCTTGCTTTAAGCTACATGATCATAATTCTAAAGTGGCACGTGCAGACATTTGCCAGTTTTGGGAGCCACACTGAGAACTCGGTACAAGTAACTGGGAGTATGGGGAGGGGCCAGTAAAGTTGGGAGGGTTGGCAAGATTGGTGGTGGGTCGGGGTGGGGGGCTAAAATTGCCTGTTCAGGTTTGGGGGCATAGGAAGAGCACAGCCCCAGGGCTGGGGTGAGCAGTGACTTTTCCTGGCCCCAGAGCTGCACGCTGAAAGTGTGCAGACATTCAATGGACAGGATTAACCTGTTCTTGATCTAAATTAATTCACCTTTTTCAGGTGAACAAACTTACATAGATTTCATAGACATTAGGGCTGGAAGGGACCTCGGAAGATCATCCAGTCCAGCCCCTTGCCTAAGGGGCAGGAAGTCAGCTGGGGTCATAGGATCCCAGCAAGATAAGCATCCAGTTTACTCTTAAAGGTGTTCAGTG
>NW_017729032.1:119523647-119523928 GCF_001723915.1 Gavialis gangeticus
GATGTTCCTTCACCAGGTCAGCATTTATGGAGGGCAGGGGATCACCCTCACCCGGACTTCCCTGTTCTGTAGTGGGCATGGGCGACCCATGGGACTGATGAAAGAATGATCAAAGTACCCATTTAATAGGTTGGCTTTTTCCTGGGCATCAGTTGTCAGTTGTCCCATCTGGTTCGGCAGGGGTCCAGTGTTGCCCTTGCTTTTCCTCTGGCTCCCCATGTATCTGAAAAAGGACTTTTTATTGTCCTTGATGCTCAAAGCTAGTTGGAGTTCAGTTGCAG
>NW_017729032.1:119528928-119566453 GCF_001723915.1 Gavialis gangeticus
AGTTGCAGCCTTGGCTTTCCTGGTTTGCTCCCTGCAGCACCAGACCAGTGCAGAATAATCCTCCTTGGAGGTGAATCCCATCCTCCATCCTTTGTAGACCTTTTTTTTTAGCCTGAGGAGGTCTGCTAGATCCCTGGAGAGCCAGGGAGGCTGCTGTGTCCTCTTGCTGCCTTTCCTCTGAGATGGAATAGAATTAACTTGTGCATTGAGGATCACTCCCTTGAGGAGCAATCACACATCCTGGACTCCCCTCCCCCTGGGGTCATGGTCCCTTAGGGCCTCACTTTCAAGTTTCCTGAACTTGTCAAAGTCGGCTTTCCTGAAGTCAAGGACTTCCGTGTTGCTGACTGACTTGCCAGATTTATGGTGAATGGTGAAGGCGATCAGCTCATGGTCGCTGTCACCCAGCTTCCCATTGATCACTAGGTCTCTGATTAGGTCATCCCCAGTAGCCAGTACAAGGTCGAACAGCGCTTTACATCTCATTGGCCCATAGACTTCTTGAGTCAGGTAGAGGTCATCCACGCATGATAGGAAGCTTTGCGACCACTCGGATTTTGCTGAGTGATCCTCCCACGAGATGTCCAGATAATTGAAGTCACCCATGACAACCATAGTCCTGGAGCATGAGGCCTCAGCCAGTTCCCAGGCGAACTCCTGGTCAAGCTGTTGGATCAGGCCCACTATTTTTGGCCTGATGTAAACTCCCCAAACATCTACACAGACGGCATTGTGTTTTCACTGTTAACCCTGGCATGTGACAATAGGAAGAAGACTGTGTAACCTTGGTGAGGGCTAGGGGATTCTTTCCACATCCCCCAGCAGAACAGATGATGTTGCTGTGAATTTCCATTCTCCTTGAACACTTGTTGATATAATTAAGGGTGTGTAGCAGGAGTGTGCCAATGGGCTACTGTGATGCCCCTAGTGACTACTTCACTACTGCCCAGCTCCTGCTTCTGCCTCTCAGGGTCTCACCCTGCTTCCTTTCCTGCCAAGCCTTGATGTTAGAGGGTAATGAGGGGAGACTACCCTCAAAGGAAAGTGAGTGTAGGGTGCCCACTCTCTCTTTTTCTACTCACTATCTCAAACTGTACTTGCCTTAAAAGCTAAATTTGTGGCCTCCTTCCACCCATAGCAATGAAATCTGGTGCCTGGAGCAATGCCTGCAGCGGCAGCCT
The DNA here is from genome assembly GCF_001723915.1 of Gavialis gangeticus. NCBI lineage: Eukaryota > Metazoa > Chordata > Crocodylia > Gavialidae > Gavialis > Gavialis gangeticus. Next base: position 119,530,110 of record NW_017729032.1, read on the forward strand.
GCCTTCACCCCACACACAAATCTGGGGGCATCCCCCCAAAAATGCTTGCCCAGGAGTGCATGCAGCAGCAAGTACCACCCTCACCTAATCACCACAGCCCCCCAAATGAGCCACTCACAGCTCTGTCCCATGCCCCACTGTGGCCTGTTGGTGCCCCTTTGCCTTAGTGCTCAGGGCAGTCACCTTGTTTGCCCCCCCTCACCTTGTTTGCCCCCCCCTCACTACAGGCAGTGTTCAAGTAGGGCCTCTTACCTCTGTGCACTATTTGGTCCTCTGGCCACAAAAGCTTTGTTGGGGCTCAGCCTTCCTGGCTTTGGCTCCTTTTCTCTGGCTGGGTCCCCCAAACCAAGGCCCACTGTTCTGGAGCCCAGCTTCTTGCCCTCAGCCCTAGTTCCTACCCCTCTCAAAGCTCAGGACAGCTCACTTTCAGTTTTTAACCTTCCTGCCTTTGGCCTGACTGTATTTTGAGCCTAGCCCTGAAAGGGCCCAAAACACTTTCATGCCTCTCAGGCACCACTGTGGCTTGCACCCTGGCAAGCTCAAGTTCTCACGTGCACCCCTGGCACCCTCCATGGCCTCCAGACCTTCCCCAGTAGCAACACCCAGCCCTCTGGTTTAAAGCTTAAGTACAAAAAAATACAACCATGCTGGCTGTAACTAAAATCATCCCCACACTGGGTTAAATTTCCCTGTAAGCTATAAGCCCTTTAACTTACAGTTCCTAGGGCAGCTTCAGTGCCAGTCAGACTCTCTCCAGCAGCTATCTTGCTCAGGAGCTCTTTTCCCTGTTGCCTGCAGGTCCAGACTACCCTCCGGTAGAAGGCAAACCTATTTATTCCCTGAGCCATGCCCTTTCTGGTCAGTCTGGGCTACTAGCTTGCCTGAGCACAGGGGCTGCTTGTTATACCCTGCCTAGCCAGCTGCCTTTGCTCAGGCAACACAAATCCTTCCCTTATAAACCCCCAAAACCAACTTCCTTTAAAAGGTCTTTGCTGGCTCTGTCGTCTTTGTAGCCCTCTCCCAGTAACAGGGTATAGCAGTTGATTCCTGGAGCTTCTACTGGGAAGGTACATTCAGGTAACTGAAGGGCTGCATGGTGGGTCTGAATGATTACACAATATTTTGCTTTGTAAACTGTTACATTATTTATGTAATGTGGAGCTGTTTTTGCAAAGTGCACCTTCAGGCTTTTGTTGTGCTTTAAGGGGTTTTAAAAGTTTCATATTCCTGGAACATGTGCTGTGCTCAAACATGAGCTTGTAACCAGAACTGAAAATGTTAAATCCTCAGCAGCCACTGCAGGATTTAACTTCTCTTCCACTCTTTTTGTGGAAGGGAAGCCGCTATAGTTATTGGGATTTGGCAAATTATGCAGATTAGTCAAAATCCTTTTGTGATCTGGCACAGCTGAATTTTATTTTATACTGCTATAATCCTATTCCAAAATTGTTTTGCATTTAGTCTCTTATGTACAAAGACTGTCCACTTAAGAACTGCAAATCAACATGCATATCCAACAGTTTCTGCCCTTCAGTTTTAAGGCCATCTGTAGCCTACTTGAATTTTGTTCCAGTTTAACGTGGTAGATTTTTAGATTGCTTAGGTTGTCTACACTTTGGAGAAGAGTCTTTTTCTTGTGCTGACTACAAGGAAGTTCTGGTCCCTGGCTGGTCCACTTGAAACTAATCTAATCAAGTAATAAAAAAAAAAATAAGAAAAAAGTGTATACTACAAGTTGATATATAGTGCTTAAATTTAATCCAGAAAACCATGCATACGAATCCAAACTGTTTGAAAGTTTTGGAACTAGTGGGAGCCACCCCCCCCCTAAACTTGATAAGTTTAATCAAAGAGGTTTCTAAAATCTCATAAATTTAAAAGCAGTGAAGTAATGGCTGATCTTTGCTTAGCTTTAGCAAATGAATGGCTGAACCTAAAAGATAATGATATTCTACACATGTATAGCAAAAGCTTCTTATTGAACCCATTGTGTTAGCATTGTGCACCTTCCAGGCTTGTTAATCTGCTTTGGAGCAAGGCAAATTAGCTTGGGTAGAGCATCATGCCAGTGTAGATGCTTATGGCTCTGATATTTGAAAATGCTGTGTAGACCAGGGTGTTAAGTCTCCAGCCAATGGAACCATATCAGGCTCCATACTAGCCTGGAAATCTGTCAGTGGGGGAGACATTAATATCTCCCAGTCTCATGGCAATTAATACTACCCTTGCTCCCATGCTGCCAGATTTCTGTACCTGTGGGAGGCCCCATGGTTTAGATGATGTGGCTCCATGTGGCAGATAACATTGGACTACAGAGTATTCACAGACAAATCTGGTGCACAGGGTCATGCTGGCATGCCGAATTGTACCTGTAGACTGGCCTCACATTGGATCAGGTCTGCTGACCAACCCTCAACCACTCATTCAGCCTGCTGGGCTGGAGATGGTGAGAGCTACTGATGTAGACTATTCTGCAGAGCCAAGGAATCATTAGCAGGGATCCTGGTTTTCTCTGATTTAAAAAAAAATCCCTAATTTTCCAATTAAAAAAACTAAACCCAAATCCACATTTTTCCATGATTAAAATGAAGCATCACTAATATACAGATCACTAATATATAGGTGAATCTTAATGATGTTTCATTTTAATCATGGAAAAATGTGGATTTGGGGTTACTTTTTTTTAATCCAAAAATTGGCGGGGGGGCTTATCAGAGAAAACCAGAATCTTTGACATTAGTGCTTGTATTCTAACTGTTCCACAATTTATAATATGACCGTCTTAAAGTTACCAGTTCCTCATATCTGTCTTTCAGATGCTTCACTGCCTTCACTTCATACTCCACTGTTGTGTTTGGAATTCCACTGTAGCATAGATAATGCCTCTTTACTTTATGTCCCAAAAATGTTGCTGCAGGTAAGATATCAAAAGAATGAATAAGTATGGTGATCTCATTTTGTGTAAGCAGTATTACCAGCAAATATCAATACATCTGCCTTACTAAATATTAAAAAAACTGAGGAAAATGGAATATTCACAGGGGACAAAGTATATTTGGAGTCACAGCAGGTATGAATATTTTTAACTTAAGGTTTTTGGACAGTTTGATCCAAATAAGGAGGCATATAATGATCAGCTGTTTCCTGTCTTGAGAAATGGACAAGCAATCACATTTTAATTCTTGGACCCCCACTGCATACCTCAAAGCAGCTTAAAATATATTATGCTCCCAGTGTAGTTGTAATATTATCATCTTATTATCACCAATTCCCTTGCATGGTGGCTTTGCTGAGCAGCTGTTCCACAGACAAGCCAATTTCTTTTAAGTATTGCTCTATCAGCAACTGAAACCAACCCTACCAGAAGGTTTTGTCATGAATGTTAATGAGCAGACAAGTATTTGTTCAGTGACATTTTCTAACTAATCCTTTGAATAACTATAGGCAAATTAAAGAAAGAATTGTATTTAAGCTAAATTGATCAGATGCTGATTAAAAGTATAACATCTCTTTATCCCGATGAAAATTATGCAAAAGGTGTTGTTGTTAATCGTGTTAAAAATGAAAGTGAGTCTAAGAACAGTTATCAACTTGAGTGGACACTGATACCCTTCAGCAGGGTGTGAAACACAGTGACAATTGTAAGGGTAGAATAATGAAAGTTGCAGTTTTCTTGATCCTTCTCATAGATTCATCAGCATAGGCCTTTGTAGCCATGGGATCCATGGATATCCCTTAGCATTGTTTGTATTCCTTATATATTATCAGCATAATAAGCACATTTTTACAGGTTAAAAATGGGAGTTTTAAAAGATCATTCTAAAACACAATGTTATTAGCAGGGATCCTGGTTTTCTCCGGTTTAACGCCTCCCTCCTCCCCCCATTTTTGGTTAAAAACAGTAACCCCAAATCCACATTTTCCCATAATTTAAATGAAATACTACTAATATATATGATGAAATACCACATACATATACATACGTGTGTGTGTGTGTGTGTGTGTGTGTGTGTGTGTGTGTGTGTGTGTGTGTGTGTGTGTGTGTGTGTGTGTGTGTGTGTGTGTGTGTGTGTGTGTGTGTGTGTGTGTGTGTGTGTGTGTGTGTATAGAAAGAGAGAGAGTGGGATGTTTCATTTTAATCACCGAAAAATGTGGATTTGGGGTTGCTTTTTTTAACCAAAAAATGTTTTTGTTTTTTTTTAATCAGAGAAAGCCAGGATCCCTGGTAATTAGGAATAACCAGTAACCTTAATACGTCATGTTGCTATTTCTTTGCTTGCTGTTCGTGGAGGAACTTGCATCTTGAGATGCATCATGAGTTGAAGACTTCTTTCTTGCTGTTGCTTCTATGAGGACCTTTTAACAAAATGAACTAGGCACGAATGCACATCTTAAAAGCAAATTCTCTTTTTGAAAAAGAAGATATAAATTCACAGCAAAAGATGTGGAATACTTGAATGCAGTATCCACAGCAGCATGGTTCACTGCTGCTGCCCAACCTGCCATTAGAGCCTTAAACCCAGATTCTGCAACAGAGATAAAATGCTGTTCCTGCTTACAGCTCTAGTGATGTCAATGGGATTCAGCATAGGAGGACTGCTATATCAGCACAGCAGTCTGCTTGTACACTGTCATTTACAGATCAGGGTCACAGTTGCCAGACAAACCTCGGTGCCTTCTACAAGTATAGTTTACAGCAGGATGTTCTTTTGTGAGTGTTTTATTTATCTTGAAATTGAATAAAAACTCTTTGACTCTTAGTGAAATAGGACAGTTCTGCTGCCTGCTCCTGCTGTGTACCCTTTAAGTACATTAAGAGAAGCAATCCAAGTATATCCATGGATGCATTATCACTAGTAAAGTTTGTATAACCCTGAAAATAACTTTCATAGCTATATTTTAAATATTGTGGTACTAAATATTTTATTTTATAGTTCTAGTACCTTAAGATTCTGTATATTTTAACAGGAACTCAATGGCACTCAATGAAAAATAACCTGCAGGACACAATTTCCTGCAGGAAGAGTGGCATCCCCAGACTCCATGACTATAAGGATATTTAAAAGATGCCAGGTTATAACTTCCAAAATATGTCTTCTGCTATTCTGATGGAGGTATATTTTCTGTGCACCCTAAAATGGATTTCATATTGCAGTTACAGGGCAGAAAGAAATGAATGCACCTCCTGCCTTATCACCATCTGCAACTTTTGTGAAGTTTTGTGGCCATCTTGTGAAAGTTTATTAAATTATTTGAGAAACTAGATAAAAGTTTTAATTGTAACATATTTGATGCAAAACAATAATTTGGAAACTAACTATTCTAGACCTGATCGGAAGACATATTAAATCGTCAGCAGAAACAAATGTCACACTGAATAGGAATTTTTCTTAATGTTAAGGGAGCCAGCAGGAAAGAATTATTTTTTTGGCAATATCTTTTATTGAAATAAATGTATAGTTGAGAGAAATGTTTGGGCCAGTGTTCAGGCACAAAACGCCCTTCCTTAGGTCTTTATGCCTGAACATTTGTCTAATATCTCCCCTGACTACACAGTTGGTCGAGTAAAAGATATCACCAAAAAAGTCCTTGCCTCAGTATGACCATAACAGCACATATGGCAGTCACCAGCACTTATGGGAGAACGGCTTTTCAGTATTAATAGTACTAAATAATCCATTTGTGGTCCAGCCTGTGAAGCAAGAACACTGAGGCAACTAGAGACTGCTCATGCCATTAGAGACCCTTTGTGTTCATGCAGACAGGAACAGAGCCTAATAATGGAAAGATTAACTCTGTAACATTAATGACAGCTATCCATTTGTGATTTGGACACATGATCTAAGTTATTGGCTTATAATTCTTACTCTATCGATAGCTGCCTTCTATTACATGACATGAGCCAAACTTGCTCTGGAAATTCAAAATAGGGACTAAACAGCATCATTGGACTGCAAAGCCATGACATCCACATGGAATCATAGAAAATTAGGGTCGGAAGGGACCTCAGGAAGTAATCTAGTCCAACCCCCTGATCAAACCAGGACCCAACTAAATCATTCTAGCTGGGGCTTTATCAAACTGGGCCTTAACCTCCAAGGATAGAGATTCCACTACCTCTCTAGGTATTTCATTCCAGTGCTTCACCAGCCTCCTAGTGAGAGAGTTTTTCCTAATATCCAACCTAAACTTCCCTTGCAGCAACTTGAGACCATTACTCCTTGTTCTGTCATCTGACACCACTGAGAACAGTGTAGTTCCATCCTATTTTGAACCACCCTTCTGGTAGTTGAAGGCTGCTATCAAATCCCCCTCTATCTTCTCTTATCCAGACTAAATAAGCCCAGTTCCATCAGCCTCTCTTCATAAATCATGTACTCAGCCCCCTAGCCATTTCTGTTGCCCTCCACTGGACTCTCTCCAATTTGTCCACATCCTGTCTGTACCAGAGGGCCCCAAACTGGATGCAGTACTCCAGATGTGGCTGCACCCATGAGACTACAGGGGATTAACTACTTCCCTTGATCTGCTGGCAACACTCCTACTAATGCATCCCAGTATGCTGTTGGTAGCTGTAACAGGGAGACCGTGCTCCCTGTTACTCAAGTGTAGTGAGGAAAGAAACCTACCCTGAGGGCAATGAAACAGTGAGAAACACTGACGTCATCAACTGACCCTGGAATTGTTCACCACACCTGAAAGACAAGAGACCCTGATGCAATTTACTTACCGGAAATGACGAGGATAAGAGAAGGATGAGTGAGTGATGTCATCCCCCAGAAGGGGAATCCTGAGCTGTGGTGATTTGCAATGGTGATAATCTTTGTGCAGAGGCAGAAAAGCAATGGACCTTGGTGTTCCGTAAGAGCTGAAGGAGCAGAGATGCCGACTGAAACTGATGATTGGTTAACCCCAGTGAAGGTAACAGAGGAGATCTATAGGCTTGGTTATAAGCGACAGAGTTTGATAACAGGACCATGGATTCAAAACTAATTGCTCTAGATGCAAGTCGTGAATAGAGACAGTGTGGAGAAGTTTTTCTCTTTTTTTTCCTGCTTTTTGTTTGCAATTTGTAGGAGCAGTGCTGCAGAGCACCCCTGCAGAAAATGTGAATCATTATACCTCTCCCAGAGTGAGTAGACCTCTGGGTCACAGTGTCATTAAGTGGGTTAAATCAAGTTTTGCAACCAACAACAGCATCACAGAGTTGTCAGTGTCCTTTCTTTTTTTCAATTAACTCCCACCAAGGCGTGGCAGAAGGGTAAGCCACAGGAAAAACTCTGAATCTGGGTTTTTTTGTAACCTTAACTTACCTAGAAATAATACTCACTCACAGTAGCCTTCTTGGCAACAAGGGCACACTGTTGACTCATACGTACCTTATTGTCCAGTGTAACCCCCAAGTCCTTTTCTGCAGAGCTGCTGCTAAGCCAGTTGGTCCCCAGCCTGTAGCAGTACATGGGATTGTTCTGCCCTAAGTGCAAGACTTTGCACTTGTCCTTGTTGAACCTCATGTGATTCCTTTTGGCACAATCCTCCAATTTGTCTAAGTTACTCTGAATCCTTGCCCTACCCTCCAGCATATCTACTACTCCCCCCAGGTTGGTGTCATCTGCAAACTTTTTGAGCATGCAATCCATCCTATCTTCCAGATCATTAATGAAGATATTGAACAAAAACAGCCCTGGGACTGACCCCGGTGCACTCCAATTGTTAACACCTGCTGCCAGCTCGAGCCATTGATCACTACTCTTTGAGTCCAATGGTCCAGCTGGCTTTCTATCCACTTTACAGTCTATTCATCCAACCCATACATCCTTAATTTGCTTTCAAGAATGCTGTGGGAGACTATGCCAAAAGCCTTGCTAAATTCAAGGTATATTACATCCACTGCTTTTTCCATATCCATGAAGCCATCCATGTTACCTCATCATAGAAGGCAAGTGGATTGGTTAGGCATGGCTTGCCCTTGGTGAATTCATGCTGACTATTCCTGATTACTTACTTCTCCTCCAGGTGCTTAGAAATGGATTCTTTGAGGACCTACTCCGTGAGTTCTCTGGGGACCGAGATGAGGCTGACTTCTCTGTAGTTCTTTGCATTCTCCTTCTTCTCTTTCTTAAAGATGGGCACCTATATATCTGCCTTTTCCAATTGTCTGGGACCTCTCCTGATCGTGACAAGTTCTCAAAGTTAATGGCTAGCAGCTCTGCAATCACATCAGCCAACTCTCTCAGCACTCTCAGATGGATGTGGGTATGTCCAGCTTTTCTAAATAGCCCATAAATTGTTTTTTCACCACTAAGGGATGCTCACCTTCTCCCCAAACCGTGCTGTCTGGTGCAGTAATCTGGGAGGTGAACTTGCTTGTGAAGACCAAAAGTACTGACTACTTCAGCCTTTTCCTCCTTATCTGGGACTAGGTTGCCTTCTTCATTCAGTAAGGGACCCACGCTTTCCCTGACCTTCCTCTTGTTGCTTCAGTCCAGTATAATGGAAAAGACTACCATTATAATGGAAAAGACTACCATGCCATTTCTTGTTTGTTGTCCCCAATACTCGTTAAATGGGCACATATTATTTTTATAAATGAAACTCTTAGCTTAATACGTCATTGTTTTGTTGTGACCTGCCCTCCCCCAACCACTAAATACTTTTGCTCCTGCCCAAGCAAGTGGAAAATTAAAAGTAAACTTTGAAATAATATAGAAGGAAATAGACTCTAGAATCTTAGAAAGAATGGTGACACAATGAACTGACACTTGTCTCTCTGCTCGTTTCAAACAATTCTCTTTTTTAATTTGCTCAAAGCCTCCTTTTCCTCTCATTACTTCAGCTCATCTATCCCATTTTTGATTAATCTGCTTTCTTGGAAACAGTGCTTGCTCTGACTGGCAGCAGTATTCCCGTACATGTAATTTTAGCATACCAATAGTTGGTTTAAAGACATTAAGTACCTGTGTGCCATGAATACACTTTTAATGGCAGTTTAACAGTAGATACTTTAAGGTCTTCTACTGCATTATTCTTGGTCATAAAACAAAAATGTTCATTTTATAGAGAACTCAGGCCTTGCATACCATCAAAGAGCCTTTGGTTTAAGGAGACAGGTGTGTGTGTGTAAGAAACTGTCTCATATGCCATTCTTCCTCTGTTATTCCATACTACTAACTGGCTAATAAAATAAATGAGTCCTTTCAATTTAAAGGCCTTTCTTTTGAAATGTAGGTGAAAAGAAGAGGCACATTTGAGAAGGGGTGTCATCCAGTCTGTTCTCTATTTTATAGTCACATTCTTCAGTAATGGAACTTGTATATACTGGTAAGATGAGAGCAAACAAACCAGGTAATAAAATAACACACGTGTACACACCTAAATAGTGTTGCCTTAATAAATCAGTTTTAATTAAAATGTAATTATTATAATAATTTATGAAAATTCAAAGGGGGACTTGTTGATACAGCAAAAGCAAGATCCACATAATAGATAAGTGTAGTAATTAACTGAATATTTGAGTCCTGTGTGAGTGTTCATGCACTTTATGCTATTTGCACATTTTTGCATGAATATTCAAAAGTCAATTCTGAAAGCTTGAACCTAAAATTGTGTTTTAGCATAAGATAAAACAGGCATGTCCAACTTGTGGCCTGCAGGCCTCATGCAACCCTCCAAAAGGTTATTATGCAGCCCGTGGGCTTGAGGCTTGCCACCATTCCTCCTCACAATTCGCTGCTGCTGTGGCAGCCAGGAAGAGGTTGGACTGCTATAGCTCTGAATGTGGCAGAGAAGGAAGCCTGCCTGCACTGCAGATGGATGCAGTGTATAGCCAGGAGGGGTGGGGGGCAAGTGCTCCTGTGCTGGGATTGGGGAGGGCTGCTTGCACAATGTGCATGGCTGGGAGCCAGGCTGCCTGCACTATGCAGCAGGGTACAGCCATGTGGCGAGTGGTCCCTGTGTCTGTAGCCTGCATGGCATGTGGCTCTCAAGTGTCCAGAAAGTGGACAGCCCTGAGCTAAGCACAGGGGCCAACCCTTTGCTTATTCCCCAGGAAATATGTTTAGAATTTTTTTATTTGATGAGGACATTGTCTGTCCTGTCCTTTCAGTCCTCTGCACATTTGTACACATCAGGATCAGTATCTAAGGCAGGTATTTCTGACTAACTTATGCCTCATTCATTTATTTTTGGGGCTATATTGATTCATCTACAAACTGGTATGAAAGCAACCCCTTTCCTGTATCTTAGTTTACACTTGTAGGTGCAGTCTATGCATTGGGTATCATGTACTATATTACTTATCTAAGTTTATTCTAGTTCAGTGCTCAAGCAATGTACAGGCTAGTTACCTAATGTGGGTATAAGGCTATAGTATGCCAAACAAAGTGCCTCCTATGATGGTCATACATGGGAACACTTGCTGGAAAGGTCACAACTCTGTGATGGGATACAGGGAAAAGAGAGGAGGAGTTGAGACTGAACGTATGCTGGACCATCTGTGTTGTGAACTGATCCATTGTGAGTATAAGCATGCAAAGGCCAGAATAAATGTTACAAGGGCAATCTTAAATGCTCAGCCCTGTGCAGCGGTGATGGAAAATGCTCTCCAGATTAGTAGAGAGAGAGGCATAGCAGGTCAACAACCCAGCAAAATGAAGCGTGCTTTGAAACTATACCAAAGAAATTTCAATAAGTACAATCATCACAGGGATCTGACAAGTTATCAGGTGTGAAAGAAATCTTATTTAATATACAGTAGGCTATAACACTTACAGCTTTAAAGTGAAACAATTTTTTTGAGAAATGTATTTTTTTATTTATTTAGTTATATCATGTTTGAGGCTAGAAGCCAGCTCCTTGCCTCCCCAAATGCACCCTTCCACCTACATAACTGAAAAGGGAAGCTCCTCCTCTGAAGAACCTGCACTCAAAATAAAAATATTCACACATATGTTAGGCAACAAACTATATTGTCCCTGCATATATGTGAATACAGCCTACTTGTACTAGGCTAGATCATCTTTAATGATGTGGCAAGGTCACAGCCAATAGGACCATGAGTTGCATATGGTCTGTGACTATAAACCTCACAAGATGGGTTCAGAGGTTCTGTATATCACTGGTTCTATTAGTAACAGCTTCCTGTGTGCACAAATGCTCATAGCTAGCTTTTGATTAAAAAAGAGAATTCTAGTTTTATCTTCTGCTGCGTTAGTCCATCTATAAAAGCCTCTGGGAATTGAAAGTTTAATCTGTGCCGTTGAGGAGGATACGTCCATTGCTTTATGAATTGCTTTTCATTTTGTGAAATATCACTTACTGTTGTAACATCCAGTGTGGATTAGACCATTCATTTTTGGTAGAAAAAGACTTTGTGAAACTGAAACAAAACATCATGGGGATAGCTGTACGTTTGTGAGACAACTGTAGTTGCTACTGGTTGATCTATAACTTTCTCACAACTGCCCAGAGCCAGCCAGAGCTTGAAGCACATCAAATCACAGGAGGAATAAACTTTGAACGAGGGCCAGGGAGGAGACTGCTTTTAAGCATGTCTTGCTCTGTGAGTCCATCAAGAGAAATAGAAGATATACCTGAAGAAACGAGTTAGGAGATGGTAAGCTACCTATACTGCTCTCCAAGAACACATTTAGTAGAGCTGGGATGTTTTCAGAAGGTTGCAAAAAAAGAGATAAACCAAAACAAACACTTTTGAGATTTCCAAGAGAATAAAAAATCAATGCACTTCCATTTGATTTGAATTGGACTGACTGTTTAACTTCCAGAAAACTAAATGTTCTGCTTCAAGGTTGACTTAAATACTCTGAAGTAAAAGTCTATTTTGAAGACGCAAAATTGAAATCTTCCATTTAAATAAGTTAAAACAAAATATTTCTGTCTATTTCCAGGTATTTTTTTCATTTTTACTTTTTGCAAAGTGAAAAATCCAGTGAACCCTACATGAATTGTGGAAAGTGTCAGTGTTGCTGGATCTCCAATTTTCATCAAAAGTTTTTTGTGAAAAGTTTTCTTCCATTTTACTTTCCAACCCCAAATTCTCTCTTGTTTACTTGTTTACATTGCTTGGTATTTCACTTAAGATATCTAAGACCAATATTGTACGTGAGTTTAGAAAGTTGCTAAGCTCCTGTGCAATGCTTCTGTTTCTTAATTTGCCTTCCTTCTGTCAGTCAAAACTATAAATGAGACTGCTTACAAAAGGCCTATCCATATGAGGGTGTGTGTAAGTGGTTGAGGAAGCTTGGGAAGTCCCAGCACTAGTTTTGGACAGTTGGACTGTTATATTTTATAGCCAAAAGAGTAACTGAGACACAAATTCTATGATCAGAAAGGAATTCTAGAGATTCAGAACTAGAGAGAATGCCTGGGCTTTGCCCACCCCAATAGGCTTGGCACCAGTGACCAATAACCAGGGGTCCTGGTTTTGTCTGATAAAAAAAATCCCTAATTTTCTGGTTTAAAAAAGTAACCCAAAATCCACATTTTTCTGTGATTAAAATGAAACAGAAAAATAACCAAGGAAAAATAGGAATTTTGGATTACTTTTTTAAATCTGAAAACTGGGCGGGGGTGGTTATCAGAGAAAACCAGGATCCCTGCCAATGACTAACATAGTTGGGCTGCCACTAAAGGGAGTCACCTATGACTGTGACACAGTCATCAGCCCACTTTATGTTGGCCAGCACAAAGGTCAACATTTTAAAACTGGGGTGCCTATAGTTTAGCTATTCCATTCTCTTTTTGGGTGTCTCAAGAAAAGTTATCTGTCTTTGAGGTGATGAGAACTCACAAGTCCCACTAAAGATCCAGATGGGGTGCAGTGGCTTGGCCACACCCCCGTTTCTGACTATGCTGTGGGATCAGCAGCCAGGGACTTAAGCCTTTAAAGAAGGTAAGCATTATCTCCTTCCTTTCCTCTCTGTGTTCAAAGACACGTCCTCTCCCATCCTGCTCCCACCTCTTCAGCCTGCTGCTACTGCTGTCCGCATTCCCCCATGGTTGAGAAGAGCTCCTGTCACTCCAGCTTGACTGTGCAGGGGCTGGGATCAGCCCAGGATGGTGGCAGTAGGCCCTGCTTTCCCTGGATTTCCTTGCTAGCCCAGAAGCAGGTGTGGGGAGGGGGAGTGTGCTCATCCACCACTGCTGTGGTCCTGGGTGAGCACAGCCACATCGCAGTCTGGCTGAAGTGCACAAGAGCTCTGCTCACCCCAGGGACAATGCAGACACTGGTGGCAGCAGGCTACCAAGGTGGGAATTGGGAGAGGAGAGGACTGGATATGCCTTTGAGAATGGAGGCAAAGGAGGGGGAAAATTCTTACCTTTTTTGGGACTCAAATGGGAGGAGTAGAGGAGGAGAAAGAGAAAGAAACAAAAGAAGTTGCTTAGAAAGAACAGCACTAGTCATAATAAATTAAGGATCAGAAAAAAGATCAACATATAAATATTTAATGTATGGTTACTAATTGCCCATCCTACAGACGTTTGCATACGTTACTTCTCTACCTTGAGCGACACAAGCTAAACATTCCACCCCTTAGATCTAACATAAATATCTATTTAATTTACTTCCATTAATGTATAGCCCAGATATCATAGAGGCAGAAGAGGCTGCAGAATTAATTAAAAAATGGGACCTAACAATGGGTCAGATAGGCCTAGAATGGTGGTGTTTGTAAAAGACAGATATATTACCGGATATCAAGAAGGATTTTACTATTTTCAAGTTCTTTCATTGACTGAGCTTGATTATACTGTTTGATTGTTTAAAATAACAGATGAAGGTATTATATAGTTCAGTGTAGTAAAGGTACTCTGAGAGCCTAGAGTCATTGTAGAGTTTGCTGGTATGCTGCTGACTATAGGTATGGACAAAACATTCATTTCTAGAGGCAGACTTTTCTGAGAAATTTCTGAGAAACCCTAGTCTGGGGAATGGACAGGGAATCTTTCTCTGTTGGTCCCTTTCCCTTCCATAGAACAGACTGAGAGGGAAGTAAATCAGGGTGGCAATGACCCCCCACCCTTTCCCCAGACCAGGCAGTTCCTAATCTGGGGAAGAGTGGGGGAGCAGCAGACGGCCACTTTGCTCCCCTTCCAAACCAGGCCTGGAAGGGAATGAAGCAGCATACTAGCATTCATTCTTGCAATAAAAACATTCACAGAGGAGATCTTCAGATGCCAAAGTAGAAGATCTTTCTCCCAGAGAGGGTACGTTTCCTCTGGGAGAAATGGAATAAAATTGAATGTACTGATCCTGTGATCCTGCATTAGCAAATTCCCTCTCTGTGTCAGTGTACTGTTGTCATCTTTATGTGATAAACAAGGATCCTGGTTTTCTGTGATAAAAAAAATCCCCAATTGTTGGATTAAAAAATAAGTAAATCAAAATCCACCTTTTTCCATGATTAAAATGAAATGCCACTAACATACAGATATATATTAGCATATCATCTTAATCATGGAAAAAGGTGGTTTTTGATTGACCTTTTTTTCAGCTGTGTTGCTGGAGGTGCCAAAGCCAAATAACAGAAGCAGCAGCATCCTTTCTTAAAGGAGGATTTGGAGAGAGATTTTTTTTAATGCAACATTTCTATCTTCCATATTCACAGTCAACTGAACTTTTATGTAGAGTACCATAATGTCTCTGTAGTGATGTAGGTGTCTACATAACAAAGCAGAATGATTGCTTACCACAGGCTCATCATTGTTGTAGATTGCAAGCATAAATACGTGAGTGACTGGTGCCTCCTGAATCTGGAGGGGGCACCGGCAAAAGCCACCAACCCTGTCGTGGGGGGCACCAGTCCTACCGACACCATCAGTGTCAGCCATCGGGGGGGCATGTGAACCCCCGTAAACCCCCTACCAGTCACCTGTGCATAAATATAAAGTGGTCTTATTTAACATTTTCCACAAAGAAACACTGAAATAATGTGTCATAGCAGTACCTTAGGGGGAAAAGCAAATTAACTTGTACTTTTTATTCTGGCTTCAGTCCACATATTTGAGTCCAGTGATGTCTGTCAGAGTTTATGCAGGGACTGAGAAATAGCATGGTCTTATCAAACTTCAGGAGACCCAGTACTGCGACCCTTTTTTTACTAGACTACTCTTGAGGTTATTTAGTGCTACTAAAATCAATGAGATTGTTCCTGTTTGCAGGGGTTGTAAAACTTGCTTCAGTGTTTACAGCCGTGACTCAAGAAGGAAGGCTAATAACTGTGTACTGCCTAGCAGCAGGCAAAATCTTTTTATTGTTGATTATTATATTGTTGTTTGAATCTACATTCCTTCTGGCACCTAAACTCTCTATTGAACTCAGAGGAGACTTTAGAGTGCACAAGGAATGTGTAATCAAGCCAATCAGACACATAGCTTGAAGAGAAACAAATGCTGACATACAAATAACTATTTTCCTGCTAAATAAAATTTCCAAGGTCTTAGTTAAAGTCATTTTTGGTTTACTAATTCTCTGATAGCCTTTTTACAAATGACTTTGATAGGAAATACACTATTATGATGTCAAACATAGCTAGTTGTCGTTGTCAATACTTACAAGCTTTTTATATTGCCTGATTACAGTTTTCTTTACACGTTCAAAGTAATCCAGCACTACTTATCTATCAATAAGATTTAAAAAAAGGCTTATTTAAAACATGTTTGGTATTCCAAGTTTTATATGGAATATTGGAAAAAAACCCCCACAAGAAATAGTAAGACATTTTCTTCCTGGCAAATTAAGGAAGGATTCTGTATCTGTATCCACAGTAATGTGCGTCTTACTCTTTCTCATGGTTTCTTTTTTATATTGTGTTTTGTCAACATTTCAGATGGTATGAAACCTGGAATATTAAATATATATATTGTGTGTACGTTTGTGTGAAACAGAGTTGCTGAGCTAAACAGAAATACAGGTTTTTTTTAATTTTTGACATTTCTTAATGGAAAATTTGTGATTTTTCTATCTATTAATTGGACCTATTGGCAATTTTTTTTACAATTTTTGACCGATTTATTTGACTGATCAATTGACTAAATTTTATTTGACCAGTCAAATACTCAACCGTAGTATGTAATAATAATAATTACAATATTGTGTGCATGTATATTGTACATAATTTTTGTATGGGGGGGTGTGTGTGTGTTTATAATTACACACATAGTTTATGCATGCACGTGCTCACACACACACACACACTCATACCCTCCTTTCAGCTTTAAACAGTTTATTCTTTGGCTATATATATATGTACACAAACTCTCTCTCTCTCTCTCTCTCTATCTCCCCCCCCCCCCACAAAGGGGTGTGTGTGTGTGTGTGTGTGTGTATAGCTATATACCTGTGGTATGTGTATATGTATATATATGTATATACATATACACATATATGTATAAAGAATAAAGAATGTCTAAAGCTTAAAAAGGTCACTTTGGGCACAGACAGAAGTGCAGGTCCCCACTGTAACTAAGAATGTGCTTTTCAGGAAACATTCTGAGTTCCAACAATCCCCAGGACCAAACAGAAGTTCCCTGTTGGTTCCAAGGGGGAGGGGAATCTAGCTGCTGGCTGGGAGCCTGCAGCCAGGTTCCCCTAAAAACAGGTTCTCCTCCCTCCTAGCCCACTCTGTTTTCAGAATCGGAGAAGGAAAAGAGAGCAGAGGGAATTCATTCTAGGGCTGGAGGGTGGGATAGGTGAATTTAAGCCCCCCTTCTTTGGGGGGGCTCCAATACACCCACCCAGCAGCAGGGGCTTAAAAACCCAAGACCAAATTCCCCCTGCCCCTTTCCCCACTTCTATTCTGAAAACAGCTCAGAGGCTGGGAGGTAGGCGTACATGAGTTACAGATGACTGCTGTGTTTTGAAATGCCTTCATCTGCACACTTGTGCAAAGAAGGTTTAGATTTTCCCCTGATTGACCATTTTTGAAGAGGTCTGCAGCTGTCCACTTGTGTTTGGTCATGGGTGTAGACTGCTTTGTGTGGCCAGATCAGGCAAAAATGGTCACTTCTGTCTGTGCCCTTTCATTTACTTCATAATAGTAATATTTCAGTCAACATAGGTTGACTTTTTTCATGTTTTAACGCCATTGTTAGAAACAAGATAATATTAGGATCAACACGTTGGAAATGTTTTAATAATTATAAAGAGCACTAGTCTACTAGGTATTCTTTCATTTCCAAATATCAGTAGACCATTACGAAGAAAAAAAAATATGAAATGTAAGTGACCTTAGGTTGCAGTGAATGTTAGAAGCAATTGTTGTGCAAATGAGATACGTTCCTTTTCAGATTGTACGCACAATTCTAATGTTTTCTTTGCTTTGGGGTTTTTTTCTGTTTGTTTGTTTTAAATCTCCTTCTGCTGTAACTAAAACTTTACCGTTCTTTCTCACCTCAGATTTCCTTTAGTAACATAATAAATAGATTTATTTATGTCTTTTGTGGCTGGTCTCTTTTTTCTTCAAGTATACTGGACATGACCATATAGGAAGCAATGTCACAGGGTCACCCTTATTGTTGTGAACATGCATAATTACAGTTCATTTCAAATGAACTAAAATATTTTGGCCTTTAAATCAGAAAAAAATGTGACATCTCTTATGTTAAAAAAAGAAACAAAAGAACTGAGAGACAATGAAAATGTGATAAATATTTAATAGTTTCATAGTTGTTAGGGTTGGAAGGGACATCAGAAGGTCATCAAGTCCAACCCCCTGTCCTGGGTAGGAAAGAGCGCTGGGGTCAGATGACCCAAGATAGGTACTTGTACAGTCTCCTCGTGAAGACCTTCAAGGCAGGGGAGTGCACCACCTCCCTTGGAAGCTCATTCCAGATTCTGGCAAACCTTACCATAAAGAAGTTCTTCCTGATGTCCAACCTAGAAAACTGTTCTCTGTCAGCTTGTGGCCATTGTTCCTGGTTATTCCAAGGGATGCTCTGGTAAACAGAGCATCTCCTATTTCTTGCGCCACCTCCTCCCCCCCTGATGAATTTGTAAATGGCCACAAGATCCCCTTTCAGCCTTCTCTTGTGGAGGCTAAAGAGATCCAAGTCCCTCAGTTTCTCCTTGTAGGGCCTTACCTGCAGGCCCCTAACCATACAAGTGGCTCTCTTCTGGACCCTCTCAAGGTTATCCACATCCCTCTTGAAGTGTGGCACCCAAAACTTGACACAGTACTCCAACTGCAGCCTGACCAATGCCACATAGAGCAGAAGTATCACCTCCATGGACTTGTTCGCCATGCACCTGCTAGAGAGTAGTTAGCTTTACTGATTACTTTGTCGCATCGACAGCTCATATTCATCTTGGAGGCAACTATGACTCCAAGATCTCTTTCTGTTGCTGTGCTGCTGAGCAGGTTATCCCCTAGCCTATAGGTGTGTTGGTGATTCCTTCTCCCTAGATATAGCACTTTGCACTTGTCTTTGTTGAACTGCATCCTATTCTTTTCTTCCCACTTTTCCAACCTGTCCAGGTTTGCCTGGATTCAGTCCCTTCCCACTAGTGTATTTATTTTACACCATAATTTCATGTCATCCATGAATTTGGGCAGAGTGCTCCCCACTCCCTCATCTAATTCGCTGATGAACACATTGACTGAGCCTTGGGGGACCCCACTGCCCACATCTTTCCAGGTTGATACTGACCTGCCCACCATCCCTCTCTGGGTGCAGCCCTTAAGCCAACTTGCCACCTACCTGACTGTGTAGTCATCTGTGTCACAGGTGCTCAGTTTGTTTATGAGAATAGGATGAAATACTGTATTGAAGGCCTTCTTAAAATCTAAGTATATGACATCTACCCTGACTCCTGCATCTAAGTATTTTGTAACCTGGTCATAAAAAGAAACTAGGTTAGTCAGGCAGGATCTACCTGCTGGGAACCCATGCTGGTAGCTCTTCAGCATAATTTTTCCTGTTGGCCTCCCAAAATGCGATCCTTGACAATTTTTTCCCAAAGATAGAGGTGAGACTAACCAGCCTCTAATTACCAGGATCCTTCTTCCTCCCCTTCTTGAAAATAGGGACCACATTAGCCCTTTTCCAGTCGTCTGGGACCTGGCCTGGGCACCATGAGCGCTCAAACTACTGTGCCAATGGCTCTGCTATGACACTGGCCAATTCCTTCAGCACTCTTGGATGAAAATCAGCCAAGCCTGCTGACTTAAACACATTCAGCCCTTCAAGTGTCCCTTTACTAGGTTGGTGCTGATTGTTGGTGGGCTGGTGTTCTTTGTATGCCTATCTATAATGCAGCTGGGAGATTTGTCTTGATCCATGTTCAGGAATACAGAGGCAAAAAACTCATTGAAGAGTTCAGCCTTGTCCCTCCTATCTGTCACAAATCACCCTAGCCTGTCCTGTAGGGGTCCTATGTTACCCTGCACCTTCTTTTTGCTCCCTATATACCTGAAGAAGGACTTTTTGTTGTCTTTAGTTTTTGTCACCAGCCTGAATTCCATTGCTGCTTTTGCCTTCCTAACTGACTCCCTGCAAGTGCAATCCAAGAAGTCCTCCTTGGTAGCTATCCCCTGCTTCCACAGCCTGTATGCCTCTTTCTTCACCCCTAGGATTTCCTGGATTTCCCAGTTCAGCCAAAAGGGTTTCTTGGCCCCTTTGCCCCCTTTTGTGTCCAATGGAATTGTCTCCTTCTGTGCCCAAAGGATTGCTCCCTTGAGAAACGACCACCTTTCCTGGACTCCCATCTCGCCAATGCTCTTGATGTTCAATGCCTCACTAACTAATCTCCTGAGAACATTGAAGTTAGCCTTTCTGAAGTCTAGCACTTCTGCCCTGTGGTTACTTCCCCCCGCCAGATAGAGAATTCAGTCAATTGACGGTCATTATCCCCTAGGTTACCTTGTACCCGCAGATCACCCACCAGGTCATCCCCTGTAGCTAACTCCAAATCCAGCAAGGCATTTCCCCTAGTGGAACCATATATCTCCTCTATTAGGTGGAGGCCCTGTATGAATGTTAAGATCCTAAGTGAGCAGTTAGATCTGGCTGACTGCTCCTCCCAGCAGGTGTCAGGGTAGTTTAGGTTACCCATGACAACCATGTCCCTTGAGCTCTGAGAGCTGCCTTGAGAATTCCAGGCCAAGCTCATCCTCCTGGTATGGCATTCTGTAGTATACCCCCATTACCACATGCCTTTAAATTTAGTTTTGAGGGTGAAAATTATTTAGTTATACTTTATGTAGCCATCCTATTTTGCTGTAAAATTCCAGAATTAACTCTTTTGGACTATAGCAGCAACAAATGATTCTTAGAGACTGTCAGATACAGAAAGAAGGTGAAAAAGAAGTAAATAAGGTGTTATGGAGTCCCCTCAGGGAGGGGGAAGTGCTTGCTAAGGATTGGTACAACCTTGTCTGTTCTCAAAGGTTAGGGACAGACATTACAGACAAACCAGTTTAAATGGACAGAAACTGGTTTAAACCTGGAACAGATCAGACATTCAGTGCACATAAACCAGTCTCAAAATGGCCAAAATTGGTTTGAGATAAACCTGGTTGAATGTAATATCAGACTTCACTGATTGAGCTCAAACCAGTTTGTGCAATGTCTATTCCAAACCCCTTCCTGGTTTAAGTTAAACCAGAGTCCTCCAGCATCCCATCATGCTGTCTAGTCAGAGCTGGGTTCTCTGCACCAGAGCAGGGCTGAACCCACCCCTCTGCTCTGTAGCCTAAGCAGAGGTGCGACGGGGTGAGATGCTGGCCAGCATGGCCCTGTTAAGGCAAAGTCATCAAAGAAGGGGTTAATTTTTCCCTCCTTCCCCACTGCATCTGGGGTCTGTCTGTCTGCTGGGGAGCAGAGGGGAAGGGGCTGTGGCAGTGGCTCCTGGGCCTGGCAGACTCCAGATGCAGGGCAGACAGGACCAGAAGAGATGGAGGGAGGAATTAACTCTTCTCCCTGCCCCCTTCACCATAATAGGGCCACGGGGTGTGGAAAGGGGTTCTGTTCCATGTTGGGGGGATTTTTCCCCATCTTTCTCCTCTCCTGAGGGTGGGGAGGAGGACTCCTCTTCCTCCTCCCCTCCTCCGCCCCTACTGTGGGCTGGAAAGGGGGCTCTTTCTTAGGCTGCCTGGCCTGGCCCTGGCCCTGGCCCCAGAGGGGGACTCTTCCCCTCACTCTTCACCCCCTGTAACTGCAGCTCAGTTGCAGTTGCTCCCTGCACCCTGGCTGGTCTGGGCAGTGCTGCACAGAGAGCCCCCCTCCCTGCCCCAAAGCAGCAATGGGAGGTGGAGGAGGGGGAAGCGTACCCCCCCCAGCACTGAACAGAGGCCCCCTTCCTGCCCCATGGTGAGGAGTGGGGAGAAGAGTCTCCCTCTGGGGCTGGGAAGCCTCTCAGAGCCCCCCTGTCCACCTCATGCCAGCAGGGGGGAGAAGAAGGATGGGGAAGACACCCCCTAGCACTGAACAGAGCTCTCCCTGCCCCTTGACAGTGGGGAAGAGGGAGGAGGGAGAAGAGTTCCCCTCTTGGGCTGGGCAGCCCTGGGTACTGGGATTGCTCTCGGCTGTCAGGTAGCCACTTGGATGGGTATTGTTTTCCCCTCCTCCCCCAGGGTCTGGCCACACTCTCTCTTTCCCCACCCTCTGAACCCTGCAGGCCAAGGTTGAGGTTTAAACCCCTCCTCAGTCTTACTCAGGCCTGCTGGGCCTGGCCACACACCCTGCACCTCCCCTCAGCTCAACTTCCCTGTGGAACGGAAGTCTGCTCTAGCGCTTCTGAGCTTCTGGCCTGAGCCACTGCAGGCATATGCCTGCATTTCCAGAATGAAAAGGGAACATCTATTCACTTGGAAACTGGTTCACTCTGTGCAAGTTAGACTAACCTGCAAAGATTGAATCAATTCAGGCTCGGGCTTTTTGAATGTCTGGCCCTAGCCAAAGAGTGCCCCCAAAGCTAGACCAGGCATGACTTCTAGAGCACGGGGGCTCAGCCTCCTCCTTCACACTCTCACCCTGCCCTTTTAGCCCCCCACTTCGTCTGATTCTCCATGAGCCTGACTTTAGTGAGCATCTAGTTGCACTCCTGAGAGGGACTTTGCCTCTTGTTGAGGACACCAAATGCTACTTGAAATTCCAAGTAGCAAACAGCTTTTGTTCAATTAAGGTATTTACTGGGGCAAAGGCTACCCAGCCAAAGATTCTCTGCCCCTTTTCAAGGAGTTAAACAGTTTCTCTGGTTCCAGTCCTGCCCACACAGTCTAGAACACCACCAAAGATAGCTCTCATTGTTCTATTTTCAGTTTTCCCAGGTCCCTAGCCCCCAACTCCTTTACTGTCTCTGACTCCACACTCTTTCTTCAGACTGTTCCTTTTCCCTTCCTGCATCTCAAGAACTGACAGCCTGCTTGTTCACACTCCTCGCTACATTGCTGTGCTCACCTCATTCAACTTCTCTCCAGTCTCCCTTGAACATCTCACTTTTGTTGATATGTCAACACAGCTATTGCAGACTCTGTTGATAGTAGAGCTCCATCTTGCCCCACACGTGGACAGATCTCTTTAAGCCATTCTTTCCCCATGTGCTAGCTTTATGGGACAAGCAAGGCATGCAACATTATAATGAGATGAACACAGCTAACAGAAATATTATAATCCATAGGTCATCACTTCGGGTTTTTCCTATTGAAATTAAATAATTAATCCAGTGGTTGAATGTGTTGTGTGTGTCACATTTGTATATGCAGACTATGATAAAATCCCCCTCTGTCTCTGTCCCTCACTTGGGGCAAACCAAATGACCTCTCTATTTCCTGGTTTTATTTTTGGTTCAGCCTGGTTAGTTGGGTACCCGGCTAGATAAATTCCTAGGAAGAGAGGGAAGTGCATTCTTCCTCGGCGGGTGTTTTGAACAAGGCAAGCAAATAACCCAGGCTCCTGCCTGGAGATTGGCTGCAAGTGAAAAAGAACACTGGAAACTAGCCAAAAGTTAAGAATTATGTGTAGGCCAGTCACATCTTAAAAGGATCATTGAGTCCAAGACTGTATAAGACTTACGTGCTTATGTCTGCTCAAAGTGTATTCTGACTACCTCATTCTAACCCACCCCCTCTCTCTGATCAATAAAGGTGTATCAGGTTACAGTGTGCCTTGTCGAGCTACTGTGGGTAGAGAGAATATAGAAGCCTTTTGCTCCCAACTTGGCTTTTTTATTTTCCCTCAGTTACCTGATGCTAACTTTGGAAGCTTTGGGCTGAAAGAAGCACCCAGAAATATTACTGAGGGCAAAGCACCCCCAAGGTTTCCATTGTCTGTGCACCCCAGGATGTACAGAGCCCTACCCAAAACCAGTGCCCAGGCAGTGGCAGCATAGCCCAGGCTTGCGGGTGCTCTCCAGGAAGTGGGACAGCCCAAGGGAGACTCCTAAAGCATGGTTTTGTGCCTGAAACAGTGAGGTAGATGGCTCTGCATAGTAGCACCTCCTACTGTGCTGCCACACAGACATAAAAAATGTCAACTTAATCATTGACACAGCCATTGTTGTCAAGTAGCAGTTTCTAGTTCTTAGTAAGTAAGAGCAGTCTCTGATACCTCCAAGCCCTTAGTAGATAGTCTATTAAAAAGGCCTTAACATATTAACCAAAGGAAACTGTACACAATTGTGTTTGCTAATAAATCAAATGTGAACCAGGGTTGTAATTTTTGCAGCAGCAGAAAGATTTCTTTTTAGCTTTTCTTTGCAAAAAATGCCAGAATTAATGCAGTATCATGTTTGCACAGTGCAGTGTCATGGACCTGCTTTCTTTATCCTGCAAATCAGAAAATAGATCTAGTCTTTATCTAGAACATAGATAACCTCAGTACGAGTTTCAGAGCTGAAACAGGCCAGCCTCTCTAACTGAACTAAAATGTTATTCATTATTAGGTAATTGATGGGTATTAGCTTCATCATGACTATGTTTTTAGCCTCACTATTTCTATAGTTCCTGTATTTTTTCCTAATTACAGAGAACTTAGTTATCTTTATTTAAAATACTTGTTGACTTCCACTTGACATTTTCATTATTAGTTATGCTCCTAGGGTCAGATTTTACTCTACCTATTGAGCAAATAATTGGACTTAAGTAGCTTAGTGTGATTCCTTTCCAGCCTGCTCAAGTCCCTTAAAAAAGAAAAAAACACACTAGTACAAACAATGGGCAGGTCTTCATTCTCCTCATTGCTTTTTTGTGACTTACCTTTAAGGGGTGGATAGCTCTGTGTTATAAAAATAGATGCATCCATTAATGCTTATCTTACCATGTGGGTTCAGATGTTTCTGTTTTTTGTGAACCAGTGGTGGTGAAACTAAAAATATAAAGACCATTCATGAGATACCAAGAACCACAAATAGTTTTGGGATATAGCTTTATACTTTGTGGCTTACATCAGAAAGTGGCATTCTATGGCCCGTATGCTTGATCTGGCCAGCTGAGCTATTTTATTTACCCCATTGAGCAGGAAAGTTTTTGCTGTGTTTCAACAGTGGGGTTTCATCCAGGTAGTGGACAGAAGGAGCAGCACTGTGCAAAGAAAGCAGTGATTATGGCTCTGGCTCTGGCAGCAGTACCGTAGGCCAGGTTAGAAGAGGCCCACACTTTAAGCTAAGATCTGCTAAAGTGCCCCCAGTGCAAAATATTGCTGACCCCTGGGTTTGATTGTCAAATGTGCATCTCAGCTACAGGCTTCTCAGTTAACATTGTCAATATGTGTGAGATAAAAAAGTAAGATCGGGGGTTGAGATATAACTGATTAAATAATGACCATATATATCATATAATACAAAAGGAAAATGGTTTAAAAATAATCTGTGAAAGTTTGTGTTTTAGTTCATTGTAAAATGGTAGGACCATTTTTCCATTTCTATGTCTTGGGTACTGCCACTGATTTTCTCCTTCCAGCATTTCGGGAGTTGGTACAAGACAGTGTACCAAACTTAACAATTTCTAGTGAGACCTCGCTATTTCTTCTGATTTCAGTTTCTCTTTTATTTGACTATGTCACTATCTTCTGGACAAGAGCAAGGACTATATGTGCATTATTCACAGAAGTGGAAAAAATGCTGAAAAGCATTATCTCTGGCTAAGAGGAATAGAAATAAGAAATGCAAGCAAGCTGTTAACTAATCCTCTTTAAACCCTTACTGAAGTATGACTTCTACAAAAAGTGCATCCTTGGCTACTTTGCCTACTTTTGAAAGACATGAGCAAAGATGGGCTCTTAATTCCATCTAAAGAATATTCCATGTGCTAGCCTGTCTCAAATTTGTTCTGGTTTTGACCTCCATAATTTTTCTTTCATTTGGTAACATTCTTAATTTGTGTCTCTAACAGAACATCTTAACATGTATTTAGAAAAAAAGAGTTAATGAATTAAACTTTGTCTTCCTTATAATCTCGTAGTAGTAGGGCCACTTTATTGATGAGGAAACTGAAGCTAATAGAAGTGATTTTAATTTTTCCCCAAATCATGCCAGTTGGTAGAAGCTAATTGAAACCAGCTCTACTGGACTACTAATTGAAGCCAGCTTTACTGACTCTCATTCTGTGCTGCTTTGCATACACTTTGCTGCAAACTCTTAAATACATCATCCTCTTTGATGCTTATAAAATACAGTGTAAAAGGTTAGTTTCCCTTGTTGTTTATTCAAGCTCTATAAAGTATGTGTGTATATGTGTACACACACACACTCACAGAGTAGTTCTCACCTTTCATCATAATTTAACCTCTATTATTTTATTCATTTTTGCTTCTCTTTCTTAAATTCTAGTTGAACTCAGTTTTCTTAATGCTTCCCTGTCCAGATCTCTAGGACATGATAATACTGTTAGAGGAGGGACTATCTTTTCTGTGATGTGTCACTTGTTCTACATCCTGAAACTATTAAAGGAGGAATTATTTGCTGCAATATTTCATTGTACATGCCTATGAAACTGGTTGCCCCAGGCTTATTGTTGGCATCACTTTTTTTCTCTCAAGTGTTACCTTCCTTTTGAATAGCTAATCTACCTTATTTACCTTAACTGCTTGCATTTTACCAGGTTTAATCTGTTTTATTGTTTCCTGCCCATATTTACAATCACTCTAAGATCTTCCTCAAATATCTTGGCCCTTAGTAAAGGTTGCAGCATTTCCCATTGTGGAGAGGTCTACAAATTTAATTAATGTTCTGTTCACTATTTCTTTTGGGTGATTAATATAATGTTCCTTTAAAAAGTATACCCATCATTAATCTGGCACAAGTTCTTTGGAATGCACCACTAACATAAGTAGTTTAAAGTGCTGAAGTTTAGCTATAACCCATAACTTCCCCTTACCATCAATCTTCAAAGGCAACAGTCCTCTCTTGTATCTTACTTCTGTTGCAAAGCTCAAGATGAGCTAATTGCAGCTAAACTAGAACATGGAATCTCAATAATTTGACAGAGCCAGTGGATAAGAACATTTTATCATAAAGCCCCTGGCAGATGCACTCCAAACTATCGTGCTTTACTTAAAGCACTATAAATTAAAGTATAAGTGAACTGAACAGACCTTCACTGTTCAGTGTGTGGGTTGGGAGGGGGGTTGAAGCCTGTCTGCATGGGCTGCTGGGGGCACTCACATGCCATCCTGCCCTCCCCCCACCAGCTGGTGACTGTCAGCATTGGTTGCAGGGGGAGGAGGACCCCAGACCCCTCTTCCCACAATCCTCCTGCCTGGGCTGCACTATGGTGTGGCCTGGCAGAGCCAGCTGCAGGGAGAGGAAATGAGTTTTGCCGGAGGCTAGAGAAAGCCCTGCACAATGCTGCCTAGGATAGCAGTGATCATGTTTTATGTTAACCCTTGATAGGATCTACCAGACATTTGATAAAGTGCTCTAACAGAAAGCACTTTAGATTAGTATGCATCCATCAAGGGGTAACGTGACCTGTGATCTGCCGTTCTCAGAGCGCTCTAAGAGCTGTGAATGTCTGTTCAGTTATGGCTCTAGAGCACTTTATGCCTGCTTAATGTATGGTGTGTGGCATCTGTACCCAGCCAGAGTTGTTACCATTTTGCAGCAGACTCACACTTTTTTATCAAATGGCCATAAAAATCCAAAACTTTGTTGCCATTGGGCGTGCCCCCACAAGCAGGACCATGTGTTTCTTCAGGGATAAAGAGCAGTAGCACAATGTCTGCTGCTGCCACTTGTCCTTGGGGAATGCTTGTGCCACACACACTCTGGCACATGGCGTGTAACTTCCTGTCGGGTAGGGGAGCCTGGAGCCAGCAACTGTGCTGGCCCCAGCAGCCTATCTTGGGTTCTGGGGGCCTCTGGGAGATACAGCCCTGGCAGTCCTGGAGCAAGGAGCCTGGCTGGCAGCTGGAGCATGGGCATGCACATAACTTTTCTTAAGTGTGGGGTTTTTTTGACCCTGGGATCATCTGGGGTCCAAAAAAACCCCTGTACTACCGATTAGCAGCATGGGGAATGCCTGCATGTGTCGTGTGTGTGGTGTGCGGCAGCACCACATACTATATGTCTGTGCTCATCTGGTCACACCCATTAGGATCAACTGTTTCACTGAATTCACTAGTGACTTTTCAAATTGTTCATCACTGAATTACCTGCTTTACTCTCTGTATTTTGTTGACAGTCTTTTTTTAGCTGGTTTATTCATTTTGAAGCTCTTACCCTTATTTATGGGAATCTTCTTCAAAATCAGCAACGTATATCTAACCTTATTACTGTGTTATAACATGGTGTGTTTTCTTGTTTTTTAAGGTATAGCTCTACAGTAAACTGAATATATATGTCAAGAGTGCAAAATGCAGCACATTTTGAAGCATTTCTTGTCAATTAGGAAAGCTCGCTTGGCTATGTGAATTCTGTCTAAGACTTCACAGAGAATTCCTCCATTAGAAATGTTTGTTCCAGTTGTCAAATACTTTTTATTTGACCCTATTTCCACACTCAGTTGGAAACTAATCATCCCTGTATCTTATCCAGTGGTGAACAGCTGTAAGCTCAGTGACATCTACATTTTCTTCCCGTAAAAAATACTTCTAAACTTCAAAGGCAGCAAGGAACTGACTTTAATGCTCTGACTGGAGATGGATTGTATACCTCTGTGTACTGACATGTGCCTGATTTTCAAGAGTAGGCTTTACTCGCACCTTGGAGTAAGAAGGATAGAAAGAAATAGACTGCCTAACTAAGTGTGTACTTATTTAAGAACCTATTCATCTTGTAACAGGAGCTGCTCTTTAGGATCTCTTCCAGCCTCTACTTTTTTGTCATATTATTTGTCCTCCAGGACAGTAAAAAGCTCAGAAACCAGTGGGTGGCAGCCATTGACAAATATAGAC
The DNA here is from genome assembly GCF_001723915.1 of Gavialis gangeticus. NCBI lineage: Eukaryota > Metazoa > Chordata > Crocodylia > Gavialidae > Gavialis > Gavialis gangeticus. Next base: position 119,558,457 of record NW_017729032.1, read on the forward strand.
ATTTTAATAGTGACCATGATTTTCAGAGTATTGTTTAACAATTAAGTTCTCTGTTTTGTACCCATCTAGTATGATAAAATTAATTTTGAGCTTTCATGTTACTGTGTTTGTAGCATTTGGAATGGCACAATAATAAAATGCCATCATGCTCCATGTAGTATATAGTAGTAAAATTATATGCCAGCCATTTGTCTTCTCAGGAACAAAAGTGAAAACAAGGAGCTTGAAGTATAGTACGCCTGATTTATTTGCATCATGGAAGTCTTGCCGATGGGGATATACAGAAAAAAGAATTACAAACCATCAGAGAGGGAGCAAATGTCTTCTGCCTTTATAACTGTTGATGGGTAGAAGATGATGAAGAAAAAAAAATTGCAAATAGGGCAAATACACTTAAGTGTCTCTGCCTTAAAATGACAGAGTAGGAGACGTGATTAGTTTGATCTGGCACTGCACCTGTTTGTACAGCAGTTAGCTGTGAGCTATCCGACATCTTAAGACTCAGTTCTCAGTAGACTGATGAGAATCAGCATGTCATCTTGGAGGCTTTCCTCTTGAAATATTTGAGCAGAGAATACCAGAATAAATGTTCTTACATCCTTTATACAGCCATTGCTGAAAGATAGCTTATTACTGGAATGATTGACTTATGCTTTGCCCTTTACTGCTCAGTGTGTAATCTGTTTTTATGCCTCTGGGAGATGGAGTTGTAGGTCTCCTAATATGTCCCTATCACTAGTTTTTAATATGTTTTAAAGTGGAAACTGTATATTTTACCTATATTTTTAATGTTATATGTCTATGAAGGGTATCACTAACAATAAGCAGTGTAAAAGATCTTTAGAAATGCCCATAGAAAGATGTTCCAATAATGTTAATATATGCTGTGTATGTACACTTTATAAAATATGCATTGTGCATACTTGTATGTGTGTAACATGCTCACATGTCTGCATTTCCTCTTATGAACCCAAAAAGATTTTATCAGATAGTTCAACTTTTAACAGCAAAGGATCTTTTTTTCAGTCATTTCCCCCAGAATGAGCATATAGAACTTGAAAACTAATTGAAGCTAGAAAGGCTTTGGGGCTAGAGACAGATATTCAAAAATAGCCTCTCTCCATTAGTTCAAGCTCTTCTTAAACAGCTTTTCCAAGGAAGGACATTACCAGGTACCTGTTCGTTCTGCGTTTGCCTTGTCTCCCACAGCATGGAGGTAGCCAGCATGTGGTCTGCTAGCTAATGCTGAGAGGTGTCTGCACAGATGTGATGCAGTCTCTGCAGCCAGGGAGCAGGGGGAGGGGCCAGCCCTGCTGTGGAGCAGAGAGCCCCGCTCAGTCCACAGAGCATTCAGAGATGGTGGGGGAGTCTAGTTTAATTTAAACCAGCAAGGGATCTGGGACAGACAGCGCATAAACTGGTTTGACCCAAATCAGTTAAACCTGGTTGAATGTAGTATCAGACTTATCTCAGACCAGTTTCAGCCATTTTCAAACTGGTTTATGCGCACTGAACATCTGTTCTGTTACAGGTTTAAGCCAGTTTCTGATCACTTAACTGGGTTTGTGTATAATTTCAGGATGTCTGTCCCTAGCCTAGGTGACTCTTACCTGGTAGTTCAAGTTGGTCTGTTTTAGGTTCAGATTTTGTTTTTGGAAACAAAAACAAAGAGTTTCTAAGAAAGTAAATTGAGAAGACTCTTTCTGTAGGTAATGATTTTGCATGACAGTACACAAGCAAGAAAGATTGTTCATTACCCAATTCTCCCAGGAAAATGAATACATGGTGTCCTGAAGAACAACAGACTTAGGCTTTGTCATCTTACCAGGAAAAGGGAATTCTGGATTCAACAGTCTTCCAGTACTAATGCCCTAGCTCTGACATCCAGATGTTCAAGTTCTGTGATTGCCAGCAGAAAGAGCCCAGATACATTTATTTTTTTTGAGTGTGCGCAGACAGAGTGGCAAGATCCTAAAGCATGTAGGATCCAAACTACCTGAACTCAAAATAACACAATGATTTTGGGTCAGAAGTAAATGGTAAAAAACATGTACAGGCAGGCAGGAAGGTCTGCAAGTTGAACCCACTGTCACTCATGGCAAATTACTTTGTGTAATTTCTCCATATATAACTCTAACAGTGTTTTGTTTGTTTGTCTAATCTTATATCTTGTCTATTCACCTCTCTCTCCCTCTCTCTCTCTCTCTCTCTCTTTAGAGTACCATTTCTTAACTTGGCTTATCAGGTTTCCTTTCCATCATTGGCAGAGAAATTCCCTAGTTTGTAGGGAATTGGATAGCTCATGGCTAACTGCTGTACAAACAAGTTCAAGAGTGCCAGATCAAACTAACAGAAATGCCCTGCTTCCATGTTCAGAGCCTTGATCTTTGGCTCCTAAGTGCCTGTGAACTGTGATGCTTCTGAAAGTGATCATCACTACCATTATTTTCATGGCTCTACCTGGATGGCCAAATTCAAAACAGATTATTTTAATTGCCCCTCACCTCTCCCCACCCCCAAACACTTCAGTTGGTTTGTTCCATGGGCCTCGGGACCTTGAGATAAAATACAGATCACCCTCTCAGTCTACCTTTCTCTTTCAAACTCATAAAGACCTTTCCTCAAGCATATCATTGTGAGTCTCTAGATCAGACAAATGAGCAAAGTAGATTTATGTAGAAAAGATTTCCCACCAAGCTTACAGAGAAGGTTGGAGAAGACATTTATGGACCACAGCACAAGCATTTAAACCTGGGTCTGATTGACCTACCATACTGGGGGGCAGGTAGAAGTGGGTGTGCCTTTGACAGATTTCATGTTTTGATTCAAGTCTTTTTCAAAAGAATCTTAAAATCCCTTCTAAATTCAAATTCCATTTGACTCATCTTTCTTTGATGGCCTTTAGGCTTCCCTCCCCCATCTTTTGCTTTCGTGTTGTTAAAAGCTCTCTACTTATGGAAACCACTTTCATAGAAAAATAATTTCCCAGTGGCGCATAAGTCCTCTACTTCTGTTAATATGCTCACCTATTAAAAGTTTCTCACTGAAATAGGGGGTTTTTTACATTTATTAGAGGATGAAAATGTTTCAATACTACATATTTCACTGTTAGATGCATAATCTCAATTTTCATCTAGCAGATACAGTTGGTTAAATGGGTTTTTTTCCCTATACATTTCCTATATGTTTTTGTATATTTCATTTGACTTGCAGGCTTCCATTATGTTAAACATACCATCAGTGTGCTACATTAAGTACCCCAATCTGAGGAATATCATTACATTACTAGTTGGTTACAAAATGCTTCTAGTGTATCTTTAATGTAGCAATACAGCAACAATAGGATTATAATGGCTCCTTATCACTGCTGGGCTGTGATAATCAAAAAGAAGTACAGTAATAAATGCATCAAGATTGCAAATACACACATTCTCCTTGTATGTGATTGAGGATGTTGATGAAACCAAATGCATGGAAAATATAATTAGAATATTTTGATTTATAATGTGGCAGTAGATACGCTAACACTATTTTCAATCTCACTGAAGTTAAACTTGGATCACTTCAAATTTTAATGTACCAGAAAATCAATATTAGGAACATTTTATAGACACACTAATACACCATTCAAATTTATGATTTCCAGATATTCATCAGATCTCCAGTGACTCTTCCAAGATGAGCTGTCCCCATCATGTGTGATGATAAAGGCATCTGGTTTAGAGATATAAGATTATCAGAAATAAGATTGCTTCCTATTTTCAGATTCATTGACACTATTATTATAAAGCAGAAGTTGAGACCTGCAATACATATTCATCTATAACAGTCACAATTATCTTGCTGGTTCCTGTCTTGTTATAGAGTTTGTAACAATGTTTGATTCATATGCAGCTTTTAATGAGGGTGTAGTCTAAGTAGACGGCCATAGTTTGTTGTTGGTTTTTTTTTATTTCTGTAATACCTATCTGACTTAAGTTTATATTTATGTCCTTGCTCTGTAGGTATGTTGTATAGTTTGAAGCATGCTGTGGCAAAGTGGGGTTCTCTGGCTAGCTGCAGAGCTAGTTTCCCACCTGCCTCTGGGCACACTGCCCACCTGTCTCACCCACCATGCCTTGTTGTTAATTAATTAATTGTTGTTAATTAAGGTGGGAGGCTGCCCATTGTATACCCCGATATTGGGGGGCTATCCATGACTCCATTCCACCCTTCTAGTCCTAGCCCTAGCTTTGACCAGTCGAATACCTCGGTTGGGTTTTTGCCTCCTGCCTGCACTTAGGGATCGGGGTCCCCCATTCCTGGCTCAGGTGCTCCTGGAAATGTGCCTGGCCCTGTGGGGTCACTCCCCCAGCAGGCTCAAGCACCTCCAGAAACTTACCTGGCCTACCCTGCTCTGTTGGAATATGGCCCACCTGAAGGTGAGGGCTGGGGTTAAGGCATCCCTACTCCCCTTTCACCGGGGTGGTAACTGGCCTGGCATTTCCTGGGGGCTCCCAAGCCACTGAGAACCCCACCAGGCCACCCACTCCCAGTAGGGTGAAGTTTTAGGTCACGCCTAGGACCAGGAGCCTCCAAACCATCCCTTACAGCTAATCCCTTACCTCCAGGATGTTGTGTTCAGCCTAGTAGCCAGGCAGTGTTACTGCCTGCTGCCTATTTATATAGGCAGTCATGGATCTAAAATGGCTGCCACAATTAAGTACCTGCTGGCTGCTTGGTTTGGCCCTTAAAGTGGCAGCCACCAACAGTGCCCTGCCACACGTGCTTAAATCATTTTTGGTGGGCAAGATGTAGGATATTTCATACTTTCTATAGTTACTGTATAAGCAACATTAAACAAGTTGGCAGACATTTAGATCTCTTTGCATTGCATTGTCCAGAACCATTTGGGAGAAGAAACTTATTGTGGACAAAGTGACACATTTCTGATCTTTATACACTTCATGCGACTAACACAACAGTCGTAACAGAGAATCAGTTTTGGAAGTTTACATCTACTAAGATAATCACTCTTTATAAAAAATGTTCTTAAACGTATAAATTACACTTTTCCCTTTACTGTTTTTCTCCACTTTTGCTTGGCCCCACTGACCAACTCCCCCTCTTCCTACCCCAACGGGGAGCTTATTGCTACTGGGCGTGATATCACTTGGTTCAACCTGAAGGCCTTCCCTGACCAGTAGAATAAGAAACTGGCTTTTTTCCTTGGGCAGAGAACATCAGTAATTGTCCTGAGCTTCAGGGTATCAAGTTTTCATCAGTCTTTTCTGGCACCACTAGCATGGAGAAACATCTGATATCTCTTGTTTCCCTCAACACTGTACTTTTATCTATAGTGACCCATTATTTATGATGCACTGTGGCTTCTTCCAGGTAAAGTGATTCCTGTAAAATTTGTAGATAAATTTTGTGAAAGCTCTGTCCTTGTTTTTGTATCTGGTTTTCTCACCTTCAGTCAAATGTGATACCACTCAGCAGCACTGGTGGCATAACATTTAAAAATCAGTCTGTTTTCTGGTATCTTTTTTTGGATTTCCTCAATAGAATACTGTATAGGATGGCTTCCTAGCTAAGTTGTAAGGAAGTGCTGAATTGTTGAAACAGCAGGATGACACTGAAGAGGCTTTGTGCTCCAGAACAAGCTTTTAATTATTTTGAGCGAGTTCAGCAGTGCTGAAATCTATACTGCAATAGTCAAAATGATAATTGGATATTTATAATAAAGCCATATACTTGAGTGAATTAAGCAGCTATGACTTCAGCTTTCCTGGTTTACTTGCAGTATTTGGATGATTAACATCCCAGTTTGAATACTATTTTCTCTTCCATCTCTGCCTATCATTGTATTGCCCTTGTGGATAGTATTATTAGAGGGCTATTCTTTTGAGTAGAAATTAGGTTTTTCAATGCAGCACACAAGCTGAATTTATCATGTATTCCTGCAAATAGCATTTTTTGTTTCCCTTTTGAAAGGCAGATTGAAAGCTTCCTCAATACCATTTTCCTAAGTTGCAGTTATCAGTTGCTAATTGTTTTTTCAGTAGAAAAAAAATTATTGTGCTGTTCCTGCATTCAAACTTAATGTATATTCCCCAGATCAACATACTTTGTGTGTAAGAATTTGGATATTTGTAACATAAATTGTAAAAGGCCAAATATCTATCTAATCAGATTTTATACTGTACATGTTACAGTGACATCTTTGTGTGGCCAAATCACAGGCTATCTTGCATGCCTTGTTGTAATGCTACTTTGATCAACCTCTCTGCAAGAAGAAAGATATATTAATAAAGGATGACTTCATGAATGTATCTGGAGGCAAAGTTTGTGTGGTGGAAGAGAGCTAATACTGTGCTTAGTATAGAACTTATCTGTGATGTTTAAACACAAGGACACCTTTGTGATTATGATATTTAAATGGTAAACTAACAAAGAACCTCCCACTCTTCCGTCCCAACTGACAGAAACACTCTCTTTCTCTCAGAACAGAGAGTCCATTCTTTCTCATGCAAAAGTTGACTAAAGCCAAGAGAATCTCATTTAGGTCTTGTCTACACCATTGTGCTCTAAAATGCTAGCGTAAAGCATGGCCTGCCCACTCACTCCTTTTCTGACTTCACCAAATCACAGAAATAAGGCAATATAGCTACCTTAGAATAATGAAGAGCATGTGCTGATAATCATGGCCAAGACAAAGAACTGAAAAACATGTGATCAGGGCTATTTTAATATAATGAACATTGCCTTGTTTCTGGGATTAGGGGTGCATGGTGCAAGTGGGCAGTGTATTAAGGCCAGAGCCGAGCTAAGTAGGGTGGGGGGCCCAGGACAAATCAGCCCATGCATGGCCCCACCCCCACTCTGATCCCACATGCCCCAGACCCAAAGAAGCTGTTGCCACCATTGGCAGCAGTGGTGGGGGGTAGCAAGTGGCTAGATGTGGAGCAAGCAGCAGTGGCACAGTCACCACAGCTGCTCCACACAGCTCCACTGGGCCCCCCCAGTGCCAGGAGGCTGGGCTGGGTGGGAAATGAGGCCGGATAAGGAAGATATGGGGGCTTTTGCCATGGCTCCCCCAGCTGTGCTCTGCATGGGCTGTGCTGAGCAGACTTGGGTGCTGATGCTGGCCTCAGCCAGCAGTAGCAGCATGCTGTCATCCTGCATGCAGATCCAGGGACCCATGCCCCATAGGAGGGCTGCAGGGCTGTGCCAGACTCCTCCCAGGGGACACAGGCCCCCAGATCTGCATGCAGGAGGACAGCAGGCTACTGTCCCTCCCCCAGAACACTGGGATTGGAAGGGACTTCAGGAACAAATCACAGACACTGGCCAGCTACAGATGATCATATCAGATCAGTCTTTCCACCCCTCTTCTCCCTCCCTCTTCTTAGTTTCTGTTTCCCTGCAAGCCCGGCTCCAAAACTTCTGAAACATTTCTGATGGTTTCATTTTGTTTCAGAGATGTTTATGGAGCCTTCCATTTGGTTTCAGATTCGGTGTTTTGGGCGCCGAAATGGGCCGAAACACCTCCAAAATGAAATGGCTGCTGAAATTTTGAACAGCCCTACAGTGTATACTTCTTGGAGGTGCTTCTGCCCAGAGGTAAGGGAGGCAAGCCTCAACTCAGAAGTTCCTTCTTTTGTATCAGTGTAGGCTCAAGCAACAGTTATAAATATGTTTGTGATTAATGCTATACTGACACCTCAAGTCAAAATCCTTCTTTCATCAATGTAAAGAAGTTAACTTGCTCCAAGACAAATGGAGGAAGCAGGACCTTACTGGGTGAATGACAGCTAGAGAGGTAGCCTGAGGAATGCTTTGTTCACATATAGTTTCATAGTTTCATAGTTTCTAGGGTCGGAAGGGACCTGAGCAGATCATCTAGTCCGACCCCCTGCCATGGCAGGAAGAGCACTGGGGTCAAATGACCCCAATAAGGTGGTCATCCAACCTCCTCTTAAAAACCCCCAGGGTGGGAGCCTGCACCACCTCAC
>NW_017729032.1:119567028-119590853 GCF_001723915.1 Gavialis gangeticus
CAATGTCCCCAGGCAGTTCCTTTAGGACTCTAGGGTGAAGATCATCTGGGCTGGCTGACTTAAAGACGTCCAGCCCCTCCAGAAGCTCCCTAACTAAATCCTCACTCACTCTAGGCCCTGGTGAGCCCCCCCTGGGGCCCGAAGGGGGCCCAGCAGGGAAGCGGCAGTTCTGGTCCTTACTGAGGAAGGCAGAGGCAAAGAAGTTATTAAATATGTTGGCTTTGTCATCTGGCGTGACAACCAGGTTCCCCATCTTGTCCTGCAAGGGCCCCACATTTCCTGGGGCCTTCTTTCTACTCCCTATGTATTTAAAAAAGGAATTCTTGTTGTCCTTAATCCAGGAAGCCAGCCCCTGTTCCATCTCTGCCTTGGCCTTCCTAACCATTCCCCTACATCCCCAAGCAACTGTAGAATAGTTCTCCTTAGTGATGAATATATTACTGGGCATGAAATAGGTTTGGGTTCAGTGACTTAGACTCCAGTAGCTGAGAAAGTGGCAAAACAACTGAGAAAGTGGCATCATTTAGACATCTTAGAGGTGGAATATGAGATGCCCAAACTGTTTTAAACAACTTTACCACTGCTGGAAGAGCTCTACTAGTAAACTAGCATGCCCATTGCTAGTTATGAAATAGAAGAAGGTCTATATGGAGGCTACCACAGAATCTGATTAATTGTTCTTCTTCTGGGGTAAAAAGTGGGGGTGGTTCAGTAGAAATTTGACAGATTGCTTGTGTTTAATCTATTGAGGGAGTCAATAATTATGACTGCCCCCTTCTTTGCAGTAAGTCCAAACTAGAAAAATCCTGAAAATGTCCAACACTAAACATCTAGAGAGTTAGTATTCTTGTTATTGATAATTTGTTATGGGTTTTTTGTTTTGCTTTGTTTTATGCATTGTGAAAGATGATGTACCAAGAGTTAAAGATGGCTTGGAAATTTTGGGGAGAATTTGGGGAGCCAAAATAAATCTCGAGATTGTAGCTAAAGATGATGTTTTGCTCAAATAATAAGGAAAGTTGGAGATGTAAAATGACTTTGAAAGAAGGAATCTTAGCTTGGGCTGACAGTAGTGCATCCAGGATAAAACAATGCAAAGCTTAGATATGCAGAACTGAACTGGAAGAGGAATAAATGGTCTGGTGCAGAGAAGTAAATACTAGGGCTGTGTGCAGTGTCAGTCACTGATTCAGTTCGGAGGAGATTCAGCCCAATTTGGCACCTGAATCTATTAATCTGAATCAAACCAGGAGACCCATTAATCTCTCTGAATCAAATTGGAAGCCTCCAATTCAGTTTGGAGAGATTTGATGATTTGTTCATAGACATAGTTTTATGTTGTTTTACATACCGCAAGGTACCAGGTGGCTCATAAATACTGAAATGGTAGGGAGGATGGAGCGTCCCACAGGAGTGTAGAGGGGCACCCCCCCCCAGCTCAGTAACTGGTGCCTCCTGGGTCGGGGGGGTACCTGGGGTCCTCCCGTGGCTGATTGCCAAGCTTGGGTATGGGGGGGGGGGTCCCCTGCATGCTTGGCAGCAGCCCTGGAAGTGGACTGGAAGTACTTCTGGTTCACTTCTGGGTCCGCTGCCAAGTACACGAGCCTCCCCCCCTCCCCCTGTGCGCTGCTGTGGGATGCTCCATCGGCCCCACAAGCTGCGCACGGTACCTCAAGATACGTAGAAAAACATATAAAGCTGTGTCTATGGCTGAATCACAGATTCTCCAAATCAGAATCAAATCTTCGGATTCGGCCAAATCCAATCAAGACAGTGATCTGAATCAGCTAATCAAATCACTGTCCCCTGAATCAGGCTGAATCCAAATCTGAATCAAACACAGCCCACTTTGCACACCCTTAGTAAATACCATGCCATTTTGCTTTTCAGGCAGAATGAAATGTCAAAGTAGCAAACTAAATCCATGAAAACAATTTCTAAGGGCATACGCAAATGTTCCTAGGACATGATCTATGATCACGCAGCTTGCTTTAAGGCACATGATCATAAATCAGGTGCCTGCTTATGCACATGTTTGCTGGTGATCAAAACTGGGGAGGGGGAAGGGGCAGGCAGGATCAAGGAGGCTAACAGGTCCATGGGAGAAAGGGGGTGTTGTCTGTCAGGAAGCGGGGGGGGGGGGTAGGAGAAGGTCATAGGCCTAAATAGGGCTGTAAGAAAAACCCAGGAGTGCTGAAGCAGAGGCAGCTGCTTTTCCCCTGTACCCAGCAACATCTTCTCCCTGGCCACTGCTACTTAGCATGGGAGGGTGACTTGGAGCAGGTGCAGGGCAACCTGGGATCAGGACTGTGTGTCCAAGTCCCAGCTGGTCTCAAGCTGGTCCACTACAGCCAGGGATGGGACCTGGGCTGTGCACTCAGCTACTGCTGGGCACTGGTAGCAGTGGTGGGGAAGAGCTTCAGGGCATGCGGACTCTGGGCTGTGGATGGGGGTAAGGAGGTGATGACTAGCTCACAGCAGTTTTCTGGAATTGCCTACATGGCTCATGGCCCCAAATAATTGCCTGCCCACCTGGTGGTGTCCATGGTGCCACCATTGTCTCCTGGCTCTTAGTTCCTGAAAACAGGGATAAGAAAAAACATTTTGAGTTTTCTTTAAGAAAAAGAAAAAAAAGTAGTGCCAGTATGAAAATAAAATCCTATTCAGGTGGGGATAGTTCAGCAGTAGGAAGCTAATGCAGGGTTTATTAGAGTGGACATTTTCCTGTCAGACATTTTTGAAGTGATGTTTGCTTTGCTATGAGTATTTCAAAAGAGAAACATTTCACTGAGCTAAAAGTCAGAATCTGCATTTAAATGGAAATGTTTCTACAGCATAGCAGGAAAGTTTCATTTTCATGTGCAAAGAGAATGCTTTTCTATGCACTTCTTAATACTGAATCAAGTGTAAAGCAGAATGTATTTTTTTAAATGTAGATACATTTTTAAAAAAAAGAAATGAATACAAAGGTACCTCCAATTTTCATTTAGCACTACAGTGCTGCTGTTGGACAATCTGACTAAAAAAGTAAACTTCTGCTTGTGTCTGTGTGCATACATTATTTTTCTAGTACAAATTTCTTCAGTTGTATACATTTAAGATATACTCAAGACATATATATATACACACACACACACACACACACACACACATATATATATATGTATGAAAGACATACATTTTCATGATACTTAATTTGGTATTGGTTTTGTGTTTCTCTTAGAGTATCGGGGTTAAACCCATGTCTTCCTGACTGTCTGAAATGAGTGGTGTAGAGAACAAGTAAAGGTAGTTTCAGTTTCCATCTGACATCAGGCACTTCTCAAGAGTGTGAAACTGCCATATTTATTTCTTAATTAAAGAAATAACCAGTAGTTATTGGGATAAAGTAACATCTATAGGTATAGGAGCATACATCTCCTTGTGTCACTGTAGGCACATCTGTTATGCTGAGGAGAACAAAACCTGTTGGTGTCTTAGTGTGGCTGAAGAATCTCTCCCAAACTATTTTTTTTTATCTAACCTGTCCAGTTTATTGAATTCTAGAGTCTATTTAGCAGAGAGCGGGAAAATGGTATTGTCATTATCTGTTCTTCCTCAAGTTTTCCACTACAAGAAGGCAGCTTTGGTATTGGGTAGCTACCAACTATTGCCATGATGGAGCTGTGTGGATCCACTCTGACCTTCATAAGCAATTCCTCAAACTAATGTAATGCATTTTGAATGTATTAACTGTTGCACAATTTGTAACATAATGTTGCTACTGCTTACTTACACTTCATTTTTCCTACAGTTTGATGTGCACCTTCATTTATGGAAGTGGAGACTACCTTAAACCAGGGAGGAATTACAATAATGCTTTTAGAAATGACAATAAATGCCACTCTTGTAGTCAGAAAATGAGAGCATGAAGACTGCTTGGTGTGCTAGCCCTCGATCATGAGAATTTTCCCTTGTTTTATTCCAGTCTACACACCCTATTCTATATTTCTACTATATTTGCAAAATATTAGAAACTAGCGCAATAAAATAAATCCCAGTGACATCATATGGTGCTAGTTAGTCAGAACATTAAGGAGGATATAACACTTTATCATAAAGGACTCTTAAAATGAGAATCATTTATTCTCTGTCGTCTTCTGCAAAATGGATTCTTGCTGTTACTAATGTAAAGCCTGCTGCTAAATGTTTAGATTGTACATATTAACTGGCTGGTGGTTGAGTTCCTACTATTGAGTTGCCCAGAATTAAAATAATTAATTTTCCTTGGAAAATTGTATTGTGTTGTACCTTCTGGATTTGTGACCGTAATTGGTAATCACCAACCAGGTAGCTTATTTTTATTGGAAATAAAGATGGTTTTGGTCATTTATAATAGGGAGAGAGAAGCTCAATCAATACAGAACCTTGTTTCAAGTTTTCTATTAATAAGTTTCACAACTTTTTATAACATTCGGGCTGTTAGTGGCTAATAGTTGGTCAGTTCATTTTAGCCTAATATGCCAAAGGAAAAACTTTGCAATCTCTCTGTAAACCTGGTCCTCCTAAGTGCTTATTTCTCCATCTCCCAAAATACCTAAAACCTTAAACCAGACCCATTAAAATCAATGGAAAAACTGTTGTTCATTACAGTGGGCTGGCATTCAGAGTCCTAGTGAAAAAAGATTACCATAGAGAAAACAATCCATTCATGTCACTTTACATTATTTTTCTCATGAGTACTTTTGCTTCCTGTTTATCTTAATTCATTTGGCTGCTTCGTAGCTATTTAATTTTAGAATTTTTTATGATGTAAGAGCTTCATTTTTGGAAATAAATTAAATCAGAACTTTTTGCTTCCCGAACATTTTACTCTGAGCCAAGTTTTGGTCTCAGATGAATGGGTCTGTATAATACTGTACGGCCCAAATATATGTTTACATTAAAAAATCTAAACAATGCAGTACACTAACCCCTGAAGGAATGCTTTTAGAAAGCATTGTCATAGAACCCATATCTTATAAAATGTCCCATTTTTAATGATGTATAGGAAGGTTTTTTTGCTTTTTTTTAGGTAGTGGTGGTGGTCTGTAAAATTTGCTTTCAGATACAATGTGACAAATCTCATTCACATTTATTACTGGATGAGTCCATTGAGAATGGACCTCCTCAGATAACCTTTCTTATATAGCTATAGGAAATTGAATGCTACTGGCCTTTTACACCAGTGGTCTCCAAGCATATTTGAATCATGGCTTTGGGTAGCTAGGAAATCAGCACAATAAATGGATTCTAAAGCTTTTCAAACTCTAAAAAACTACCTATGAAAACTCCATTTTCCAAATAGTATCTGTATCTGCCTACCATTAGAGAAGGGTGAATGTGATGTACTGATGTATTAGTTTGAGCCTAAAAGGATTTGCATTAGTGAGTTTGGATTTATGATGGATTTTACTGCTCAGACAGATGAGCAGTTAAAGAGAATAGACCAGCATGGGTCACTGTAAAATAGAGGAAGTGAGATAGCTCTGATAGCAATAACAATCCCTTTGAAAGACAGCTGTTTTCTCTTTTTTTTTTTTTTTTGAACAACTGTGATGCAGCTTTTGCCATGTTGCATTGCTCATAAACTGAGGCTTTATATATATATATATATATATATGTATATAAATTCTTTTTAATTTACAGAGCTACTGTCTGTACAAACCAATAATTTACACTTTTAATTATCAGTTGTGTGTGAAGCAAAAGGAACGTTTTACCAGCCCTGTATAAAATAGGGGTCAGAAATGTTTCTTTGTTTCTAGAGCAAGTAGAATAATACATAGCAATAATATGTCATATGGCAATAATAAGTCACATTTTCCTTTTATCCAAATGTTACTTGGGATTTTACAGAATCTGATTAACAGCATTATCCCCATTTTACTAATCAGAGGGCTGAACCAAAGGACATAAATCAACTACCTCAAGTTCACACACAAAGTTTATGGCACATTTGGATATAGAAGCGAAGCATCTTATCAGAATGAACCTGGCATTAATCATTAGACCACACTGCTAACAGCATTAGTTTGAACAAACAACATCAGTTATTCATAATAATTAACATTTCTCATTGTTAATTTATTTATATGTTTGCATTAGATAACTCTCAACATATATTTTCAGGATTAAAATATCAGCTTGATTTATGGATATCCAAGTCTGACAGATTGTGTGAGAGCTCTAATTAAATATATAGATGAGAGAGGTTTGAAAATTTATATTCAAGATTGTTTCTTTATTTCTCAGCCAGGATCCTGGTTTTTCTGATTTCAAAAAATCCCCAAGTTTCGGTTAAAACAAAGTAACCCCAAATCCACATTTTCCCATGATTTAAATAACACACCACTAATATATAGATATATACATATAGTAGTGTTTCATTTTAATCACAAAAATGTGGACTTGGGGTTACTTTTTCTTTAACTGAAAATTGGGATCCCTGTTTCTCAGTAAGTAAACAAACTAGTCATTCATACACATGGTTTAATAAACTTATTATTTGTGAAGTGATGGAATTATAAGAATTATATGTTCCTATGCATAATAAGCCAACCTGAAGAGAAAGATAGCCCAAAACACTTGTGGGATGTAGCAGGAAAAAGTGATGGGTATAAAAAAGTTTGAGAGAGAAATCAATCTTTATGCTTTTATAATACCACAGCATATGTTGTATATCATGCCTATTTACTACATTTGCTAGCATGTAAATCACCATTACCCATGGTTTAATATTTGAATGAATGTAGGTTTTAGAGTCTTCATTAAGGCAGGCATGAACACAATAGCAGTACAAAAAAGAAAGAAATTTCCCCTGATATTTACCGCATGCACTCACTCATACATGAGCAGAAGTATTTTGTGGATCAGGAGGAATAGTAATACAAGTGGGGGAAAAATAGAAGGAGAAAGAGCAGAACTTGTTAAAACTTGAAATATTCCAAAAGATGTATCAGGAAAATGTAATGACATTTGTTTGGGAATCTTATGGTCTGGTTTTTATGGTTAAGAGAACTTGCACTCATGGAAGTCAACAAGAGTTTGGGATGTTCCGCACATTACAGATCATTCTGTATGAGTATCATTGTATAGCACCTTCCACTGATCTATCAAAGAAGAAAAGCTTAATAAAATAACCACCCTCCTAAAATACAAATACAATGTGATGTTTCAATTTAATTAAGAGAAAAAAAACAAAAGGATTGAAGACAGGGTGATGAGGAATGGTGCAACTTACTTAACTCATTCCAGCACATCTATAAATCTATTCAACATCAGTCAAGTTCTTAAACGCATTCTTAATTTTTATTCAATCACTTGGATTTGGAAACACATTCTTAAAGCAAAACAAGTGCTTGAGATTGGAAAGAAACAGGTTCTAAAAGACAGAAAATTAATTCACTAAGTTTAAATCCTTAGTTTGTGCAAATTGCTGTTGTTCTGATTTCAGTAGCTCCATCAGTTTAAATCAGTGGAGCTCATCCTTTTGGCCCCACAGGCCAGATGAGTGGGGTGGGGCTGGTCTGCAAAGCAGATCTAGTCATGAGTGCCAGGATCCAGCTGTAGGATCTGGCACCTCCCCTTCCCTGTCCTGAGAAGTGGGAGCAGTGCCTGGGGCCTGACATTGTGCCCACTCCCACCTGCTATGCATTAAAATTGGTCCTCAGGAGCCTGGCATTAGCCCCCTCTGCTCCCACACACTGGGATTGCATCCCAGGAGTCAGGCACTGGCCCCAGTGCTTCAGGATTGGGTCCCAGGGGCCCAGAGATGCCCTCTCCCAGAACCCCACTTGCTGGGATTGGGCCCTGGGGCCCCGCCCTGCCTTTGTCAGCCCAATCTAGCATACAGGGCCCATGGTTATCTATGGGTCTGGAAATCTGTTGGTGGGAGAGCAGTACCACTGCTTTCCTAAATTTTCAGACCAATGGAGAACCCTGCAGGTGAGATGACATGGGGCTGTGGGTTGGATATAGCCCGTGGGTTAGGGATTGAGCACTGTTGGTTTAAATGAATTGGAGGTTCAGCCCTAGGTTTCTAAATACCAGTTTAACAGCTTGTTGACAAATACAGCTGCTACAATATAAACAGTAACAATAATAAATGCAAAAAGAAGGCAATAATTAAAATAATAGACAGCTTCTGAAAACATTATGAGAAATAGCTAAGAAGTATGATATCCAGGAGGAAAAAAGGGAGTTCTGTGTTCTGTGAACTGTTAAGTCATAAGCTAAAAATCTGGTTCCTGTGCCATCAAAACATGGGGACATACCCTGTTCATATTATGTGAGCTGTCTGTCAGACTTCAGGGTGATGATTTGCATGTCTAAATTAAGCCAAGTTTGTTGAATGGTAGTTATTTAGAAGTCGAATATAATGAATAAACTAGAGAAATGGTTCAAAATTAATTGAATAAAATTCAACAAGAACTATGTGCATGTGTGTATACTGAAAGTAAATAAACTTTTTTATTGCTGTCCTGGGGAAACTTTTAACAAAACAATTTGATAATGTGGTGGAAATGAATTATTATGAAATAGCTCTGACTTACGATTTTTTCTGACTGTCTCCATAGCCTTTAGGACTTCCCCATTACTGGGAAAATCATATTCTCCCACTGCACATTATATGTAACTTCCAATGAAGCCAATAGGAGTTTTCTGTTTGCTGTGAGGAAGCATTAAATGTAACAATTTGCATACTTGTGAGATGGTGGTAGTAGTGCTGGTAAAATACCTTTCTCTTATGCAAAACTTCCATTAGAAATTTCAAGGCAATCAATATCATTATCCATTTTATAAATGAGAAAATAATAGAATAGAGAGAAAATTACTTATTTAAGGTCTCCCAGTACTTTAGTCAGAGAACTAGGGGCTGAGGTGTTGTAGGTGTAAAAGCACATGGTTGACCATCTAGCAGTCACAAGGTTGAGGCTATAGCAGAAGCACTCACATCATGGCCCTGTCATAGTTGAATGAATCTGCAAATTCTGCTAAATATCTTGTCACACAGGCTAAGGACAGACATTCAAAAAGGTTGAGCCTGAATTGATTCAATTTTTGCAGGTTAGATCTCACCAGCAGAAATTGAACTAATTTGCAAGTGGATAGACATTTACTTTTCATTCCAGAAATGCTGGCACATGCCTGCAGTAGCTCAGGCCAGAAGCCCAGGGGCGCTAGAGCACACCTTCCCTTCCCTTCTGCAGGGAAGCTGAGTTGGGGGCAGAGCCTGTGGCCAGGCCCTGGCAGGCCTGAGTATGACTGAGGAGGGATTTAAATTCCCACCTTGGCCTGCAGGGTTCAGTGGGTAGGGGAAGAGGGAGTGTGGCCAGATGGGGGCATGGCCAGACCCCTGTGGAGGGAGAGGAGAATGTGGAAGAGGCCTGCCTACCTCAGTGGCTCCCTGGCAGCCAGGAGCAATTCAGGTGTACAGCTCTACTGCCCAGCCCTGGAGGGGGACTCTTTCCCCCACTCCTCCACCACCCCCACTGATGCACAGTGGGGAGAGGAGCTCTGTGCTGTGCTAGAGAGGGATTCTTCCTCCTCCTCCCCCCCCCCGCCACAAGGTGTGGAGGGGGGAGCTCTGTGTGGCACTGCTTGGTCTGACTCAGCCTAGGTGTCAGAAACAGCTGTCACTAAGCCACAGCCACCAGGGAGGGACTTGCCTCTGTGGCCTGGGCCAACCCCACTCAGCCCTGGCTGAGGTAGCCACACAGTGAGGCTGGCCCAGGCTGGGCCATGGGTGTGGGGCCCTTCTCAGCAGCTGCAGCTCAGTGACAGGGAAGCTGTGACCTGTCAGTGATAACAGCAGCCTGGTCCAGTGTGCTGAGTTGAGCTGGCTCTTTCCCTCTGCTCTCTAGCTAGAGCAGGGGTGGGCATGGCTCTATTAAGGCAAAGGGGCGGGGGTTAATTCCTCCCTCTGTCCCTTCTGCCCCCTGGAATCACAGCTGGGGCCTGTCAGCCCCGGCCACTGCCTCCACCTCGGCCACTTGTCTGCAGACAGGCAGACCCTGGATATAGTGGAAAGGAAGGGGAAGGAGGGAAGAATTAACCCCCTCCCTGTCCTCTTTGCCTTAACAGGGCCATGACAGCCCAACATCTGGCCACAACCCCACTCCTGCTCAGGCTAGAAAGCAGAGGGGCAGGGATAGCCCTACTTTCTGGAGCAGAGAGCACAATCCAGCCCAGGGCTGCAGAGCAGGATGGGATGCTGGAGGACTCTAGTTCAACTTAAACCAGAAAAGGGGTCTGGGACAGAAGTTGCATAAACTGGTTTGACCCAAATCAGTTAAGTCAACCAGGTTTATCTTAAACCAGTTTCAGTCATTTTGAAACTGTTTGTGTGCACTGAAATTATGTTCTGTTACAGGTTTCTGATCACTTAAACTGGTTTATGTGTAACTTCTGTCCACAAGGACCTGACAAAGGAAAGGACAAGGCCAAACCACAAAAGAACAGTTACTTTCTGTCTCAGTCCAGGGCTCTAGTCCCAAGGCCACATTCAAAACTAGATAAGAAATTAGTAAGTCTGATCAACAAGAATCCTGTTTTTCTCTGATTTAAAAAAATCCCCAATTTTTGGTTAAAAGAAGTAACCCCAAATCTACATTTTTCCATGATGAAAATGAAGCACCACTATATACATATCTATACATTAGTGGTGTTTCATGTAAATCATGGAAAAATGTAGATTTGGGGTTACGTTCTTTAACAAAAAATTGGGGATTTTTTAAAATCAAAGAAAAGCAAGATCCTTGCTGATCAAGCAGGAACCCAAGATTGTGACCTATAGTTCAAATGTCAAATGATTTTGGCACAACATCAGCAGTACATTTAAGTACATGCCTAATTTTGAGCACATATTTAAATCCACCACTTTTCAACACAGCATTTAAGCCTGTTACTGTCAATGGTATATATTAAAGTGTTTGAAACCTATTAAATGGACTTGCATACCTAAATGCTATTTTTACCTACTCTGCTGGAATCTCAGAAAGACATTTAATGCAAAAGGTAGATTACTACTCCTCCTAGTCATGTGTTTCACACATTCAAACCTCTGGGTGAGGAAGACGTAGACCCTGAGTCTTCCACTTGGACAAGTGGCCTAACTATTTAGCCATCAGGGCTAAAACATAGGAAGGTTGTGCTTAACTTAGTTCTGTTAGTCATGAGTTTCTGGCCAGCTGTGTTTTTATGACTTATCTGAAAATATAATGGGTACATATATATAGCCATGTGCACATCTGGCAAGTGCACTGATTAGAAGTCAGTAAGACATAAGCATTATAGTAGCATTTTTAGAATGCTTTTTTGGTGAAAAATATTATGACAAATACATGAAATCTACCATAAGCTGTCTCAGGAAGGTATGATTTTAAGAAATAGCAGACCAAGATTGTAACTGTAATCCAGGCCTAAGACATGACCTGTTTTTACTTTATTCTGTGAGATGTATGCATTTGTTAAATTTTTGTTTAGAATAAATGAGTTCATGGAGATTCCAAATAGAAAGAAAAACAGATAAATATCAGCAAGCTAGAGTTCTGGAAGTAAAAGTATTATGCTCAAATATAAAGAAATCCAAGTGTTCAGCTTTAGAGTGGCAAGACGGGAGATTAATTGACTGTAAAACAAGTTTATCTTTAGAATATACTACCAGGAATAACTTCTAATTATAAAAATAATAAAAGAGAATCACACTTTCTAACACATGACAAAAGATGAATGGCCATAACTTCTGAATTATATTAATTCATTTCTGGTATAGCAACAATATATATTTTCTGTCAAAAGATTTCAAATAAATGTGCAGAAGGTTATTTAGGACAAAAAACAACCTGAATGAATGCCAGTAACCTTTTCAGAGAGAAATTAAATCCATTAGTCTAGGTATGTATAACAAAAGCTTAGTTTATAATAGTTATTCACTTTAAGAACATGCTTAAGTATTTAGCTGTTAAGTTATAGAATGTTTATAGGCAGGTTGTGATCCAATTCTGCATGCTTTGAAGAAAAATTTATCTGCCCTTAATATCCCTAGGATGGAGGGATAATCTTTCAGTACCATTAAGCGAAAACTAAAGGAAAAAAAAGCAATTTCAAAGTCAGAATCTGATTGCTAAAAAACAGGACTGTATGTCTTGGAAGGAATACAAGAGGTATAAAAAGAAATCTTTTCAAGGTAGTTTGTTAATAAATCAAGATGTTGAACCATTTTTAATTAAAATACAAAGGCAGATCTGCAGTGGCAGTATCACTTTGATGGAAGCATTAAGGCATGGAAAAATGTCATGGATAAATTTGAATCTACTCAAATATTGTGAGTTTTGAAAGTTTGATTCAAACAATAAGGTTCTGGAGTTCACATCCTAATAGAGGGAGATAGGGCAGAAGAGGTATCAGCAGAGACGTAAAATAAAAATAATATAAAAAAAATGGAATACACCAGAACATTTGGGTACTGAAATAAAAGTTAATATTGTCACATTTTGAAAAGGTACTCAGGGCTTGGGAGGAAAGAGATGCTACTGGAAAAAACAAATACAGTGTAAATAAATATATAATACCTATATCTATATTTTTTTCAACTTTCTCACTTTAAGTCTTTGGAGGACAGACATGATTTTAAACAAAAAATAGTTTGCAATCCAGAAATACCAGAAGCAGGTTTAGAGAATCTTTGTGAGTACCTTAAACTACATGAAGTTCAGTCTTTCCATTAGTGTCATCCATATTTCTTTCCATTAAATATGTACAAAATGATATAACTTGTTTTAAGAAGCAAAGAAAAAAAAGACTATTATAATTCAAGGAAGTTCATCAGTGCCTAAAATTGCTGAATAAAGACTGTGTAGACATATTCCAATAATCTGGGAAAATTCTCCCAAGGTTTTTTCTACCAGTAGAAAAACTTACCCAGAGCCATGTGTACGGGCATTCAAATGCTGAGGCCCTGAAGAGTGAAGAGCTTGCAGAGGTGACACTGTGTAACTAGAGTGGGAGAGGGGTGGGGAAGGTGGAGTCTGTGCAGACATTTCAGCATTCTCTGTAGGCTCCCTTAGTCTGCCTGGTAACAGATAGCAGCTGTGCATAGGGCAGCCCTGCTTGGCTGACCCAAACTGCCCATGGTCAGCCTATGTTTCCCTGAAGCACAATGTGAGGATTGTGAAGGGGGCACATTCTGGAGCAGTAGAACCCAGCAAGTGACACGCTGTCTCCCTGAAGCAAGTTGGGGGTGTTAATGCTGGAGAACTAGTTCACTTCTGAGAGAAGCCACATTATGTACAGATATTTGCTCTCCCCAGAGAAATTCTGAGAGTGATTTAACTCTGGTTGTTCCTAGGTTATTTTTATTCTGCAACAATCATTTTTCTTTGGGAGAAAAAGTCTGTACCCTTGTACACTTGTGGCTTCTCCTGGGAGAGCAGTAACTCTTCTAGCAGAAACTGAATGTCTGTACAAAGCTAAATTCTAGTTTAGCCATGCATGCATTTAGGTCAATAAAAGATATAACCCACAAAAATCCATGACTTGAGAAGTTTAATTGAAGCACTCATAAAACAGTGAGTTGTTTGGCAGTTTGTTTTCACTTGGGAGAATCTGACTTGGATTACAAAAGAATTGTGTTAGTGTTTAGCATTTTCCACTTTAAAAAAAAACCCAGAAAATGTAGCATACTTGTTAGTCTCTTTCAAAAAATAGATTATGAATGGAATTCTTGTACGTTGCATTGTGATCTGCTTGCAGAAAGTTTTGAAGGCTCCATAGCATCTGCTCATTTTAACTACTGCTATCCATCTCTTGATTCAAGAACTATAAAGTTCTCAGCTTTAGCCAAAAATTCTAAGAAAAGGGTTTATAAAAAAGAAGAGAGGAGAGTGGTTGTAATCACAGAACAGTAAATATTAATAAGGAAGTAAATATTAAAAAGGAAGTTAAGTATCTTGGTAAATGCCTTTATACTGAGATGTGATTCTGGAGCTGGAGTTTTTGCATTCATCATTTTAAATAAATAAATGAGTAATTTATTTTCTAATAGGATCACAAAGCTCTGTCTGGAGCTGTTGGAGCAATCTGTTAAATCATTTGTATAAAGTCATTACTGGCTATGGGTACTTCCTGGAAATTACTCTCCCATATCTCAGCAGAATACTGATAGACATTAAAAAAAATAAACGGAGGATATTGTTCTCTCCTGTCACAATCCACCATTTTCATTTTGCTAAAATGTTTTGGGGTTTTATAATCATGGAGATGAGAAGAGAATGACTGAGGTGGATGACTAAAAGATCTTCCCATGTGGTGAGAAGTATCTCATGCTCAGAGATGGGTATAATATTGTCGCATTTCTGTAGACAGATATACTTAACATCTTGGTGCTTTAAAGATAGATACAACTGACCAAGTTCTTAATGACATTTTCTCTTTAATCAAGAAAAAGGTAGAGCTGTGAAACATGTTAGTAGTATCTCAGGTGAAACTCTGATTGTTTTGTACTCTTATAATTTTGCTTTCATGTTAAACTGAGTGAAATAGCTGTTACTGCAGCAGAAACATATAAAAGGTGAAATGCATAGCAAAACCAGAACTAACACCACATCTCTCAAGTCTCACTGTAACACGTAGCTAGTTTGTTTTATTAATGTGTAAGTGATTGGGGATAATTGTATGGTAAATTTATATAAACAGGACACCTCTTTATAAACAGGTATATTTAATTCTGAATGAACATTTCTAAGTACGCAGCAAAGGTCTTTTCAGAATGTCTTTCAATTCATGCCAATGTGCATTTTAAAAGTATTTAAGTAGTTAATACATTTAAATAACATTTTTGAAGAAGCTCTGCTGCATAGAAGATAGTTTCAGTTATGTTGCTTGCTTTTTTTTAAGCTTTGAGTTTTTTAAGAGGTTTTTTAAAAGAGGAAGAACCCTTTGCACACGTGTGAGATTTAAAAAAACATTCTGATATGTACCATATGTTAAATACTTGAGTCTGATTAACTTGGCATTTGATTGAGACAATCAAAGAATGTAAGAATAAGAAGAACAAAAAGCCCACATGATTAAGCGTGCCAAGCAAGGTTTCAGTATGATTTGTTGGGGTTATAGTACCAGTTATTAGTAGCTGGATATTTAGGGAAATGTTTTCATAAGGCCCCTAATTTTCATAGGTTTTAAGAACATGTTTTATTCATCTTCAAATTAAACCCATGAAAGTAAATCCATGGGGCACCAACTTGCACTTCAGAAAGATTAATATTAGTAATTGTCTTTGGACGTATACCAGATATGTAAGTGGTGTAATATACACTTCAAATCCAAATGCTGTCTTGGAGAAAACCTTGTACTCCACGAATGGATGATACACATATTTGATTGTATCCTGTTGACCTCATTTTGATGGGACATTAACTTCCATTAGACAGTTCACTTGTATTTCACCTGATATGTCAGCCACAGTCTATAGTGGAGAGTCAAGGCTTCATAGAGTGTGCAGATAATGTAGCTGAGATTTGCTGGAAGATCAAGTCCAAGTGTTTGCTCTAAAGCACATACCAGAGTGGTTTTAGTGTAAATAAAGTTGTGCAGGGAAGCATGAAATTGAGAGAGTTCTTGAGGCCTGTGGGAATGTAGGGAGCTAGTGTTTCTGCTATATTTGACACTTGGTTTGGTGATTTGTCTTAAAAATGGGGTGGGAAGGTATAAGAAATCAAGAAATATCCGTTATGCAGACCCTTCAACTTCTTATAATGTTCGTGGCCAGTAAAATACAGGGTCAAAGGGAGAAAGTGTTCTATCAGCAAAAGGTTACTGTGATGTGAGGTGAATGTGCTGAATGCCTTGCATTTTTCCAGCTTGTCAGTTCTTTAAAAAGTCTAGACAACCCAGTCGCTAACTTATTCTTGACTAATCTTTGCTATTATCAACATTGCTCAATTTTAATTCTTAAAAGCAAAGCAAAAGCGCAAGCTATTCTCTGAACTGTTTGCTCACCTATTAGGCAACCTATTTGAACACAGAATATGTAAACAAAATAAAGTATTACTTTTTCTCAAGGAAATCATTTTAGGGTATCTCAATAAAAGGAATCTGTGTGGAGTGTATATGTAGTAAGTGAGGGAAAATGTTCACTCAAATAGAAGTCACTTTCCATGCGGTATTTTGAAGTGCTTCCACTTTACACACAGTGATAACATAGCATAGCAGTCAATTTAACTTCTGACAGATAAGCAGCTTCAAGTCTTTACTTCATTAATTTTAATAGTTTGGACTTTGTATGTATTTTAAATATTACATTTGTCAGAACTGCCTGAAGGAGGTCACTTTATTTCCTTTATTGGACTTCTCTGTGGCCCTCCTCTGTACAGGTTGGAAATTTTGCTTCTTAATGCTTGTATCATAGATATTTAACTTTCTTTCCTTCTTCTGTCTCCATGGTTTCTGCCTTTGCATGTTAAGTGAAATTGTAGCATTCACTTGAACATTGGATGCTGTTGCATTTTCCAGTTTAATTGAGCTGACAAAAATTATTACATAAACTTCCAAGAACCTGAATACCTTGCAAATGATGACTATTTTTGTGGTTATGCTACACTAAGTAACCTAAGGTGCTGAAACGGAGCTTGAGAGAGACAGGCCTTATGACCACTGGATGACCTGATAAGAATGGAAAAAATAAAAATATGGTAATTAAAAAAAGACACTGATTCAAAGATGGGAGTAAGAAAACACTAGCTGAAAACAGTAGCTGAAAACTTTGCAAAAGAAACAAGTAGAGTTGACAATTGTGATAGATAAAATTTGTATGAGATGGGAGG
The DNA here is from genome assembly GCF_001723915.1 of Gavialis gangeticus. Taxonomy (NCBI): domain Eukaryota; kingdom Metazoa; phylum Chordata; order Crocodylia; family Gavialidae; genus Gavialis; species Gavialis gangeticus. Next base: position 119,583,873 of record NW_017729032.1, read on the forward strand.
GCACGCAAGTACAAATACAGAGGATGCAAGACCTCTCTCTCATAACAACATAGGGGAGCATGGATTGCATGTAATGGGTGCTTACAGACATGGGTGTGGGTGAGGAAACAGCAGTTTACTTTCAGTTCAGCATGCCCCCATGTAGAGCATAGTGCATGCCCAGAAAAAGAATCAGATCAGTTTGATCTAGCTCGCCCAGCGTCTGTATAGCTCTCGCGCTTCAGCAGGGCTTTTTGGCACTTTTATCTAATAGCTGAATCAGATAAAGATAGTCCATAAAAGCGCCAAAAAGTCCCACTAAAGCATGTGAGCTATACAAACTCTGGGGAACCAAGTCAAACTGACGTGATTCCTTTTCCGGTAGAGTGCTGTCTTCTTTCCCCCCATATCTGTCAGCACCCGATATGTCACTGCCAGTGGCAAGGTTCACTAAATTGGACTGACTGTTAATCAGACCAACTGGTATACTGTCCAAAGACAATAAGCCTTTCTGAGCTTTCACCACTGAACACAGGTTTGAGGTGTATTTTCTGAGTTGCCTTTGGAATCTGGAAGACTGCTTGCTAGTGCCAGTTTCCAGAACCCACAGGTCCCAGCAGCCAATGTATCAAAAGCAACGGCAGGAGGATGCCACCTGAGAAAATGCTCCTTATGCCTCAGACCAGCAAATATCAGAGGAGCTTCATAAACTCAGGTTATGAACACACAACACTTTTTCTTGCAGGACAAAGCATCAGTATAAGTGTCCTTGCCACTTGTTGCAAGACAAATCCCAAAAAAGGTTTGTGCAGTAAGACCTACTAACAGCTTGTCCTGTGTTATCATACCTGAATGGTTGTCCTGCAATATTCTCATGCAGAATCATATGCATCTGCTGTGAAGCACTCTCCCATGTCTCTGTGGCCAATGACACAGTCAAGTCTGAAAACACTGAGGATGTGGTCTGCACTGCCATCAAGGAGTGTGATGACCAGGGATTCTGGTTTTCTCTGATTAAAAAAAAAAAATCCCCAATTTTCAGTTAAAAAAAGTAACCCCAAATCTACATTTTTCCATGATTAAAATGAAACACTGCTAATTCATAGATATATATTAGTGGTGTTTCATTTTAATCATGGGAAAATGTGGATTTGGGGTTACCTTTTTTAAACTAAAAATTGGGGATTTTTTTTTTTTAATCAGAGAAAACCAGGATCCCTGGTGGTGAGGACTCTGAGGTGATTGTAGTTGAAGATATGCAGCCTTCACAGACCAGACCAGGTTGGGGTGGAGCTCTGTAAACCAGGGTGATTTACAGAGCTCCACCCCAACCTGTTCACCCTGTAAAATGCTTCCCACAACCATCCCCTTCATGCACTTGTGACCATTACACAAGAGCATGATGAGTTCAGTTGACAGTATTTATTCAGATACATTACATCCTTCTATGTTTCACCACCCTCAGCTCAGGGTCTGCAAACGTGGTCAGCCAGTACGTTGTGAGCACACAGGGCCAGACATGAACTCTCAGATATGACACCTGTAGAATCTGGCAGCTGCTTTGCCTCAAGTGGTAGGGGTAGGGGCTCAAGCAGAGGCTTCCCTTTGGCCTTGCAGATATTGTGCCTCATGCATACAGAGACCACAAACCAAGGTAGGCTACACCTGCTGACATCTATATGTGTCCTCAGACACCTTTAATGAGCTTTAGATGCCCCAAACACACTCCACAGCTGTTCTGAAGCTGCTGTGTTTGTAATTGAACAGTTTCTTCCAGGTATCCAATGAATGGCTTCAGCGTCCAGGGGCACAGTGGTTAGGCAAGGTTCCCAATTAGTATTAGGGATACAGTCACACCCTCAACCTGGATGTCAGGCAGGCCTAGGGCAAACTCTCTCCACTCCATCAGCTCCAGAAAGAGAGGGCTTCTAAATATTCTGGTGTTGTGCACCCTGTGCAACCACAGCTTCCTGAAGTATGATTAAAAAGTAGCTCTTCCTGGCCAGGGTGTGCATGGAAAAGGATGGGGATATGTGTGCCATTGATATCTCCAATAGAGTTGGGGAAAGCCAGTCTGGCAAACCCTTCCACCACCTCCTGTGGGTCAACAAGGCATCTGATGTGTAGGGCCATCACTCACTGAGTCACCAGGTACACCTCCTACACTGCCTCTCCAGCTATCAGCTTGCCAATGCCAAAATGATTTGCCATAGAGTGGAGGCTGCCTGTTGTCATGAGCTTCCATATACTGATGGCAACATGCTTCTCCATGGGAAAGGGTGTTATCATCACCATTGTCCACCACTGTATGTGTTGGGTAAGGTCAGTGCAGATCTCCATAAAAGTGCCCCTGGACAGGTGGAAGTTTGCATCCCACTGCTCATTGTCCCATGTAGCTCTGTTGATCTGCTCATACCAGTCACTGTTCACATCCTGAGCCCAGAAACACTGCTTCACAGTTTAGAGACACTCCAACACCTGCCCAACCACAAAGTCCTGACATGAGGCCAAAAATCTTAGTCCATAGTCTCAGGCTAGGTTTCTTATGTAGCCAAGGACCCTTGGTTCTTTGGCAGAGAATGCATACATAATGTTCTCCCCTAGTACTGGTCCATCATTATTCATGCCAATAAAAGTAATCATGGTGTCCATGTTGTCCTTTTATGCTCAATCTCTTTCACAAGTTCACAATGCTGGACCAGTAAAGTCTGCAAGGCAGCAAACACATATAGATCCCTGGCAGCTGATGGTGTTGAAATATCCAGATCATGGTCGCAGTCAGTGGTGGCAGGCTGCAGAAATGCAGTGGAAATTCAGGCAGGCATTGGGGGACCCAAGCTGTGTGATGAACTGCACCATAAATTTTGCAACCCATCTACATTTGTACAACCAACAGGTGCTTACCCAGCACTGGCAGAGTTGGGAGAACCTGTGGACACTTGCCAGTGTCAGACATGCTGACATAAGTACTCATTCTCGCCATCTGCTGGTATAAGAATGATAGTGCATTGAAGTAATTTTTAAATCCACCTTGAAGGATGACATGGATGCACCAAACCCATGATTTCTCCATTGTGAGAAAAGTAACAGTAAAACCAATCCCATTACAAATGTAATGTCTGTTAATAGCCTCAGAGTTCAGTTCATACAGTAAAAAAGGAACGAGTGGCAATAAACACTACTGTTGTGGATTTTTGATATCTTTAGATACACACTTGTTTGTATGTTTAAAAAAATCTCAAAAATATTATTCCATCATTAAAGTAGTAGGCAAGCAGTACACATCTCCCTATCTTATATAAATCACTCAAGCGGGACCTGGGAAGATGTATACTAGTAAGGGAAATAGAAATTTTAGTTGGAATGTTGGACTACGCATGATCAGTAGGGATCCTGGCTTTCTCTGATAAAGAAATCCCCAATTTTCAGATTAAGAAGTAACCACCTGCAACCACTACTTACTTTAGTTCCTACTTAAGTAAAACCTAGCTTCCATTTGAGCAAGAACTTCAGGATATGAACCTTGCCAGAGGACTGTGAGAAATGAATTGTGCCTTCTTGACTGGGTTTGAGATTTAATAAGCAAGCAGCCAGAGAGAGAGAGAGAGAGAGAGAGAGAGAGTGTGTGTGTGTGTGTGTGTGTGTGAGAGAGAGAGAGGGTCTTGTAGTTGCATTAAATGTTGGCATCAACATCTTTTTTCACATGTGCAAAAAAATAAGAAAATTCCAATTTTTTCATAATTTTTAGTTATCATCAAGTCTTCACATTGGAACCTGTCAGCCAAGACCATGCAACCAGATGTTGTGTTTCAACTCGCAGAGAGCAACATTAATAACAGTAGTCCAAGGAATAAAACATACTGTCTTTTTGCTTATTCTGCAAGGTAAAATAAATAGGTAAGGAAGGCTGCTTGATTTAAGAAAATGAAACCAACATAATCTGCATCCCACAGAGGTGAAGGGATGAAGAATATCTCATTAAGATACCCTGTAAGCATCCACAGATGAGATGGCACTGTTCACCTTTTTCATACTCACCTTTGTTAAGACCTACAGTTCGACAGGTATCTGCCATCTCTGCTTATTTATTTGCCCACTGTGCATGATTTCAGTCATTGGCACTAGAATAAGACTATCTACCCTTCTTGACTCTGTGCAGTTCCTAGAGCCCATTAAAAGCCCAGTAGTGCAGGTAGTCCTTGTTCTGTCTCCAACAGTGTGTTCCAAAGAGACGATTTTACAGAATCCTAATGTCATCACATTCCAGCCTGCTAATTAATGAAATGCTGTTGTGCCATATTTTGCTGCAATTAACTTAGCATTGTCACTGCTTGCCTTACATTTTGAACAGTTTCTATCCTTTGTCATATTTGTTGTGTTGCACTGATTTTCTAAGTAGTTGTTTTCTATAATTCTTTCTGTAAAGCAGACCCATTTTAGAAGAAAAACAAGCAAACCAGAGCCAAGCCTTTGTCTCTGAAGTATTTGATTTTTTGCAGCTGCCATATTCTTCCAGCTTGACTGTGCATTAATTGATTTGTTGGGGCTTTTCTTCCCCATTTTTTCCCTCAATCTGTCTTTGTCTTCTGCCAGGTTTTTGCCACTCAGCAAAAAGCAGCACATGATGCTATTTCATTAATAATTACTCCCACCATTTTACAAATAGGGACACTCACCCCTTTACTGGTTGGAACTTGTTCAAAGTTGTACAAGAATAGTGGATCTCTTGATTCCCTGCTCTTTGTTTTAATCATAAAACTGTTTTTTAAAGTCTCGGGATACCAAAAAGCAACACCAAATTTGGGTGGGATTACCATGTTATATATTTCAGACCAGTTTATATTTTCTTTTTCTCATCAACAGCAACAATTGATTTTGAATCCAAAGGTAAGGAGCTGATTATCTGATTGCAGAGGAATTCTTAGCTGGACTGAAATGAACCATAAATTCCCAAAGCTTGGCTCTGATCTGATTGTCTTTTCTTCTAAACTGGCTCTGATTTCTACTAAATTAATGTGCTGTCTCTCCCATGGCCTTAAATTTCTGCATCAGAAAATTCTTCTGGCTGATACCACACTTTATTATCTTTCCAAACTGTTGTTGTTGCTGGTTGATGTGGTTTGCTACCATGTGTGAAGGGCTTGGTTCAAGGTAGAATTTAATTTATATTAAGCTGGAAAGCTATAATGAGATTTTGAGACTCATGCTTCATTTTTTAGTACCAATTATTGTGTTCATAGATTCATAGATGCTAGGGTTGGAAGGGACCTCAACAGATCATTGAGTCTGACCCCCTGCCTACACAGGAAAGAGTGCTGGGGTCAGATGATCCCATCCAGATGCCTATCCAGCCTTTTCTTAAAGACCCCCAAGGTAGGGGAGAGCACCACCTCCCTTGCAAGCCCATTCCAAATTTTGGCCACCCTTACTGTGAAGAAGTTTTTCCTGATGTCCAGCTTAAATCTGCTCTCTGTCAGTTTGTGACCATTGTTCCTTGTTACCCCAAGAGGTGCCCTGGTGAACAAAGCATCTCCAATCCCACGCTGCATCCCCTAATGAATTTGTCAGCAGCGACAAGATCACATCTTAGCCGTCTCTTCTGGAGGCTGAAGAGGTCCAGGTCCCTCGGTCTGTCCTCATAGGGCTTGTCCTGTAAGCCCCTAACCAAATGAGTGGCCCTCCTCTGGACCCTCTAGAGTATATCAACATCCTTCTTGAAGTACAGTGCCCAAAACTGGATGCAGTACTCCAAATGTGGTCTGACCAATGCCACATAGAGGGGAAGTATCACCTTCTTGGTTCTATTTGTCATGTATCTGCTGATGCATGATAAAGTGCGGTTAGCTTTGCTGATGATTCTGTCACATTGATGCCTCATGTTCCTCTTGGAGTCCACTATGACTCCGAGATCCCTTTCTCCTTCTGTGCTGCTGAGAGGGTCACTTCCCAGCCAGTAGGTGTGCTGGATATTTTTGCACCCTAGGTGCAGCACTCTGCACTTGTCCTTGTTGTACTGCATCCTATTGTGTCCTGCCCACTTTTCTAACCTATCCAGGTCTGCCTGTAATCATACCCTACACTCTGGAGTGTGTACTTCACCCCACAATTTAGTATTGTCCACAAACTTGGACAGAATACATTTAACACACACATCCAAGTGACTGATGAAGATATTGAAGAGTACGGGTCCAACAACTGAACCTTGAGGGACCCCACTACCCACATCTTTCCAGGTCAATACTGACCCATGTACTACCACTCTCTGGGTATGACCGCTAAGCCAATTTGCCACCCGCCGGACTGTGTAAACATCTGTGTCACAGCCTTTTAATTTATGAGAAAAGGGCAAGATGCCGTATCAAAGGTCTGGCTAAAGTCCAAGAAAACAACATCCACCTCTACTCCTGCATCTAAGTGTTTTGTGACCCTGTCATAAAATGAAACCAGATTGGTCAGACATGATCTACGTGTTACAAATCCATGCTTGTTTCCCTGCTACATTATTTTTCCCACTGGCCTCCTACAAAATTGATCCTTCATAATCTTTTCAAAGACCTTTCCAAGGATGGAGGTAAGACTGACTGGCCTATAATTACTTGGATCCTCCTTCCTCCCCTTCTTGAAAATAGGGACCACATTGGCCCTTTTCCAGTCCTCCAGGACCTGACCCAAGCGCCATGAGTGTTCAAATAGCCATGCCAGTGGTTCTGCTATGACACCAGCCAATTCCTTCAGTATCCTCAGATGCAGCTCATCTGGGCCTGCTGACTTGAACACATCCAGTCCATCCAAGTGACTCTGCACCAAGTCAGTGTTGATAGTTGGTAGGCTGGTGTCCCTCTGATGCCCATCTAAGAACCCATTAGGAGACTTATGTTGCTCCCTGTTCAGGAACACTGAGGCAAACAACTCATTGAATAACTCAGCGTTGTCCCCTATGTCTGTCACTAATTGCTCCTCCTTGTTCAGTAAGGGTCCTATGCTGCCCTGGGCCTTCCTTTT
>NW_017729032.1:119595853-119596523 GCF_001723915.1 Gavialis gangeticus
GCTACTAATTGTTCCTCCTCTCTGCCTCCTTGTTCAGTAGGGATTCTATGCTGCCCTACACCTTCCTTTTACTCCCTACATACCTAAAATAAGACTTTTTGTTGTCTTTAATTTGTGTTGCCAACCTTAGCTCTGTAGTTGCTTTGGCTTTTCTAACTGCCTCCTTGCAAGCGTGGGCCAAGTAGGTATACTCCTCCATGGTAGCTTCCCCCTGCTTCCACCACCTATATGCCTTCTTTTTTGCCCTTAGGTTCTCCTGGATTTCCCTGTTTAGCCAAGAAAGTTTTTTGGTTCCTTCCCCTCTTTTCCCTCATACTGGGATAGTCTCCCTCTGTGCCCGAAGCATCTCTTTCTTTAGAAATGACTACCTTTCCTGGACTCCCATCTCACCAATACTCTTCTCCTGCAGTGTGTTGTTGCCTAGACTCCTAAGCACACTGAAGTTAGCCTTCCTAAAGTCAAGCACTTCCACCTTACTAGTTACCCTAGGCCGTAATGTGAATTTGGTTGGTTGGTGGTCACTGTCCCCAGGGTGACCATGAATCTGCAGCTCCTCTACCAGGTTCTCCACAATAGCCAACACCAAGTCCAGTAAGGCATTCCCCTTAGTGGGACTGTACACCTCCTGAATTAGGTGAAGATCCTGCATGCAGGTTAAGAACCTATGTGA
>NW_017729032.1:119601523-119603250 GCF_001723915.1 Gavialis gangeticus
AAATTGTGGGGGGGGTCGGGGTGGTGGGGGGAGAGTTAACAAAGAAAACCAGGATCCCTGCTTATGAGCACAAGTCTCACTGACTTTTTTGTAGGACATCTGTTTCTAAGGCATACAAGCTCTTTGGAAATATCTATATGCTCTATGTACATGGCAGGAGGCATGATTGTGGGATTAAGTATTAGATCCCATTGCACCTTATTGCTGGTGAAGAGGGAGCCTGGGAGGTTCCCATGGCTAGAAGCCACCTCTGCTGATGGGACTCCCAAACACACAGGAGCTCCAGGCATCCCCACACCTGCAAGAATGCTGCTGCTGCTATCTCCCAGCTGTGGACCCTGGGTCCCAGAGGACTCCAGCTCCCATGGACTGTGGGTCCCAGCAGCTTCAGGCACTGCCGTCATCTCCCATCCCTGGAGGTGCATGAGGTGTCCTGCTGCTGGGAAACTGTAGAAGCTGTGGTCTTCCAGCTACAGGAGCTCTGACTACACGTGCACACTAAAGTTCGACAGAAACCAACTATAAAGTTATTACACAGTTATTAAATATATTACTCAATTAACCAGGTAATTGTGTAATAGCTATAACATGTAGAGGGGGCCTTATAGTTAGAAAGTTCTTCCTAAATGTCCAACCTATATTTCCCTTGCTACAGTTTCAGGCCATTGCTCCTGGTCAGTCCCTTACAGTCACACAGCATAGTCTACCTCTGTCGTCTTTATAATCATTCCAGTTACGTGAAGACTTATCATACCACTTTGATTGTCTTCTCTCCAAGCTAAATAATCCTTGTTCTTTCAGACTTTCCTTCTAAATCGTGTTCTTCCTTTTTCTCACTCTGTTGGGCTCTCTGCAATCTGTTTCTACAGAATCACTTCTTGACTTACAAGTGACACTCCTGTAAACAGGAGTGTCTAGTTGGCATTTTTTTTTGCAACAGCAGCATACTCTTGGCTCTCATTAAGATTATAGTCCACTGTATTTCCTAGGTCCTTTTTTGAAGTACTGCAGCCTAGCCAATCATTCCCCAGTTTGTGTTTATACATGAAATTATTCTGTCCTAAGAGCAGGACCTTATACATCTCCTTGTTGAATTTCATCTTACTGATTTTACAGCCATTTTTCCAGTCTTTCCAGGTCATTCTGAATAATAAATATATCATCCAGGGTCTCTGAAACTCCACCCAATTTAGTATTATCTGTAAATATGCTAAGCAGGCAATCCCATTCTTCGAATCATTACCAAAGATGTCAGACCCATCTCGGGGGTGGGTTGTTAGGGGCTGAACCACAAAAGAAAACCATTACTGCGAAGAGGAAAGGTAGCAGAAGGGCTGGCAAGTCCTCCTGGCTTAATAGGAACATTGTAGTCCTCTTAAAAAAGAAAAAAGAGGTGTACACACAGTGGAAGCTAGGGACATGGGAGATGAGATAGGTGTTGTATACCTAGACTTCCAAAAGGCTTTTGATTTAGTATCCCATGATATCCTTGTGGGAAAACTGGAAGATTATGGGGTCAGCTGCTTGACAGTTCAGTGAATGGAAAAATGGCTGCATGGTAGGACCCAGAGAGTTCTCATGAATGGATCTGTGTCCTGGTGCGAAGTGGCCAGTGGTATCCCTTAGGGGTCTATGCCTGGACCTGTGCTTTTCAACATGTTATCAATTATTTGGATGGGGGAGTGAAAAGCTCTCTGGCCAAGTTCACAGATGACACCAAGTTATGG
>NW_017729032.1:119608250-119608534 GCF_001723915.1 Gavialis gangeticus
TACTCCCAGCAGATATCAGGGTAGTTTAGGTCCCCCATGACAACCACATCCCTAGATGGTACCTAGATCCATATGTGTTTTGATTTACATACTAAGATATAGTGTTTTTTATTCATGTAAATCCTGATATAATATGCAGGTGGGAATTTTGAAATCACAATTAAGTGACTTATGATCAAGGATCTTGGTTTTCTCTGATAAAAAAAAAAATCCCCAATTTTCAGCTTAAAAAAAAAAGTAACCCCAAAATCCACATTTTTCTGTGATTAAAATGAAACACCACT
>NW_017729032.1:119608696-119614979 GCF_001723915.1 Gavialis gangeticus
GGGGTGGTGGGGGGAGAGTTAACAAAGAAAACCAGGATCCCTGCTTATGAGCACAAGTCTCACTGACTTTTTTGTAGGACATCTGTTTCTAAGGCATACAAGCTCTTTGGAAATATCTATATGCTCTATGTACATGGCAGGAGGCATGATTGTGGGATTAAGTATTAGATCCCATTGCACCTTATTGCTGGTGAAGAGGGAGCCTGGGAGGTTCCCATGGCTAGAAGCCACCTCTGCTGATGGGACTCCCAAACACACAGGAGCTCCAGGCATCCCCACACCTGCAAGAATGCTGCTGCTGCTATCTCCCAGCTGTGGACCCTGGGTCCCAGAGGACTCCAGCTCCCATGGACTGTGGGTCCCAGCAGCTTCAGGCACTGCCGTCATCTCCCATCCCTGGAGGTGCATGAGGTGTCCTGCTGCTGGGAAACTGTAGAAGCTGTGGTCTTCCAGCTACAGGAGCTCTGACTACACGTGCACACTAAAGTTCGACAGAAACCAACTATAAAGTTATTACACAGTTATTAAATATATTACTCAATTAACCAGGTAATTGTGTAATAGCTATAACATGTAGAGGGGGCCTTATAGTTAGAAAGTTCTTCCTAAATGTCCAACCTATATTTCCCTTGCTACAGTTTCAGGCCATTGCTCCTGGTCAGTCCCTTACAGTCACACAGCATAGTCTACCTCTGTCGTCTTTATAATCATTCCAGTTACGTGAAGACTTATCATACCACTTTGATTGTCTTCTCTCCAAGCTAAATAATCCTTGTTCTTTCAGACTTTCCTTCTAAATCGTGTTCTTCCTTTTTCTCACTCTGTTGGGCTCTCTGCAATCTGTTTCTACAGAATCACTTCTTGACTTACAAGTGACACTCCTGTAAACAGGAGTGTCTAGTTGGCATTTTTTTTTGCAACAGCAGCATACTCTTGGCTCTCATTAAGATTATAGTCCACTGTATTTCCTAGGTCCTTTTTTGAAGTACTGCAGCCTAGCCAATCATTCCCCAGTTTGTGTTTATACATGAAATTATTCTGTCCTAAGAGCAGGACCTTATACATCTCCTTGTTGAATTTCATCTTACTGATTTTACAGCCATTTTTCCAGTCTTTCCAGGTCATTCTGAATAATAAATATATCATCCAGGGTCTCTGAAACTCCACCCAATTTAGTATTATCTGTAAATATGCTAAGCAGGCAATCCCATTCTTCGAATCATTACCAAAGATGTCAGACCCATCTCGGGGGTGGGTTGTTAGGGGCTGAACCACAAAAGAAAACCATTACTGCGAAGAGGAAAGGTAGCAGAAGGGCTGGCAAGTCCTCCTGGCTTAATAGGAACATTGTAGTCCTCTTAAAAAAGAAAAAAGAGGTGTACACACAGTGGAAGCTAGGGACATGGGAGATGAGATAGGTGTTGTATACCTAGACTTCCAAAAGGCTTTTGATTTAGTATCCCATGATATCCTTGTGGGAAAACTGGAAGATTATGGGGTCAGCTGCTTGACAGTTCAGTGAATGGAAAAATGGCTGCATGGTAGGACCCAGAGAGTTCTCATGAATGGATCTGTGTCCTGGTGCGAAGTGGCCAGTGGTATCCCTTAGGGGTCTATGCCTGGACCTGTGCTTTTCAACATGTTATCAATTATTTGGATGGGGGAGTGAAAAGCTCTCTGGCCAAGTTCACAGATGACACCAAGTTATGGGGCAACGTGGTGACATCAGAAGATAATTTGCAGATACAGTCAGACCTGGACAGGCTCGAGAGTTGGGTAGACCGGAACCAAATGAAGTTTAACACTTCCAAGTCTAAGGTGCTCCATCTAGGGGCAAACAACCCTCAACATACATACAGACTTGGTGATGACAGCTTGACATGCACCACAGCTGAAAGGAACCAGGGGTAATGATTGACCATCACATGAATATATGCTGTCAGTGTGAGGTGGTGGCCAGCAGGACAAATAACACACTGACATACAACAACCAATGCATCTTGTGTAAAACTAAGGAAATGATAGTCCTGCTGTACTCAGCACTGGTAAGACCACAGATGGAGTACTACATCCAGTTCTGGGCACCGCACTTCAATAAAGATGTGGAAAAACTTGAGAGGGTCCAGAGAAGAGCCACCTGTATGATCAGGGACTTGCAAGGAAAGCCATACGGGGAAAGGCTGAGGGACCTAGGCCTCTTTAGCCTAAAGAAGAGAAGGCTGAGAGGGGACTTGATAGTGGGTTACTGCTATATCAGAAGAGTGCATCAGGAGCTCGCAAATAACTATTCACTAGAGCACCCCTGGGGAAGACCAGGACCTATGGATACAAACTCTTGGAAGGCCACCTTTGGCTTAATACCAGGAAAAACTCCTTCACGGTCAGGTTGTCCAGACTGTGAAATAACCTGCCTCCAGAGGTGGTGCAGTCACCTACCCTGCAGGTTTTCAAGAGGAGACTGGACAGTGACCTTGCTGGGGTCACTTGAGCCCAATTGTCTTCCTACCTAGAGCAGGGGAGCTGGACCCAATGCAGCCCCTGCAAAAGGTCCCTTGCAGCCCCTAACAATCTATGAATCTATGAATGGGACCCAGGAGAAACCTCTAGGGAACTCTATTTGGTACATCCTGCAAAGTAGACACTGAGCCATTGAACGTGGTTGAACTCATTGAGCCACTGAACTCATTGAACATGATGTTCCAACCTTACACTGCTATATCCACTTTACAATGCTATCAGCTTGTCTGTACATGCTGGCATTGAGAAACTTTTACAAAGCAGAATCAACAGGGGCTACAGAAGCCTTCAGTTTGCAATACTGAGAGTTCAGAGGTAAATGTCATAGTTTACTATCCTTTGTTCAACTAGCACCATGGCATAGTTTATATATTCTATGGATTGAACACTGAAGCTTTGTTTTTAACAGGATTATTCATGGTGAGGACCATTAAGGTCAAGAATCAATCTTAGTTTACACATGTCCTAGCTCCATGATCCCCTTGGCTGATCCATATTCCAGAAGCCAAGTGAATGCAATAGGGCATCAACATTTATGTATTTATTTATTTATTTTGAGCTAGACAAACTGGCATCTTTTAATGTGAAAATGACTGAAATCTGAGACTTTCAGTCTTGCTTTAAATATATTCCTTTGTGAAGACTACAATGTTTTTCAAACCCTGGGAGGGTTTAAAAGATTATGAATTATTGAAAAACTCAAAAAAAAACACTTGCTCTTTTTTTCTGTCTGTCCAAGAACGACTACTATTGGATCACTTTACATAGGTGGAATTTCAAAATGTTTTAGTGAAATGCTTACACTGAAAACTCTTCTGAAAATAACATAGTAAATAACATGAGGGAAAAAAATGCAGGTGTGAAAGATTAATTGAATTAGTATTTAGGGATTTCTCTGATTCATTTTGTAAATGTTAAAACTTTCTTTTTAAAAAAATTAAGGCAATCAGTACGTAAGTAGATATATGTATATGGTCTTATCCTGTTATATCATCACAGAGCACAAGGGGCCAAATTTGGAACACCTTACTTACATTGATGATGGTCCCATTAGCTTTACTGGAAGGATTTGTATGAGTAAATGGTTCACAACCTTGATGAAGAACAATAGGAAGCATTAATATTAACTATTAACCTCAGGCAATTCAAAATATAGATAAAATTAAATATCCATATTTGTGTCATTATATTTGGAGTCAAGAAGGAGTTTTACTCCATGGTCAAATTGTTGTGTACTGTTGGGGTATTTGGCACCTCGGCCATGGCCCTATACCCGGGATCTCTTACTTGTGTTAGCAATAAATAAATAAACACTTTAAATTCTGTTTGTGTTCAACACTTGAATCTTGTTGCTCAGGGATCTAATATGTTGAGAATGGATGTTTTCTGTCAAGCCATTGAGAAAGGGAGATCAACTGTCATTGCCACTATAGCAATTTTGGTTTCCTGTTCTGGCCTGAATCCAGATTGTATCAGATCTAGAATGTTAGATTTAATTAAATGAGCTTGTAGTTGGTTTTTGGCCCGCATCTCTATATGCTTGTCAAAAATGGCAAGTAGAATTGCAGGATAGTTGGCCAGAACAGTGATATGTTCTCAAATTTTAACAAACTAAGGTGATTAAACAAGGAAGGGAAAATTCCCTCATCTTGGCTATTTTTGACACCAGTTGTTCCAATTTTTGTTTTCAGAAACCAGGAGTAATGTAAGAGACTCAGAAACTCCTTTAATGAATCAGGCTTTCTTCATGAGTGCCTAATATCTAGGATTTCCAGTAGCTTGTTGCTTGGTCAGTATAGGTGGAGAAAAACCATGATAAATGAGAATGCTCCTAATTGTGTATAAATTTTTAGTGAAGGGTGATTATAGATCTTTGCAGTGATTTGTGTTCTGTTTTGATGTAGGTTATGGTCCCCTTGCATTGATTAAGTCATTTACCACAATGGATAATAGCTCTTTGGTCCAGGGTTTGGCAGCTTCAAAGTAGGCAAAAAGCAAGGTTTTCTTGGCTGGTGATAAACTCTTGACAAAAATATGAAGGCAGTTTTTTTGCTACTAGTACTCAAGTTTCCATCCCTATATCGTCATCTGGTGCAGGATGTCTGGAAACCAATGAGATTTGTTATGGAAGGGAGACTTTTAGGGGATCGGCATGTGCCTGGATAAGATCATTGTGTTCTTTGCATAGAAAGTATTCTCCTTGAGAAAGTTTTAGTATTTATTGATATTCTTGAGTCTTTGAAGTTGAATTAGTTCAATGAACTTGTTACATGGGAGCAAAAAAAAAATTTAAAAAACCTCTGGTCATTGTCTTAGTAAATAGATAATCTACCAAAGGATTGTTGCTTGTGATTAGGATTTAGGATTTTTTGTTTTATTTTCAGATAAATGAATTATTTACTCTAATATGCACCTTTTTGTATATTTTGATCAAGTACCTTGAGTAATTTTGGCCGAAGAAAGAATTTCAAGAATGTCTAAACAATTTTTTTTTCAATTTGTGGACCAAGTTTCACAAGAGAAGTTAAGTGACATTCACAAAACCAGTAAGTTTGAATGGCCACTGGATAAGAGAAAGAGAATGATTCTTTGGGTTAATAGGTAAGGAGAAAGGTCATCCATGTTTCTAAGTTCCATCATTTCAGGGTATTACATTTGATAAAGCATATTGTAGACTATTATTTTTACACTTGAATTTTACAGTTATATTGTCTTAAAATGAGAGATGCCATGTATATGATATGCCACTATTTTGAAATAATTAAAAGACATTAGGTAATGGATTTGGAAAACATAGGCCAGGGAAACAGCCATACTGCACTGCCTGTGGAGAAGTATGAAAGTTTAATATAAATAATTCCAAGACCAGTGAATAGATAAGAATAACTATTGGTATTGCATGATAATAATTTTAATCCATAATAATAGCATTGCTTTACAGGATCCAGTGTTAGTGAGCAGGATATAAAACCCATGCTTAGGGCACTGATAGACATGATGATTTGTTGCACAGTCAGCCACTGAAAGCACTCTACAGCTGTGTACTGACAAAAGTGCACAGTTGCAAAATGTTTTAAAAATGCCTGATTATATACCTACATATATGTATATATATAGTGGCGTTTCATTTTAATTGCGGAAAAAATTGGCTTTTGTGTTACTTTTTTAAATCCAAAAATTGGGGATTTTTTTTTTTAATCAGAGAAAACCAGGATCCTGGATCATGAGTTAGACCAACTCTCCCAATCCACATCACACATTCACACATCAGACATTATATATATATATATATAGTCACACGCACACCATAATGGTGGCATCGATGCGCGAGGCACCAGGATGGTGAGCCCCGCCCTTCTTCCCTGCAATCATCACAAAAGGGTAAAACAAATGCTGCCATACCACTACTTTCGTTATCAGTGTCACCAGCATAGGTGTGGTCAGCTAGTCTGTAACGCCAAATAAGGCCAGGACACAGAACCCTGAGAGGTGATAAGTGAAAACAGCCAGCTCACCATTGAGTGCGTCACCTGAGTGATATAAGGGAGCGCACAGCCGCACCTAGGCGAGGTTGTTCATCACCCGCTTCGATTATCACAAGGGATGCTAGCCTGATCACCTAGCTTCTGCCTCCCATTCGCGATTAGCAACCGCCAAACGCCGCTTCATTGCTGGCCCGACATGATTAGCAGTCTACTTCTCTGCATCTCGTTTCTCTCCTCAACTCTCACTGTGAGTAAATAAACCTGTACCTTCAACTACTCTC
>NW_017729032.1:119619979-119623993 GCF_001723915.1 Gavialis gangeticus
TGTGAGTAAATAAACCTCTACCTTCAACTATTCTCTGCCTCCATGACTATCGCCTCACCTCCAGTCTCTTTGGGCGACGTGAGCTGGACTCACATTAACCGTCCCATAGAGAGCTAACCGGCCCTTCTCACCCCTCGTTCCGGTCCCTTGTGCTGTGATCGGACAGCAGCGCGACATGTTGGTGGGAGCTCTAGTCATGCTGCAGCTGTTTATTGTTTTTACTGATAGCTAAAGTATTTTTCCTGACTTTACTGACTGCCATTCTTAGCCCTATTTTTTAATGACAGTCAGTAAATTTTGTGACAGTTTGCAACCCTGAGCAGGACTCAGCACAGCCTTACCCTACACCTGAACAGCATTAAATGCAGATAAACGCCCAGGGCAATAGGAAGGTGAGAGAGGAGCAGAGCTCTCCAAGGATCGATTTCAGCACATGGGCAATGAGCTGAAGGTGAGGGGGAGTGAGGGTGGGTGAGAATCAGGATGCAACAATATCCACCAGGGGATGTAGCTCAGTGGTAGAGCGCATGCTTCGCATGTATGAGGTCCTGGGTTCAATCCCCAGCATCTCCATCTTTTCCTCTCCCTCCAAACCAGGGGCAGGCAAAATACAGCCTGTGGGATGGATCTGGCTTGCAGAGTGGCTTTGTTCCACCTGTGGTGAGCCCCTTGGACCTGCCTGGCCATGGCATAACCTGCCACCCCTGGCCCAGCAGTGGGTTTGGGGTGGCTCTGCATCTGGACTGCCTTCCTAGGCAGCCTGGGTGGCAGTGGCTCCTTCTGGCTGCTGCTGCCACTGGCCCAAGCCTCCAGAGTGAGCAGCAACAGCACTGGGCAGAAACTGTTGCTTAGGGTGAAGGGAAAGCAGCCCTTCCCCCTCGCTGCTGCTGGGCAGTACTCACTGAAGCCGCCCGGAGCCCGTGCTGTGCCAGGCTGCCCTGCAGCTGCTTTGCACTGTCACTGCTGCTGTGCTGGGCAACCCAGAGGCAGTGGTGATGGAGATGTGGGGCTCTGGGTGGCTGCAGTGAAAACTTCCCAGCAGCGATAAGTGGGAGGGGCTGCTTTCCCCCCATGTGGAGCAACAGTTTCTGCTTGGAGCCTCCACTGCTGAGTCCAAGCGGGCAAGTCTGGAGCAGTGTGCTGGGTCGAGGCTGAATGTAAGTGTCCCTGATGGAACTGCGGGGCTGGGAGCAGTGGCAGCACCAGCCAGAAGGAACTGCTGCTGCCGGGGCTACCTAGAAATCCAGTGCCAACATGAAGCCACTCCAGCCCCACTGCATACCCAGGGGGCGGCAGGATGCGCCACAGTCAGGCGGTGCAGAGTGAGCATGGGGCATGTGCTATGGCTGTACACTGCTAGCAGTGGCGATGGCGGGGAGGTGCTGCAGAGCACATGGGCTCCAGGCTGTTGCCCAGCAGGGATGGGTGCACGGTTCAAGGGGTCACGTGCGCGGGGCTACCATGCACACCCCACCATACCCACAAACCATCTCCCACAAACCCCACTACTGCACCCTCCCCCAAAGACAATTACACACCCCATAAACACTGCACACACTCACCCACAAACCCCACTCTCACACCCACGCACCTCTGGGGAGAGCCCCACTCACTGCTATATGCACACACCCCACCACACACACGTACCCATACACACACCGCCAGCCACCCTCCCCCTCCACACACCCCACAAACCCCATACCCACCCACATACACACACACATCCCCACAACCCCCCCAAGCCCACCCACTCACATCCACACATACCCCCACACCCCATATCCACACATCCACAACCCCTATAAACCTCATACCCACCCGCACATTCACCTACCCACACACTCCCATATCCCCCCACACAGCCCCCGTATGCAAGAGAAAGACTTGATTTTGGGCTAATATGCAATCACCTCTCTATATACACAGCACAAAAATAAGGACTTAAAAAAAAAATTAAAATATGTTACTGTGGATGTTTGCGTTTTAGTATATAATTTCCCCTCCCCCCATTCAAAGATGGTAAACCCCCTTTCCAAAAGGAGTACTGGGGGCAAAGGGAGGGACTTCCCAGGGTAAAGGTCAGGGGTTAGGGGGCAGGACTTCAGGACTACTGCTGCACCTGGAGGAGACCCAGCACCTCACATTCCCCCATTTCTGCTTGCACTGATGCGTTCTTTTCTATTGGTGCATCTACATGAGACATTTACTGTGGAGTTGACTAGTTAGTTGTGCAGTAAATGTCTCCCATCTACACTTACACCCCTATTAGACTGGAGTAAATGAACTAACTCTGGAGCAGAGTAGTACTTGTAAATACCAGTACTATCCTGCTGCAGTTTTTTACTCTGCACCAGTGCATGTGTAGAAACTACCATGGCTGGCTGGGGAGAGAAAGTGCTTCAGTGTGGGGGCTGCCATTTGCTTATTCCACAATGAATCACCCTCGTGCCCCAGTCAGCCCCTCCGCAGTGTGCCAAGCCCGGCAGAGCATCCCCAGGCTTGCAGGCTGATGCCTGGGGACCCCTGGCAGCTAGGGCTGCTCCAACCTGGCTCAACATGCAGTGGTCCCACATACACAGTCAAGCAGTGCACCTGGAGCAATAAACTCCAGAACAACACGCTCTGTAGTTTATTGCTTTACATTTCTTACGTGTGTAGATGCACCTTGTGTGTCTGGCTTTAGAGGGGTGAAATAAGGTGTGAAGATAAAACTGAGCCCAGTGCAACAGGGGCCAGAACTTTCCCCGAGTCACAGCTGTGTCAAGAAGTCCTCTGAAGCGGGCTGGGAGAGGCACGCGCCATTTGTGGGTGCTACAATACTCATAGCAAATGCCCATCGCAGGTGCTTGGTACTGAGGCAAAGGGCACTGGTCTAGGGACCTCAGGGCACCAGGTAATGTTCAGAGCTGGGTCCCCCCAGGGCACTTCCCTAGCCCAGGATGTACTGGACAGTTTCTCTGGCTATTGGCTGCGAGGGGAGAACGGCGCCACACCTCCCCCCGCCCTTTGCTAGCACTGCACCAGTTCAGATCGTCCGACTGCCGGCCACTGTTTCGGGACCAATACCGAGAGGCAGAGTGCCAGACATTGGTACATTTCCCAATTGTGGGGTACTTTTCAAGTCTTAAAACCCACCGATTTTGAGTTGAGATTTGGGAATAGGCTAACTTCTGAACGTTGTAGTTTCATAGTTTCACAGATGTTATGGTTGAAAGGGACCTATTAGATCATCGAGTCTGACCCCCTGCCCTGGGCAGGAGTGAGTGCTCGGGTCAGATGACCCCAGCCAGGTGTCTGTCCAGCCTCCTTGCAACACCTCCAAGGAAGGGGGCGGCACCACCTCCCTTGGAAGCTTGCTTCATATTTTGGCAACCCTCGCTGGAAAGCATTTTTTCCTCATGTCCAATCTGAATTTGCTCTCTTCCAGTTTGCAGCCATTATTTCTAGTTACCCCAACAGACGCCCTGGTAAGCACTGTATCCCCTATTTCTTGCTGCCTGCCCCCACCCCCCAATGAGTTTCTATGTGGCCACAAAATCACCTCTCAGCTTTCTGTTGCGGAGACTGAGAAGGTTCAGGTCTCCCAATTGGTCCGCATAGGGTTTTTTCCATAGGCCTTTAACCAGACGAGTGGCCCTCCTCTGGACCCTCTCCATGTTGTCCACATCCCTCCTGAAGTGCGGTGCCCAAACCTGGACACAGTACTCCAGCTGTGGCCTGACAAGCGCAGCATAGGGCTACCTACGCAAGATTTCCCATCCCAGCTATTCCTCACCTGTCTGAGTGTGATGCCGTGACCCAGACCGCAGCACAATACAGGCAGTCCTCAACTTACAACATTCGAGTTACAACATTTCACAATTACAAAATTGACACCCTGTCTCAACTTTCTGACCTGAGATTTGACTTTGCAACTTTTGATCCGACACCAGCCACCCCAACAAGTTTGCTGCATCGCCTGTCTCCCTGGAGAGCACGTGTCCAAACTTCCTTGGACACTTTCTTTAAGAAAGC
>NW_017729032.1:119624004-119653544 GCF_001723915.1 Gavialis gangeticus
TAACCGTCCCATAGAGAGCTAATCGGCCCTTCTAACCCCGCCATTCCAGTCCCTTGCACTGCGATCGGACAGCAGCGTGACATATATATGTATGTATATATGTGTATGTATATATATAGTGGCGTTTCATTTTAATCATGAAAAAAATGCTTTCTCTCCCTGTCTTTAGGGTGTATAAATTTTGGAGTTTGTATTTATGTATCCACTGTCGTCTTGTAAATCCCTCCCTGAAAGGACACTATTAAAGATAAGAAAGCATGAGGTCAACACTGGGAAATTCCTTATACTTTTTGTCCCATACCCACAGGTTTAACCATGTAGGATTACTATGTAGCTCAAAGTAAAGACTGATGAATTTTAGCCCATTGTGAATTCTGTACTGCTTAGTCATTTCATTACTCACCTGCAATTGAACATGGCTGGTTTTATAATTACAGTACACAGGGATTGTTTATTGTCAGATTTAATGAACTTCAGAAATGTTTCCTTTAATCTTTTTCAATTGTTTTCTTTTATTTTCAATGGTATTTTTGCAAAGCTATAAAGCCTGAGCTGCATGCAAGGTAAGAGAGACGCAGATGGCTATGAACCGATCTTGTTAGAGTTTGTTAAAATAAAATGACAGATGTACCTTAGAAATTGAATACAGGTGCAGTGGAAGGAAAGTTATTACGTTGCATCCGACTCTGTCCAGAGACAGCTGGTGCTACATCTTTTTTTTTTTTCCTTTTTCGTCTTCCTTTTTGATAATGGAAATTCAGGCATTTTATTTGTTCCCATCTGATCTGCCACTACCACAACACAACTAAATGAGTCTAAGACAAGTACCAGCTGTAATAAATAAATAAGGAACTGGTTTTGAAAGTTGCCAAGCACTAGCATCTCCTATTGAGTTCAGTTGAGCCTCTGAAAATGTCCCAAAATAAATAATATATGACTGGAGCATTCTGTTCCAAAGTTAAATAATATAAACATGATTATGCATAATACGTGTATTTAGCAAGAAGGGTGCTTTTTAGTTGTTTGTGCAGCAAATACTGAAAATTATACAGTGTTGTACCTTGCTCTACTGTTGTTGTGCCCACAACTCCAATCCTGCAATTTACAACATGTGGATGCACCAAACTGAAATATCTGACTTTATATTATGTTCCTCCAGGCAAACATTCTTGGACTAAATATTCGTATATGCTCCATAATTTATATGCATTAAGTTTTGGTTTCTCAATTTGAGACACTGTCAAGGGGGTCAGCAGTAACGAAAATCAGACTCCTTGATGGCATCTCATTTCAGGTCTTCAAAAATTGATGCATCTAAATTGCTGGTTATTTTCAAAAAAATCTCTCTGTTACCTTTTATATGCAGTTCAGCTATTCTATAATACCATCAGTGATTTTTCATATACAACAATAATTATAAGAAAGCCATATAAGGAATTTCCCATCACATATGGTATATTCATTGAATATCTATCCCTAAGTGAATTCAGCAACACTGAGATTAAGGATGCTAACCTTTGTATTCCAAATATGAACAATTTTTTAAAGTTCTGATTTTCATGCAAAAATACAGTATGATTCCCTGCTGCAGCTCTGATATTGACCTTGAGAAGTCTTTGTCAAATCAGGATTTTTTTAGCATTGATGTGAGTTGCTGTGTGTTATGATTACTCTTCAAAATTTTGGACCCCGTGAAGAACTCCAAGGGGCCTGTAGAGCTCAGTAAATATACAGATCTAAGCACTTAAACCTTATTTTTGCTTCTAAATTTGTTTTGGTTATATAGAGGAGAAACTCCAGGTAGGGAATTTGAGAATATTTATAACATTTACTAGGTGGTTAAAATGTCCTCATCTTCAGAACTATAGACCAACTTTGCCCAGCATGTAAATATGCTGCATATAACATTATTATTTTTATTTAAGAACTTATTTTTCCACTTTGAATAATTTCCATGTTGAACTAGACATAAAATCCTTACTAAACTGGAGACTTAGGGCACTAATGATCTGCTTTATTATAATCTGTTTTTGTGGATACTGTTGATTTATTCTAGATTCTGGATTTCAAGGTCTCATTTGTGATTACATAACATTTGTTTCCCTGAAAAACTCTGTGAGCAAAAGCTGCAATACAAATTTCTCAGTGTTCTGTGCACAAATGAAACCACAGTATGTATGTGAGTTTTGTTGCCAAAGCTCAGCATTTGAAAACCTATAGTTGATCAGGTCTGATCTTACTAATAAGTTTCACAGAAATCAAAAATTGATTTTAAAAGATTTAAGAGAGCAAAGGAAAGGCTTGCTAAATTCATACTAACACCCACAATTCATTTTAGTTATAGAAGATCCATAATTATTCAGAATACTAAAACATTCAAAATTCCACCATAAAACATTGCAACTGAATGTTTACAAATGCCAGATCTACTTTGGTTGAGTACATTCTACAATGAAATAAGAGGCAATGAAATATTCAATAGTAAATTAATGAATGAGAAGTTTTAAGGAGAGATGAATGGACTATAATAAAATGTTACTCGGTGGAAGAATGTAGCAGCTACTAGCAAAAACGTGGAAACTGAGTAAAGAAAATGACATGACTTTGGAAATGTAAATGCTTTCAAATAAATTAAATTATTATTTAGGAAAAGATTGGGCTACATAAATGTATCTTTATATCTTACTTTTTAAAAATGAATTATGTACGTTTTAACTGTGAGTATTATATAATGTCTTTGAAAGTGCCTAAACTGAATTAAATATCAATTCAATGAGAATGTTCTAGATGTGTCTATATGGGAAAATTTCTCCAGCTATTCTAATTATTTTGATATAACCTCGCTTATGGACACCCTTATTCCAACATAAGACTATCTTCCTTTGGTGTAGCCTAAAACCTTGTCAAGTGAGATAAATCAAAGTAAAAAGCAACTATCTATGGAAATATAAGTTCATACAATGTCAGGGATTGTGCAGATGTATCTCTATAGATTTAAATCCACTCCTTAGTTTATATGAGTATAAATTTCTTATTGGAGGTTTCTCTGGACAGATATACATGAGACATTAAGTTGCCGTACTATCAGTGGGAACTAACCATGGTGCCACTACTACGTCACCACAGATGGCAATGAGCTCGGGTGCAGTAGCTCATCGCTATGGCGACATAGGGTCAGAAACAACCCATGAGCCACTGGGACTAAGCAGTAACGGCGGATACTCAATACCAGCTCCGCAGTCAGGAGCACATGTACACATGCCCTCTGACAACTGGCTTGTGATCTGCTGTACAGCTCATCACAGCTGTGCAGGGAGACAAAAGGTCAGCTGAGGGCCATTCTGATTTTATTCCTTTATTCATCACTAGCAAGCTGTAGGTTCTTAAATGAATGACTAAACCTTAGAATAAGTTAACAAGGGCGAAAGACTTAATGTGCAAGAGCTGATACAGAGTAACTATGTATGCTTAGATTGTTTGTCCATACCCTGGGTCACCTTAAAAAAATGCTGTCTTGGTACTTCTGAACATTTTATCTATAGGATCAGATCTAAAGGTTACAAAAGTCACTGGAAAATTGTTAACATAATTGTTAACTGTCTTTGGATCTTGTCCCTAGTATGTTACAGGCATGCACCAATTGAAAATTATTCATAATGAAACAAAATTTGCTAACCATTTTGACAAATAGAATACATGAGCGCGCACATTTTATATGGAACCCCTGTGCTCAAACATAGACATATAGAAGTTCCACTGTCCCAAATCATGTGTTGACAAGAGGAAATGCTTTTGAAAGCCATTGTTTCTCTTGATTTAACTCAGTGATAATTTTATTTCTAACTGTTTTTTCTGCCTGTAGGGTTTTATATAAAAGTGAACACCAATGTGCTTAAGTATCCTTTGCATATTGCATAATTCCAGTCTTGGTGATATATCTCTGCTGGTACTAATGAATCTAAAGTTTGTTTGGGGATAAAATGCAATTATGCAATTTGTTTAAAGATTTTTTTTAACTTTCTTTCTGGTTTGTTGTTATGCAGAACCACAGAACAATTTTTGTGCCTTCCTATTTCATAACTTGTGACAGTGAGTGCCTCAGGAGACTTTGTATCACTGGGTAATTTCATCAGTGTCAAAATGAATGTTAGCCCATGGTCTTGACACTGCAAGTTAGTCTTTATGAAAGATTTAAATAGACAACAATAAGGAGAAGATTGGTGTCTTTAGACAAGACTTGAAAGATGTCAAAACCTGACAGAGTTCTCTTTAATGATTTACTTCAAATTTTCTTGAAGTTTTTACATTTATTA
Source organism: Gavialis gangeticus (assembly GCF_001723915.1). Taxonomy (NCBI): domain Eukaryota; kingdom Metazoa; phylum Chordata; order Crocodylia; family Gavialidae; genus Gavialis; species Gavialis gangeticus. Next base: position 119,628,318 of record NW_017729032.1, read on the forward strand.
TGAGAAGGATCATTAACATTTCTGGAGTGAAGAACAATAATGCACTAAGTCAATTTACTCCCATAGCTACCTGAATAGAAATACAACAACTGCTGTGGAGCAGGTGTCAAAGCCAGGTTGCTTCTATCCCAGTAAAAAAAATCATTTTGCCCACTCAATACATGCAGCCCAGTTTCGTTTTGGTTTTTTTGGGGGGAGGGGCGTTATTTTGGGGGGAAATATGTGTGTTGTATCTGACAAAATATGGTAAGTTGGACCCTTATGAACTAAACAAGAAAAACAAAAAATTAAATATTACTTTTCAATGTTCAAAAATATTTTATGATTGCCATATAAGCATGTTTTTATTTCTAGAACAACCAACATTAACTGATATTTCTGAACTTCACTAGGAAGATAATAATCAGGACCCATACTTACTTGATGCTGACAATAACTGTATGAATGAGCTTGTTATTTTGTACATAGTGTTTTCCAGTCTTTCAAATTTAAACTATAATAATAAATAGTGAAAATGAAAATTGATTAAAGAAGAAGTTAGCACTGTAATGGAAATTTTATATGTATGAATTAACTAGAAAAAGAATAAAAAATGAGCAGCTCAAAGGTGAATGAAAATATTTGATGATTCTTACTATATAAGTGACCTTATTCCAATTGATAACATCACTTTTTATCTTATCCGTCACATAGACCAATGCTTTAAAAAAAAAAGTAAAGGGGGTTTTGTTCAGGACCCTGTGCATATTGATCTGTTTATAGGACTCATTCATGGACTTTTGTATAACAAAATAATTAAAGCAAGTGGTCTTTCTTTTGAAGAGAAGGCAGAGGTAAGCCAGCTCTTTTCAATCATCAGACCTAGGTAGGAAGGGATCAAGTGGTTCTTTTAACAACTGAGAGAGCTCAGTTTAAAGAAGATTGCAGGAGGAAGGTCAGGGCCAGACCTTATTGCAAAGAGAGGGGTAGAAAGGGAAAGCACTGAGGGTCTACTCCATGGTGTTCTGAAGGAATGGCCTGGAGGGCACTTTGTCAAGTGTTTGTGAACATTACCTTGACAACTCCCTCCTAGTCACTTCCATTCTGTGCATGCCATCATGACAAAAACAGTACCAGGTAACCATTACCAGAGTTTCTGCTGGGCATTTGCAGCTCTCTGAGCATGAGGGTAACCTTTGGTGTCCCTGGGTGTGCCCAGAAGTGACTGCTTCACACAGCAGAACACTCTGCATGAAGAGATGTGATGTAGGCATGCCCAAAGTGAGTCAGACATGTTTGCCCTTAAGATCTTAATGAATTATGTGGTATTCTTGAAGAGCTGAAATTTTACCAAGCAGGGCTGTAAGATCATAACTTCCAAAATGTGAATGCATCTGAGGATTTCCAGTTTCCTCTTTAATAAGGAAGTTAAAGGAAAAGTTATATGGCCAAAGTTCCTGTTCCTAGGAGTGTAGAAGACCCTGGAGCTTAAACATGCAAGCTAAGGGCAGGCATACTAATTAATATTTAAGGAACTGAACTAGAAAGTAGACATTTAATTGTGATTAAGGGGATGGTGGGAAAGTTTAAATAGGGGAAGTTGACAATACTTCATTGGAAAACATCATAAGGTTATTCTGACCCTGGTGATCCCAGAGTAATAAAATCTTTTACTTTTAGGAAAAACAGAATATTTCATAAGTTTAAGTTCTGTTAAAAATTGTTCTATGTTGTGCAATGTTCTACAAAATCTAAACTATGTTTTTTAGAAGAAACAGCCAACATGTCATATTTTCCATTATGAATTAAGATGTGTTGATGTTAAGTTAAGCAACATTGCAGAAAACTGCACATGGGAATCTGCCCTTTTCCATTCCAAGCATTCTCTAAAACTCAGTTTAGGACCATTTAATTGCTACCCAGTGCAGTCAAGTTACTAATGTGCAATATTTCTCATTCATGGATTTTACTTATTATTTACATGAAGATAGTGGAAGATTTCCCCAACAAGGAAAATATAGTTTTGCCCTACTTTCCATTTTGATTGATCATTTTTATGGTACACACAGTCCTTTATTCCACAAAGAGTTCTTGTTCAAATCAATGGCATGTTATTGAGGAAGGCAAGGCAGAGTTGCTGAGTTCAGACTAGCATACCTAACTACCTCTCTCTGCTCATGGATGTGTTTCAGGAATCTGACTTGATCGATCCACCAAGTCAAAAACTTTTGCCTTTCCTGACTCTGTGTACTTGTTAAATGTACTACCTTTAAGGTTTCATTAATATGTTTTTAGCTATTGGATACGATACATATTGAATAACATCAGTCCTTGGATGTTTCTAGTGCCTATACATGAGCAGGGAGGCTGCTCCAATGTGCTAAATTCCAGTGTGTTGGAGCAGATTTAATTAATTGAGACTGCTGAAGTGTGGCAATTACCATGCTCCCGCAGCCTCCCATGTATTAGTGTTCCTGTGCTTCAAAATGGCAGCAAAGGTGCTTTATCTAAAGCTCATTCAATGCTTTGGTGGGTGCCCTCACTGCCATTTTGAAGTGTGGGGATGCTGATACACAACATGCTCTGAGTTCTTTAATTAGATCAGCTCCCAGAGCACGTGTATAAATGCTCTCTGTTTCTAGTCTTTCAACCTACAAAGGCAAAAGCTGCATGTAATAAATTGGAAAGAATGAAAGAGACATTGTGCATGGTATATGGAAAAACAGGAAAGGGAGATCAGGGGAAAAGTCATCTGTTCATTATTCCTAATTTGTTTTGAAGAAATATGGAGAAAAGCAGAAGAGAAGGAGGCATTCCTCTTTTTAAATTGAAATCTCTGGCAAAGATTCAAAAGATTTAGGGCCAGAAGGAACTACTAGATAATCTATAGCCTGGCTTTCTGTGTATCACAGGCCATTACATTTTACCCAGTTAACACTGTAATGAACCCAGTTATTCAGTTTGGCTGAAGTTTTTCTTCATGAAAGGCATCCAGTCTTGATTTGTTACTGCTATGCTCTTGCCAGATTCTGAACTAGCTTAGTAGAAAAGGAAGTGTGTGGCTACTATAAATAAGCATTCAGCAGCTAAACTCTGATCCTTCTGATTTGTTCATCCCTGGCTTTAAAAAACTGCATGGTTCTCATTATCCATCTTCTTCCAAACTGATCTTGGCTTTCCAGTGGTAGGTAGCTAAAACAGAGAGAGATTTATCTTTTCCCTCCAACTATTGCCATAGTTTTCCATTCCCAACTTACTGTCTTGCCTACCTGATGTCCAGTTCTGGATGTCAAAGACCTAAACAAAATTGGTTAGATTTGTTTTGTGTTGCTGTTTTCACATACAGAAGGGAGGAGGAGTTGGTTCTGCTCTCCACCCTCCTGTCCCGCCCCATGTTCATTTTCAATCATTTTCAAAACTTTTTCAAAGTATCACTTCTTATTCTTTCCTAAAATCTCACTCTTAGTGTTACAGTTGCTCTGTTTTTCCTTGTATTATTATTGTTGTTGTTGTTTATAAATTCTCTGCTTGTTGTGTCTGGAATTTCATTTTTCCACCCTCAAAATATGGCAATATTAAAAATGTTATATTAATACAAAATACAGCACTTGAATTCTCACTGGTTCCAATCTGTCTCATCACCAGGCATCCTGTTTTTCTCTGATTAAAAAAATATCCCCAATTTTCAGATTAAAAAGTAACCCAAACTCCGTTTTCCATGGTAGCATTTCATTTTATTCAAGGAAAAATGTGGATTTTGGTTTATTTTTTTTAATCTGAAAATTAGGGATCTTTTTTTATCAGAGAGAATGAGGATCCCTGCTCATAATTAACTTGAAACAACTAGAATGAATATTTAGCACCTACACCTACCTAACTATAGAATTATCCTACAATCCAAATTCAGCAAATGTAATGTTCTGCTCCATCTTGTTAAATGTAAAAATAAGGAATACGGGGCACATCTACATTAGACACTTTACTGCACAGTAGTGTAGTTTACTGAACAGTAAGCATGCGCATCTACACGTGAACACAGTTACTGCACAGTAAATGACTACTCATGAGTAAATTTGCTATCTGCAAATGCAAGTAGAAAATTTACTTGTGAGTAGTAACTGCATAGTGATGCATGTGTAGATGCTAACTGGGAGAAAATTTGCTCCTGGTCAGCCCTGCCACTAGAGGGTCAGCCTGAGGCTGGCTCCAGGGCTGGGAGCGTCTCCTGCCCCTGGGCTGAGCTACCTCTATGGCAGCCCCAACCTTAAAAATCTTCAGGTATTTTGAGTCCTGGGACATACATGTAGGGAGCCTGAGGCCACTCCACTGTGGACAGGCAGGTGATGGGGATGTGGGTCCCATCCAGAGCCCCAATGCACTGGGGGAATCCCAGGGCATGGAACCTCAGTACCACCACCAGGAGGTTGTACACTCTGAGCACCGTGTGCTTCAGCATGTCCTGGAGAATGCCACCCACATACAGGGTGACCTCCTTAGCAGTGGTCTTACCCACCCCAAAGAGATGGCCCACATAGCGCAGGCTGGCAGGCATGGCCAGCTTGAATAGGACAAGGACCTGCTGGGTGTCTGTGGGGAGAGGCAGCCACATGGCAGTGTCCTGCCACTCTAGATGTTGGTGGAGCTATTCTAGGAAATCCCAGAAGGTTGCCCAGGTCATCCAGAATGCTTTCAGCCACTATTCATCATCCCAGGTCTGCTGTATGACATGCAGCCACTAGTCCTGCCTGGCCTGGTAGGCCCAGAGGCAGCAGAGCTAGAGGCTCAGGAGGGTGAAGGCGACCCCAGTAGTAGTGTCCAGCAGCCCATCGTTGGCATCCCTGCTGGGATCTGGCCAGTTGGATAGAGTCCAGGTGGCAGATATGTGGTAGTGACAGCCCTGGGATGGCACATTGCAGCTAAGCAGGCAGTTGCTGCATGTGAGGAAGCCAGGAGGTCCCAGACTGTGGGCCAGCCTGTGGCTGGTGTGGTAGGCCATCGGGCTCAGCACAGTGGCAAGCAGGAGCCTGGGGCACTGGTCATCACTGCCAGAGGTGGGGGCTGGAGCAGCCATAGTGTAGGAAGGCACAGTTGGTGAGGAGAGAGCTGCCATGTGCTGCCTCTGTGCTGTGCATGGTGCTCCTGGCCAGGGAAGTAGCCGGCCAGCAAGCAGAGAGCAGAGCTAGCTTTTCAAGATGGCTGCTGGCAACTGCAGCTGGAGCCTTAAGCTCCCCCTGGTGGCAGCAGGGGCCCATTGCAGGGCCACAAGATGTGGCACCAGGTTGCTGCTGAGAGAAGCAAATCTGCTGCCTCGTCCCTGCATGTGTAGATGCCTACCCAAGGGCATTTGCTCACAAGCATTTTACTTGCAAATAAACTGATCTTGGATCAAATGCATGTGTAGACATGCCCACAGGTATGCTGCAGATTTTAATAAGTTTCTAGCCTGTCAGGTACACAGCATCTTATGAAAAAAAAACGTCCTTAGTATTTATGTTTAAAACTCTTGAGGCACATCCAAATGAGCACACATTTGCCTCTTGCAGCTTCTTAAACCAATCTGAGATGCCGCAAGAGCCATGCTGAGAATGAAAAAATGTTCCCTGTACTGCAGACTTTCAACAAAGGCTCAAATTTTGATACCTGGATTTCCAGGTATCAAATAAAAACACCCCATAAAAAGTGGCACAGAGTACACTTCACCACTGTGCCCTGAGGCAAGCCAGGGCTCAGACCTCCAAAGAGACACTCTGGCATCTGGCCAGAGCAGCTCTATGTTTCCCACTCTGCCCTAGCATGCTGTGTTCACGTGCCGGAGCAAGCAGAACCAGAGCAAGCAGGAGTGGTGCAAGGGTGTGACCCGGGCACTGTCTCTAGGAAGTAGGGACTGGGGGAGTGTAGGGGATTGGGGGGTGGCATAAATGTGTGGTGGAAGGGTGGTTGGGGGTGTGGGTCCCCTGCCCACAACCCCCCCCCCACAGATCCCCAGTCTCAAGCTCCTGCTGGCTGCAGATCCGGGAGGAGCTGGGCAGGGTTATTTTGCCCTAAAATAAGTGGCACAACTTGCCCCACACCAAAGTGCAAAGTGCATGTCTGGGCATGTGTGCTGAGGCACAAATCCCCGGCTCAAATTTGTGACACTCCTGTTTGATCTCCTGCAAGTGCACATGTCTGCATGTGTGGATGTGCCCTTAGGGCTCAATTAAATGATGCCATAATTAATACTGAATCATGTTATCTCTATTATTTAGGAGAGAAAATTTAGTAAGTTATTTTTTAGGCTTGGGTTTAATTTTTGGTTTTTAAAATGTACATAACCCTAGTAAAAAAAAAAATAAAAAAAGATGACTATCTGTTCAGTGAGATAGCAAAGGCATAGAGAAAATATCTGATTATGGAGAAGTGTAGTGTCAATATACAGGTGTGTTTCAGAAACTGATGGGAAAATGGCTGCAGCAAAGTGAGAAACTACATAGGAGCAGGGAACACTGATGACAGCCTTGTCAAACTTACCAATCATTTACAACTATGTAGGGAAGTGATATAGTCCAGTAAATGATCATTGCACACAAAATGGTTTTATTTGGAAATTGTCATTAGTTTGTGAAGTACCCGCGTAATATTCAATGACATATAAGAAGATTATAGTATATCCTAAAGTATTTTCAGAGCCAGTTTACATGGCAATGGGAAAAAACCTACAGGTTGTTTTAAGCAGAGCTGCAGGTCTGGAAACTACTTCTGTCCTAACAATAAAATTTCAGCAAGCTATTGGTGTTCCTCCGTGCTTAATCCCACAACACAAATATTAAAGGTTTGGGTGCTAATTTCAGATTTCTACTCTTATATCAAACAAGAAACTTATTTAATATAGCTTCTCTTCTTTCACAGAGCAACTTTGCTTTCCCTAAGTTAGACAGCAGTTGCCTCCTGCCCCAGACATGAGAACACCATGGTTAGTGCTAGAAGCAGCAATAGCTTTTCTACCAAACAATGGCTGAATGGCCATGAGCAAGCAAGCTTGACATTATAAGTTTGTTAGACTTCAAAATTCTGCCAGATTGAATGCTGCAGATGTAAGTTCATATGTATATTTTCAGGACTCAGGGAATATTTAATGAAAGAACTTCCTTCTCTTTCAGTGCTGTATAAAGCTCATTTTATTTCTGGGTTCCCTATTACTCCCTTTTATTTAAGCTCTTGTTTGTTTACTCTGGTATTAAAAAAATCAGAATATTTAATGGACAGACATTTTAGTATCTACTGTATCACCGTCATGGTACTAGATAAGGAAGGTTTCCCATGGCAACTGGAGGTATCAGCGTTCTCAGCTTAGAGAATCAACTCACTCTTGCCACCTGGCATTGGTCAAGGGCACAAGGAGGATGATTATTTTCTACAAAAAAAGAAGCAAGTATTCAGGTTTGGGGAATTAAGAGTTAGATTGATTGAATTATTCATTCCTCCCTTTCATCAAAGGACTGAGAAGCCTAAACAACTACTGCTGTGCCAGATTCCCTTGTATCAAAGTCAGGGCAGGAGGAGGGAGAAGAGATAAAATGGTCATTTAGATAAGTACTAGCAAGCAGCAGGTACCATACAATAGGTGTTCAAAAACCTATGCATGATTTACAAGATAAACACAGACATTTTTCTTTCAACATTGAAAACACAGAGTTAAAAACATTCTGACTTGTTTTGCTCTTTCTAAGTTCTTTGGAACAGAAGAATTACTCTATTATTTTTCTTTAGTCACAAAAGAGGGAAAACTAAGAACTGTCATTTTCTGAGGAGTGTTTTGAATCTACTGAGGAGTGCCACAAGTCTAAAAAGGTTCAGAGCCACTGCACTATTGCTATATAAACAACAAATAAATTATACCATGTTTCAGATACAACATTTTGTGAACACTATCACAAAATTTCCTGCCTCATTTGTTCAGGTAACTCCATGAGCTAAGTACAGCTGATATTTGTAAAAATACAGTCTCTGCATTTAAGAGTCTTCAAGGATAAGCAGCGAGTAAAAGGGCAAGAAGAAGAATAAAGCATTCAACAAATGTACATGTTTTCTACTTATCAGTAATCACTCATTTATTAGCACTTTCTAATTGATTAATTAACTGTGGGTGCATCTACACATGGGTATTAATGTGATGCAATAAACTCCGGTGCTTATCGCACCAGAGTTTATTGATCTCAGATGCATGTTTACACATGTGCTCGTGACTGCAGCACATTAAGCCAGCTCAGAGCAGCTTCTACTGGCACGATCCCAGAGAGTCAGCCTGCCTGTCCAGGGCTGCTCCAACTTGGCTCAGTGTGCTGCAGTGGAGCTGGATGGGGCACAAGAGTGCTTTATCACAGGGCTAGCTAACAGGCAGCTCCCACACTGAAGCACCATCATGCCCCCACGAGCCAGGGTAGCATCTACACGTGTGTGGCTGCAGAGCAGGATAGTACTTGTATTTACATATACTCTCCTGCTGCAGGGTAAATTAGTTTACTCCAGCCTAAAAGAGGCACGTGTTTAGACATGTGACATTTACTGAGCAGCTACTTAGTCTGCTGCACAGCACACGTCTCATGTAGACGTGCCCAGTATAAAGTCATATAGTTGTAACTAGAATCAATATAGATGGATTTTCCTTCTCAGCTACTGAATGAGGTGTTATACTAACAAAGGAGGAGGGACAATTCCATTCCATTCTGCAGTTCACTCTTCACTTTTAGAAATAGACTTTATGTTATATTTGGCATGGAGTAGGAAAGGAAATATATTTACAAGAGCGCTAGTTACAGTATTGTGAGTTTCTGGTAATTCTGACAAATTCAAATAAGTAACACAACATTTTAAATGGCTGATAATCAGGAGTCCTGCTGCAGCCAGGGCCAGTGTGAGTGGGGCCATGGCCTCTTCCTCTCCCCACACAGACTTACTTGCTTGGATGGGGGGGGGCAGGGCATCTATGCTGATTGCAGAAGAGTGAATTTGCATATAAAGAACCCACATAAATTGAGGGAAACCTGCATATATATTAGTGGTATATAGTGGCGTTTCATTTTAATCACAGAAAAATGTGGATTTTGGGTTACTTTTCTTAACCCCAAAATTGGGGAGTTTTTTATCAGAGAAAACCAGGATACCTGCAAATGAATCTAAATCCTGTAGTAAAAAAGTTGTAGTACTCTGGGGAATTTTGGAGAGCTACAGCATGCTGAAGCCACAGCCAATTTCTTTGTGTTTAGAGTGGTGTCTGGTTTCAACAGCAGTGCCTTAAATATTTGTCTGAGATCAACAATGGACTTAATGATAATTGAAAGCATCTTGATGAATAAATAAAAACATAGTCTTCACATTTACTTATAAAGTTCTCTGATGACTTGGTTCATTGCTAATGGGGCTTAGAGACACTGTCTAGCTATGGGAATGGGCCCTCTGCTCTGATATAAAATACCAACGAGGAAATTAACATATAGGATTTAAACTGTCAGATTGTTACTCTTATAAATTGTCAGGTATTAGTTGCTTTGTAAAGAACTTGTCTTGATTTGGTGCCAAACAAGATAATCAAATTTTCTTAATCAAATTATGGACTGAGTGAGTATATTTCAATAGGGACATAGTATAAATCAGTTAACATTGGTTCATTGAGGGAGAAATAAGCTAACAGCACAAGAAACCAATATAAATGCAGTTCATTTCAGACTGGAGAATCTTATTACTTAAAGTGAGTATCAAATAGCAGTAAGCTGCAATAGCTTGAAATAACCTTGAGAAAATGGTGGTATTAAAAGTTCCTTAAGATTGTCATAGCATTAATATAAGCTGTGGCTTTAAGTAATTCAGAAGAGATTCAATCATGTTTTTAATGAAAATCTAACCTTGTTTCATATGGTAACTTAAAATATTTCTTGGACATGTCACACATTCGGCATTTTCTATATAAGTATTGAATCCAAAAGGCATTAGCTAGGATAAGGTCTATACGAAGGGTATTGCCAGATTCCATTATGTTGGGGAAAAAACCACTAAGATGCAATCTGGCATCTTCCTGTAAACACAATTAGTGAGACAGGGATACTAACTCTGTTGACATTTTTGGGTTCATTGTTATACTCTGAAATCAACAATTTAGTGATTGGAAGATACCAACAAAGAGAATGTAGATAGATCATGTAACATTCAATCCCATGCTGGATTTTACATGATTTTCTGGAAATGACATTTCATTTTGTTGTCCAGAATAAGCTGTGTCTCACTGCAGGACATAGTGTGTTTCAAAGACTTTGGAGTCAGGCACAGGTCAAACTGGAAAATAAGTAGTAGTGGTCCCTTTAGCTATACCCACAGTTGAAGCACCATTAAATGTGGACACCAACAGAAACTGCCTTTTGGTATAGCTGTTCATAATAAGCTGATCCTCATTTTTCTCAATGGTATTCTCCAAACACCAGAAAAACAGTTAACTCAGAAATCTAATGTTCTCTATTTAATTGTCAATATGGGTAAGATGTTAGAGAAATGGCGGACAGCTTATACTTCTCTGACCTATTGTTCAACACTGTGTGCAGGCTTGAGCAGGTGCCAGTGCGGTGTTTATCTTGTTTACTTTTTCACAGCTGCCTCTAATAGAAATATGTTCATGTAAGGATTTCAGGAAAGAATGAGAGTATATGCAGAGTAAACTCAGAACCCAGAGTATAACTATAAAGTAAAATACAGTATATTCTTTTTTTCCCCCTATTGCCATCCTTTTTTTCTGGAAAAGCACAATACCTCCATTAAAGACCTGTTCAGAGCCCAGAAGTAGTCCATTCCACTACATAAAACATATTTAAATGCACATTGTCCATTTGTCCAGCAGTAGTACTATATTAATACAAATGACTGATGAGTTTACATGTGTTGATTATGTAAACATGATCATTTCTTTTTATATTCTCTGGTCATATGTTCTCCTTTAAAATGAAACAAAAAATAGGTGATCGGAATATGCAAAGCATTGTCATAAGTTGTTAAATCAGTGTAGGTAGAAGCTGACTTCATAAGTGGTGCCAGCCATGTATTAAATCTTTTTGTTTTAGCTAAAGTGAAATTAGAGAAGTTTGAGCTTGCTAATGCTGCTTGGACATCTGTTTAGCTAAGATCTCATTTTAAAGCTCTAATCTTTGTCTCCTAATTATACATTTTATCTGGTTGCTCCTGCTGGTGTTTCCTAAGCCTCTGAACAATTTGAATGTCATTGTACATAATATTTATTTGGTGCCTTCCAGCTATTCTGTACAAGTTTCTTTTTCCTTCTAAGTGTATTATATCAAAGAAATGACCTGACTTTGCTCTCCAAAATTTTCCTCACAGAAAGGGCCAAATGTAGGGCCCAGTGTTTTGTTTTGTTGTATTGTATTTTGTTTTGTCTAGTGGTTTTAAATTGGCCCCACTACTAAACCAGTTGCTCTGTTTTACCATGTTCATTGTATCACCTGAGGCTATATTCCCCAAATCTCACCTAATCAAACCACAGCTCATGGGCTGATCACCCTGACAACTCCATTTTCTAACTAAATTTTCACAAAATGCATTGAGTTGTAAGAAGTAATTTTCAGTCTTTGCCTCCTTATTTCTTCTTTGAGTAGTTCTCCCCACACTTGATCCATTCTCTAAAGCAAAAGGGAAGTAAGAATCATTCAGTTGTTTAGACAGAAAATCAAAAGGATGTGATACTTATATGGCAGCTGGTATGTTAAATGATCAGCAATAGGAAAAGTGACCATTATTTAGAAGCTGCTTCATTGATTTCTCCATTCAGCAGATGCAAGTTTGTTCTGGGTTCTGTTGTCTCAGGAAGAAGCATCATGAATATCATTTTTTCATGCTGTACTTGTGGACCAAGAGGGTTACCTTTAGTAAGGAATAGGGTTTTACTGATTCCTTGAAGCCTACAGTAAAGGATAATGCTAGTGCCACTGCCATAAATAGTTACTGGATCAGGATAGAAATAGCATTATTTAGCTGAGTTATCCGCAGGCAGTTCATGGAATTGATGAGCAGGAGGGACACTCAAATCACCTACTTGGACCCCCAGTATGTCACAGGCTACACAATTCTATTAAGACAGCTCCTATATTAAATCCACTTATTTTAGTTACTTAAAACATAAAACAGGGACCTAAAGGGTACATTATCTGCTATACCATATGAGACAGCCATCCAATATCTACAAAAAGAGTCTAGGCAAGAATAAGAAGCAATATGGTCTAATGGCTCCTTTCTCTGAAGATAGCACTGGTACTAAGTTACTTCAGGATGATACAATAGCAGCAGTGAATATTGGCACTTCAGAGACAATTTAAAAAGGAAAGATTGCCATCTGGAATGTCTCAATATTTAATTTTAAAATAACAATAAGCAGCTGTTGACTGGTGGAGTGTGAATGATCACCTCTCTTCAGTCTCTTTAAAGTGTGATAAGATGCAGTGACAGAGTGTAGATCAGGGTGGAGATAAAGCCTGAACCAGCTAGGTACATCTGTCTTCCTGACATTTTCACTATTTTACTTCAGAAGTCTAAGTTTGGGTTTAGTCTGGTGGGTTTTAGGCACCATTCTGGTTGCCAGTGTACTGAACATCAATACTTCTCTCAATGCTGAGGATGACTTCTCTTGTCTTCCTTTATTTTGGAAATGCATGGGACTGCTTGAATCTGGGTTCATTATAGCAAAATATGGTGCATCTTTACTGTCCACTCCTTTATATTCAAGCATGGTATTTGAATATATTGGTGATGGTGGTCTTATTACTTTTGACATCTAGAAAAAGGAACAAGAATTATTTAGAGGAGGATGCAAAATTATGAGCAGTGGAAAGTTTAAAAATATTCAGTGTTCCTAAAGGATGTGAGAATCTAAGACCAAAGTTATAATTCAGTCAAATGCAGCATAATGCATGATGACTTAATGCAGCCAAAACCAGAATTTGGCCATCCAAACTATCTGGAATATATGTAAAATTAGGAAGATTTTGTGTTTTTAAGTGAAATTTTGATAAATTGTTAAGGCTCATATTGGTTCCCACTGAAGTTAAATACAAAATTCTCATTGACTTCAAAGGTAAATCAGATGAAATTTCCTTCAAATTAAATTTGGATTAGTGTTAATTGTTTGAATTGTCCATTGCCACAGGTGTGGAGAGGAGAGAAAGGGGAACAATGGAAATTGGTTTAATTTTTTATATCTTGTTACAGTTCGAAAAGGTAGCTGGACATTAGCGGGGTGTGAAATGGGTTGTCTTTGATTTGGATTTGGCCTGAATCGGGGAACAGTGATTCGATTCATTGATTCAGATCACTGTCCCGATTTGATTTGGCCAAATCTCAATCTGAAGATTTGATGCTGATTCAGAGAATCAGTGATTTGACCATAGACACAGCCTTAAATGTTATTTCTACATACCTCAAGGTACCAGGTGCAGCTTGTGAATGCTGAGATGGTGGGACAGATAAAGTATCCCACAGGAGTGCAGGAGCCCCCCCTTGCATGGTCGGCTACCCAGAAGTAGACTGGAAGTACTTGCAGTCCACTTCCAGGTCCACCACTGAGCATGCCGGGCCTCCTCTCCCCCATGCCCTACTGGTTGGTGATTGGCTACAGGGGGACCCTGGGTGCCCACCCAGACCCAGGAGGCACCAGTCACAGAGCCGGGGGACAGTGCTTCTTGTCCACTTCTGGGTCTGCTGCTGAGCATGCTGTGGACCTCCCCGTGCTTCCATGGGATGCTCCATCTGCTCCACCATCTCAGCATGAGCCACCTGGTACCTTAACGTATATAAAAAAAACATTTAAAACTGTGTCTATGTCCAAATCATCACATCTCTCTGAATCGATTTGAAGGGTTCCAAATTGATTTGGAGAGATTAATGGGTCTCCTGATTTGATTTGGACTAGCAGATTCGGCCAGTGAATTGAGCTGAATCTCTGCCAAATCAAATCAGTGACAGAAGCTTCACACAGCCCTACTGGACATTGTTCTGGACAGCTAAGGCAGATTAAATGGAATAACCAACAGGCAGAAAAACAATGTGGACTATGTTGATGAGAATCTTATTTCCTTTGGTTCAGAATGATTCTGCACAAGAGAGTAGTTTTGGTTCTTTTGGTAAAATAATAATTGGCTATGATAACAAACAATAAATTAGAATGGGCAAAAAGTTAATGATAGTGTTGAAAGTTCATGCAGATTTATACTTTTATTGTACAATGCCTCATAAAAGCACACTCAGCTTGGCTGTGGGAACTGTGGTTTATAGTTTTTTGCTCTCTAGGTGTTCATAAAATGTGTTTTAAGAGAACACTTTATATTTTAAAGACAGTCTTATTCTTATCATGGTTTTCTACAGTATAATTTTACTTATATAAGAATTGCCCACTTAATTTAAAATGCATAACATTAATAAAAGGTAGCATTTTAATGTTTAATAAATCTATTGTTACTCACAAATTAAATGTACTGGTTAAGGCTATCAAAATAAACTAATCACTTAAACAGAAGCATTATATATATTGTCATGGATTACTACAGGAGCATGAAGAAATCAAGAGGGCATCAAAGGTACAAAATACCACACAAGATTGTTGCAGGTTTAGCTCTCATTTTCTAAAGTGTAAGCCTCTTTGATCAGTTAAGTCACCTCTCTTTTCCTGGGCAGTCATAGACTTAGCCCAGCATGATCATAAGTATTACTGATAACTTGATTATCAATTAGAGAAGTTTCAGTTCAGACTTCAGATACCTTCAGCTGCAGATCTTCAAAGCATCTTTCTGGAGGTACAAAAAGAATGTACTGTTCATATTCATAAAATAATTTCAGATATGTAGAGGACTCCTTCAAAATCACATTTTTCAATACAAAACATGAATTCTTAATTGGGAGAGACACTATCACAGTTAAAAAATCAAGTTGAGTACTCTGAAACTCTCCAATTTCCATATATAGCCTGTTAAAGCAAAATAAATAAGTCTATTTTAATTAGGTTTTCACATTTATGCAAAGAAATATCATGGGTCAGGTTTTTAAAATTAAAGACAAAATAATAAGAGAGAGGTACTGAAATAGATACCTCCTTTTGGGGAGAGAAGTGATCATGTATAAGGAAGTGTCATGGTTAAGGATGCTACAATAAAAGCACTCCTTCTTAAATACAATATCCCTTTAATCAATGAGGCATAATTAAGCAAGTGATAGCTCTAAGTATATTGAAGTGTCTTAGTGGAAAACTTTAGTAACTACCCTGGAAAACATTATACCTGTTTGTTCTTTTATGGCTATGTTGTATAAGCTATCCAGCAGAAGGTAGAAGGAGAAATCTATGAGAAAGCTACTCAATGGGAAGACCTCACTTGTCATTTATTTTTAACTGTATTTTATGTCCATTAAGCTATATGAGTATTATCAGCTGTCCAGTAACTTGAACCAAGATGTGGAGTGTGATTAACATGTCTTCATTTCAGAAACATGAATTTGATATATTTTCTAAAAAATGGATAGGTATTTTCTTGGTCATTTCTTTGTCTGCTAATTGTTTTTGTTTCTGAGAATGAAGCTTGGACCATGCTAAGGGTATGTTAAATGCAAGCATATGCACATTAAAGCTCATTAACTCATGCTAAGGCTCCTCTGAGCATCTCAAAATGATTGATTCCACTTCAGGCAAGGATTAATTTTGGGCTGTGCTACCTGGTTTGTGCTAGGGTAACTTCAGTCTTCTCATGGAGATAAAATGTATTCACGACTCTTCCCAGTTTCATGTCTTCTGCACACTTGCTCAAGAAGCTTTCTATGCCTGCATCCAAATCATTAATAAACATGTTGAACAGCACTGGGCTCAGAAGAGACCCCTGTGGGACTCAGCTCAAAACCTCCTGCTATTCCAACATGGATCTGTTTATAATCACCCTTTGCTTCCAGCTATTGAATCAGTTGTCTATCCAGTTTATTGCAGTTTTGTCCAGCCCACATTTCTCTGATTTGTTTATGACAAGGTCATGCGGGAAATTTTCAGAACCTCTGAGGTCCAGATACATTATATGCACAGAATTTAGGCTGGATAAATATTTGCTATGAAGGGCTATACTACCCTATCTGTCCCAGGGGTCCTTTAAAATCTAGTATTTTGCAATTCTGTTCCAAAGCTAAGCTTGATAGTCAAACATTTAGATTGGGGAGGAACACTGTTTTCCCCCCCCCAATACTGAAACATATCTACCAGCAGGGTAAGAAGTGAAGACAAGGAGGACATCAGTTGTCTTAAAAATACTTGGTCACAAATAATTACAAATAGGTTTCTAAGTTATGTAGGCAACCTAATGGTCCTAAGTGTGGGGAATAGACTTAGTGAAAAAGTTATTGTGAATTTGCTTTTTCCTGAGAAGAACTGATAAAGAAACCTGAACCAAGATATTCCAAACTAATTGACTCTAGCATAGTAAGGAGCAACTTCACACAAGAATGATATGAATGGCTGTAAAGCTTGGAAACAGAAGGTCTCTATGCATCATGTTTATTTGTGCCAGGTTTAATATTTTGAATGAAACAAAAAATATAAGTGATCTGAGGGTAAACTTATATATGCATCTGTATTATGAAGCCCATTAATGTGAAATTTCCCAGTATCAGATCTCTCACAAATACCATCACAGAGTTACTTTCTAGATATGACAAATTTAAAAGGTGTTAAAATAACTGGAGAATGTCCTTGACATTTTCATTCTCACATATCTCTGCCCTTGAAGTACCACTTTTGCCATTTTCACTTTCATGTCTATCTATGGCCCTGTGATAGTTTTATATGACTGTTGCAGTAGTTGTATTAGAGAGAAATCAAACTAACAAACCAACCCTATTGTCACTCAGAATTGTTCACAGTTCTGACACAACTTCCCTACTGAAATGAAGCAAAAAGAAAATAGACCTGTCTGCTAAATGATATAAAACCAATGCTGTATGAAGTTAAACTTTCAAGAGTCTATGTTAGTCCAAAAACTGAAACCTCAGCAACTTATATTTGAACTTTCTCTGTTTAACAACACACCTTAAAATTATTCTAAAAAAAGAAATGGCTTCTCATTAATATACTGCAGTAGCCAACAGACCAAATAAAACCCCCCTCCTACTCCCCTACCCAGTCAGTAACTATGAGCAAAATCTGACTGATTTAGGGAACACTTATGTAGACCGAATGTCAATACTTTTGCCGATATGGTGTTGACTTCACAACCTAATCGGGACCTGTGGGAGAATGCAAGATGGATTTTACATTTGGGACGCTGAACTCAACTGTCCTTTTTTATTTTGAAAAAATGCATAGTAATGTATTGACTAACTTGTGATCTTCATGCAGCAAAGAGTTTTGTTGTCTCTCTCTATTTAATGTTCACTTCAGCTTCACCCACTTAACATTGATCTTTGAAATTCATAATTTTGTTTTACAAACCTCAGTAGACATCATTCACCAGCAAATTGTTGTTCTCTTTTTTTATATATTACCTGTAGTTTCAGTTTTCAGACCGTCTTTTAGCATGACGGTTCCTCTTAGTCTTTTTCTTTCTTTTTTTTGATATGATGGGGGAGTTTAAGAACAATGAAAAGAAAGCCTAAATGATTTTATTTTAATAATGTATTTTCTTTTAATGAAAACCTTAACATCTTAATGTAAAAGCTTTGTTGATCCCTATGAATAATAATATACCTTACACAACTGCTTCCCCTTCCATCATTTCTCTGTACTCCAAATAGAAAATTAGAATAATAAAATTATAGAAAATTATGGTTGAAAGGGACCTAAGGAGGCCATCTAGTCCAACTCCCAGCTCAAAACAGGACCAGATCCAACTACATCATCCCAGCCAAGGCTTTGTCAAGCTGGATGTTAAAAACTTCCAAGGATGGAAATTCAACAACTTCTCCGGATAATCTGTTCCAGTACTTTATTACCCTCCCAGTGAGAAAATTCTTCCTAATATCTAAGGCCATGTGTAGACAAAATTGGGTGGGGGGGAGGGTGCATGACACTTTAAAGCAGGCTAAATGCTTTTGCATTGATTTAATGGTGTTAGTGTTTGCACACCTCAGTGGTGTATTGTGCATTAA
Source organism: Gavialis gangeticus (assembly GCF_001723915.1). Taxonomy (NCBI): domain Eukaryota; kingdom Metazoa; phylum Chordata; order Crocodylia; family Gavialidae; genus Gavialis; species Gavialis gangeticus. The sequence goes on from NW_017729032.1 coordinate 119,646,438, forward strand.
TTCCAGCTGCTGTAGGAAATCGGGTGGTATAATGCACCTTAAATGACTTGGGGTGAAGCAAACTAAAATGCCTCCAAGGAGTTTTAGTTTGCTGCCCCTACAGCCATGGAGTGAAGCATCAGGCTTCGTGCAGCTCTGCAGAACTGCAGGAAGCCCTGCAGGCAGCCTGGCAGTAGCCTGGGAAGCAGGCTCTGCCCAAGAAAAGCAACAAGCCTGATTTTCCACCCCCAGCCTCTGGAGCCTGCCTGAGCTGTGCGGGGGCCCAGTGCTTCTCTCTGTGGCTGCGGTCCCCCGCAGGACTGCCCGAGTTGGGTATCTGTGGGCAGGTGCCACCTGGGAGGAGGGCACTGCTACCATGGGGGGAAGCACCAGCCCCCCTGCAGCCCAGGGACAGTTCTGCCTGCTGACAGCATGCCCTTCCCTCCTCACTGCTGGGGAGGCAGGTAAGCCAGTGGGGTGTGCGCACAACTCGAGGATTTAATCAGCCCTAAATTGAAGTGGTATTTTAAAAAAACCCCACTTCAGTTTAGGGCCCCGTTTCATCTACACATGCCCTAAACTTTCTCTGCTGCAACGTGAAACCATTACTCCAAGTTGACAGTGATGGGGGGTGGGGGAGCACAACTCAGGGCAATCACTCCTGGCTCTGGCTCTGTCCCTGTTAGGAGCTGGCAGCCCCATACCCTGCTGTCAGCCCAGAAATCATGCCACTGCTGCCATTCCTACTGCAGTCAGGCTCAGGCTTCAGCCAGGTTGCAGCCCATGCCCTGTGCCCCACTGTTGATGCAGAAATCTGGGGGTGCATATGGTACCCCCATCTCCCCCAATACATTGCCTATGCCCTCAATCTGCTGGTAATGCTCTTACTAAAGCAACTCAGTATGCTGTTAGCTTTCTTCAAAAAAAGGGTATGCCATTGGTTCATATTCAGCTTACTTTCCATTGTAACCCCCCCTGATTCTTTTCTGCAGTTATCAGTCCCCAGCCTGTAGTGGTGAATGGGATTGTTCCCTTCTAGGTGCAAGACTTTGCACTTCCCCTTATTGAGCCTCAGGAGATTTATTTTAATCCAATCCTCCAATTTGTTGAGATCTCTCTTAATCCTAGCTCTACCCGCCAAGGTATTCACTAGTCCCTCCCCACCCAACTTGGTGTCATCTGTGAATTTGCTGAGACCGTACTCCATCCAATCTTCCAAGTCATTGATGAAGATATTGAAAAAACTGGCCCCAGAACCAACCCCTGAGGCACTCAACTTGACACCAGTTGGTAACTAAACATGGAACCATTGACTACTACCCTCTGAGCGCAATGATCCAACCAGTTTTCTATCCACCTTAAGCACCATTTATCCAATCCATACTTCCTTAGCTTTCTTGTGAGACTGTTGTGGAAGACTATATCAAAATCTTTGCTAAAGTCAAGGTATATCACATACATTGGTCTCCTTGCATCCAGACAGCCAGTCATCTCATCATGGAAGGCAATCAGGTTGGTCAGGCATGACTTGCCCTTGGTGAATCCATGCTGAGTGTTCCTAATTACGTTCTTTTCCTCTAAGTGCTTAGGAATGGATTGCTTGAGGATCTGATCCATGATTTTCCAGGGACGGAGATGCAGCTGACCAGTCAGTAGTTCCCTGGATTCTCTTCCTTCTCTTTCATAAAGATGGGCACTATATTTGTGCTTTTCCAATTGTTTTGGACCCATCTCAGTCACCACAAGTTTACAAAGATAATGTCCAGCAGCTCTGCAATCACGTCAGCCAACTCCCTCAGCACCCTCAGGTGCATTGAGTCTGGCCCCATGGACTGCACACATCCAGCTTTTGTAAATACTCTCTAACCTGTTCATTCGTTACTGTTTGCTACTCGCCTCCTCCCCAAACTGTGCTGCCCAGTGCAGTAGTTTGGGAGCTGACCTTGCTTGTGAAGACTGAGGTGAAAAAGGCATTGAGTATTTCAGCCTTTTCTACATCATCTGTCACTAGGTCATCTCCCCCATTCAGTAAAAGACCCATACTTTTCCATATCTCCCTGATCTTGCTCTTGTTGCTGAGGGTAAGAATGCATTCTTCAAGTGTAGTTTAAAACTTGTGTGGCAAATAATTTGTTTTTAAATCTATTCATGGGAAAAGAAAATAAGGAATTGGAATTTTATGAAACAGCAAAACAGAATATAAAACAATTTTCAGTCAGAGAAAAATAGAAATCTATATTTCTGCCTTTTTTTTTATCTTTCATTTTCCCTTTGGGGAAACAGTATTGGTTGAGTGATATGTCTTGGTATATTAAACTTTACAATTAAGTGCCATCTTTAAAAGATGAAGATTCCAAATATGATTTTGAACTCTAGATAATGATCAGTGATTAGATCACTCCTTTGTGTGAACAATTTTGGTGTCTAAAAGCATAGGCACTTTCAGATGAACTGTTCAAGATTTTATCATCTGTCAGCTTATATAAGGGAATCTTCTCTGAATAGAGTATATGCACTTCTGTTATTTTTGTTAAAAAATGATTACATATATATCATACTTCAAACAAAGTTTACAGCTGAAATACTGCTATATTTTAATGGAAGAGAGATACTGGATGGTGGTTGAAAACAAATGCAATAAAATCCTATAAAACTGACATTGTTTCCTTTGCTGTATACTCTACAAGTTGTTTTTCACAGGAAGGCACATTATAGAACTAAAATCCTACATTTGATCCATATGATCAATATAGTAGTTAACGAGTACATCTAACAAATGACTATACATACAAAGGGGAATTTTTAAGTAATAAATTCAAAACTTGTGATAAAAAAACCAAAAAAAAATCCCCAACACTCTTAGCCACCAGCTGAACTTGGAGGGTTAGCACCTAAGCACCTTATATTTTTTTACTTTACAGGTTCCCTGTGAAGTTGCGCTATGCACATACTCAGAGCTCAGCAGCTCAGAGATGAAATGTTAAATCCTGTTTCTCTTTCATGTTACTAAGAGTTGGGTACATTACAAATACTGCAGTTACCTCTTACACACAAACTGGGATTCAGTATATCCTGTACTTGCCTACTGAGTATGATCACTAGAACTGTCCTGTGGCTAGGAAACTGCCTGGGTTAAAAGCAATCACTCACCCGTGCACTTAGGGCAACATCCATGTCTAAACCGTGCATCCTCTGGTTTGTTCTCTTTCTCTTCATACCACATATTTCCCTATCTTGGCTACCCAATGGACAAGCCTCAAGAGGATGGCTGGTAAGTGCTCTGGGAGTGCCTAGCTCGTGGTCTGGTGGTGAGAACGCTTTACTGGGAAGCCAAAGATAGATATTTCAGTGCTTTCTATGAAGACTTGACTCACTTGCAGGAGAACAAGAGATAAGAGACTGTTGGGCTAAAGATGGGAGGGCTTGCTTCCTCTGTCTAACATCTGCTAGGTAAGTTTTCTCTCTGAAAAATGTTTGGATTTCCTGGGCATTAACAGAGAGACCCTATTGTGCCACAGGAGGAAATAGAATGCCAAATGCTATGTAAGTGCCAAAATCTGTAGTTACAAATCTACGTACCTGCTAGTTAGGTGCATAAGGGGTAAATTAGGTCTGGCCCTAGGTCATGAATACACCTGATGTAGATACAGAAACTAGGGGCTACGTCCTAGTCCACATATTCAGCTCATGAGCCTGACCCTATTTTACCCTGCTTGGATCCCTGAAAATATGTTTATAGAGAAGGTTTGTGGGTCCTTATTCTTCTTTCTGCTTTTTATGACTTAGTTTTAAAGTTAAGACTAAGGCCTCTGGCAAATGTTACATTTAAGACATGATCAACCAGTTAATCATATCTTTAGCAACCAGGCCACACATTCATGTAGTTAATAGCACAATAAAACAGGGAATAAGCCACACAAGTATATTTTGTTAGTGGTTCCCATTAAACCTTAAAGTGAACCTGTGCCCAGTGCTTATCAGCAGGAGGAGGACATAAAAGTCCTTTGCTCCAGTTAGCTGATCCATGCTCCCAACCATAGGAGTGCATTAGAGTCTTGAAGGGCAATGGTGCATTTCTGAGGCTGGGAGCACAGATCAGCTGCCAGATGCTCCCAGCTGTGGAAGTGCACCAGACTGAATGGCTCACATGTATTCCTGTGGCTGGGAGCACCTGTCAGCTGACTGGAACTCAGCCATGGACACACTTGTCACCTGGTTGCTTTTTTCCAATGCAGGGAGAGCCTGGGGTTATGATGCCAGGTTCCTCCTGCAAGGGCATTAGAGAATGATTGGGATCTGATCCCTGATTTCACATTCATGCCTCCGGCCCAATGAGACCATTTAGTTAGTCTAGAAGGTGTAAATCTACCCTGCCTTTTAACATAACTGAAACCATTACTGGAATAAGTTATCCAGCCTGGTCTCCCCACTTCAACCAAAACACAAGATATTGAGAAGACTGGAAGTGTTCAGTAAGGAACTAAAAAAAGCACATTTTCCAGACTTCAAACCAAACCTAGGATACTAACAACATTCAGTATGTTTAGTGAACCAGGAAAAAAACTTTCTCACAGGCTACAAATGAGGAAAAGTAGTAGGTAGTTTACTGCATACCAATGATGTCTACTATATTTATCATACCAGAGGGGTTAAATGTAGATCAAGAAACACTTAGATGGGATTGTTAACAGTGTTTGAGGATAATTAAATAGATCAACTAACCTATGAGGATATTATTAATATTTTATTATTTGGAGTCCAAAATTTGAGACTGGATTTTTTATCCCTAAAATTTTTGATGCAGCTCAAAGGCAAGTCATGGGCTTAAGACAGAAATTATTAAGTGAGGTTCTTTGGCTTGTATTATGAAGGTCAGACTGCAGCAGTCCCTTCTGATCTTAAAATTTGTGACCTGTTTGAAGAGGTAATGGAAATGACCAGAATTCATTGCAGTTGAAGCTGACACTTGATCTTGAACCCCTGTAAGATATAGTGGGTGAAATGTTGGCCACACTAGAGCCCAAGATAAAAATCCCTGGGTGAAATTCTGGCCACACTGAAGTCAAAGATAAAAATAAAAATTGCTGAGGCCAGAATTTCAACCAATATGTATAAAGGTATTTTTTAAAATTACATGCAACTTAAATATGTGAAATAGCCTGAACATTTTGTGCAAATGTTAGGATTGTATGTGTATATAAGAATGCCACGTTACACAAATAACCTTGTCTGCCTTCTTACTAAACATATTTCTGGGTTTGACCATGTTATTGAAAAGAGACTTCTTAAGTGAGTGCCCCACAGTATTTCTCCTCCATCCCTGTTCATATCAGAATGTCATCCTTTCCACTCTACCAGTGGATTCAAATGTATAAAGATACTAAGTTCCCAATATAAGAAATGCTTAGTATTTTCTTTTATGAATGCCAATTGGATCCTTTCACATACTATTTTCTTTTGTAAGATGCCTATAGACATTCAAAGGTTAATTTCGTAAGATCTAGACATCTTTTCTAGATGTTTTCCGTTATTCAGATTGACTGAGTTGAACATCTAAAAGTGGTTCATGTAGATAAAAGACAAAATGTTTTAGAAATATATTACTCATTATATTCCTGAGTTGAAAGTATGCATTGTAAAATGACAGAATTATTGCTGCTATGAAATATAGAAGCAGAGCCACTTGCTACAGTATTTATTCTGCTAACCTACATGTATGACTGAACTGTCTGAATACTTGTGATATTTTATAAGTTTTAATGAGGATAAGCCATATGAAAGCTGAGACTCCTTCAGGTATGTAATAAAAATGTTTCAAGGCTTGTGGTATTGTCAGAACTCATGGCAATCATCTTTTAGCTTACCCTCACTTCAGCAATGAAAAAAGTGTCCCCTAAAGAAGATTGTTGTACATTCTTAAGCTTGTCTTACTCTATCCCTACTATTCAATTGGTCCAATAAAAATATCACCGGAAGAAACCATTGTTTCTCACACAGTTCCTGAACCATCATGACTACAACATTAACACTACCATTCTATGTTCCCTATATCTATCTTATTAAAATTAATTTGTACTTCCAGTAATTTATTCAACATATTATTTTACAAGTCAGGTTACAAGAAAATTTATAAAGGCCATTTCCTATCTCAGTGGGTAGCCTCTTTGTAATATCCAATAAACTGGATATTTTATGAAACAATCCACTAAATCTTCCTTAGGTTTACTGTTACAAATAATACTTCAAAACAGTTTTTATTCACATGTCCTCTCTTCTATAGTATACTTACAGAACTGCATCATCCCAACTGGATGAGATGCTCTCTGCCTCATTCTTCCCTAGACTTTGAAGAATGGCAGAAAAAACCATTGGTTTCACTATATATATATATATATATATATATAGTGGTGTTTCATTTTGATCATGGAAGAATGTGGTTTTGGGTATCTTTTTTAATCTGAAAATTGGGGATTTTTTAATCTGAGAAACCCAGGATCCCTGTTTATGATTAAAGAAAGAGTGAGAGAGAAAATACTCTTACTAGTACATTAGAATGAATGTGCCTGCCTTTATGAATGGGAAGTTTCAATATATGCTATAAACAACATAGGATCATAGAGCTGGAAAGAACCTCATGAGGTCATCCCTGAGTAAACCATTCCAATCAAGTGTCTGCCCAACCTGCTCACAAAAATTTCCAAGGAAGGAAAGTCCACAGTTTCTCTAGGTAGCCCCTTCCAAAGCTTAATCACCTTTATGATCAGAATGTTACTCCAAATCTCCAACCTAAATTTATCCTGCTGAAGCTTTTGAGGCTCACTTTTCCTAGTCCTATCCCTTGTGGCCAAATAGAAAAGATTCATCCTCTGTATATTCACCTTTCGGCTATTTGAAGACAGTTATCAAATTCCCCTTTCTTCTCTTCACCACACTAAATAGCCCCAATTCCTTCAGACTTTCCTGATAAGTCTTACCTCCAGGCCTTCAAACTGTCCACATACTTCTTATAGTGTAGGGCAAAATGTGGATACTGTATCACAGGTGCAACTTCACCAGTGCTGCATGGAGAGGAAGAATCATTTTTCTTGATTTGCCAGTGACACTCCTGTTTATATAATCTAGTATCCT
>NW_017729032.1:119658544-119662581 GCF_001723915.1 Gavialis gangeticus
ATAGTGTGGGGCAAAATGTGGATACTGTATCACAGGTGCAACTTCACCAGTGCTGCATGGAGAGGAAGAATCATTTTTCTTGATTTGCCAGTGACACTCCTGTTTATATAATCTAGTATCCTGTTGGTCCTTTTTTTCAGCAAGAGCACACTGTTGGCTCATATTCAGGTTATGATCTAATATAACTACTAGTACTTCAGACTAATCAGGCATTCTATATTTGTGAATGCAATTATTTTATCTCAAGTGCAGGACTTTTCAGTTTGTCCTTGTTGAATTTCATCTGATTGATTTTTGGATTATTTCTCCAATTTATCAAGGCCATTCTGGATCCAAGCACTACACTACAATCAACTTAGAGTCATCTGTAAATTTGCTAATTATGCACTCAGTCCCATCGTCCAAATCATTAATGAAGACATTATAGAAACGTGGAGAAAAGACAGATGGATGCAAATGAAGGATAGAAATATCACATGTATTTGCAGCAGAGTTTATAATAACATATATATTAATGGTAACCCTACATGCATTTAATCATGTTAAATCTAAAGAGTCCTGAAGAATTTTCAAGCCTCACTGCATATGTAGACTAGAGGAATCACTTGACTTTGATGAAATGCAGCACTTCAGCAGTGCATATCAAAAGTACTAAAGCAATGCTGGTAGAAAGTGAATTCCACACCATTTGTAGCTGCAATCACAGAGATATTGAACAATCACAATGTAAGTGTCAGTGTTAGAATTTGGCCATGGTACTACGGTTAATGAAAAGCATTGTGTAATTTTAGCAACCACACTTGGTTAAGACTTTGGTTTTTAGTCTGAACCAAAAGATGGTACTTCCAGTAAAACCATTCTAGAATAATGTTTCAGCAAGGAATGCCAGCAGCTGGATCTCCTGCAGCACTTAGACATTTCCTAAAAATTGCCAATACAAATTGGGTCTTGTCACAACTATGTTGATTCCCATAGAAGTTATATTGCTTCTGTCTAATATCTAGTGCTCTGTATATGTTAAACTAGTATTTTATGTTACAGAAAAGCTGAGGTTTCAGCTATTTCCTTTAAGAATGGAAACACTCACAGCACTCACAGGAATTTTAATATAGCTATTTGTGCTTTCTTCATGTTTCTTGAAGTGCTAGCTGCTGTTATTTGAGGACTACCAAATTACATTTGTTTTTAATTTGAACTGTTTTTATAGGTGGGCTAGGTTCCATTCTGAGTAATTTTCCTTCCCCAGCTTCTGGTGATAAACACCAGCTGTCAATGATGAAGGCAATATTATCAGAACCAAATAGTGATTTTTGAGACAAGGTCAAATGACAGGTAGTTAAATAATGTAGAAAGGATTATCTGTTGAACAAGCAAAAATCTCATGTTGGCTCAATATTTTTCATATAATTTACAATTGGCAGATGGCATTGTAGAAATCAAGCCTCCAAATAGAACAGTGCACCACGTACCTGAATAAATTATTTATATATAAATAGAACTGTATAAAGACTATTTTTGCTCTTGACCTTGTGATGCCATTCTTAATACTCCTCAAAACTCTCATGTAAATTTAATTATTTTATAGTGTGTGAGGAAGATGATACATAGATATATTCTCACATAAATAGTGTTTTAAGCCATAAATTTGAGCTAAGAAACTTTAAAAAATGTTTGGCAATTCAGAGTGCCTAAATTGATGGGTTCCTGAAACTATTAAGTATGCTAAAGTATCTCATCCTAGGCACCCAAAATTCAGGTTTCTAAAATTATTAATCATTTCAAAATTAAGCTAAATTACTAACTATTGAATTGTAACACAGTAGTTATAAGCTAAATAATTTTCCCTGCATCTTCTTTAGTTTTGAAAACATGCAACTTTTACAGGCTTTCAAATTATCTTCCAAGTTCTCTATTTTTTATAAATGCACCTAGAAAAAAAATAACTTATATGAAGATCAGCAAAGAATGCTTTTTGATGTGTTTTAATTTTCTTTGCATTCCTCCTTAAATATATATTTTTAAATTTTATAACCTAATTTTTTTAAGAACTTATTTTATAAGTACAGAAATGAGTGGCTGTGTTTTCCAATGTGGACCCACTTCCGAACATTAAAGAAATTCAATAACACAGTGTTCTAAAATCAGATTGTACCCAAAAAACCCACAGTGAGCTGTCATAGACCTAATAATATAATGTTGATGGAAGATTTTTTAATGGAAATGTCAAACGCTTGCATTAATATGAAGTTGGCTCCTTACGACAGCGTAAGTGCCATTTCATTGTCAAAGGGAGATTAAAAAATTTCTTTCCTTTTATATTTTATATTTTTAAAAATAATCTATGCTAAAATTGTGCTAAAGGTTCTAAGGCATCATAAAAATTCAGAGATAAGGCTGCTACTGTGCTTAGAACTGAAAGGCAATGAAAAACAAGCTCCAGGAATCAGCTCCTCTGAACATTTTGAATAGCCTATGATTCAGTGGTGCTAGAGTGAAATGGTTCTTCTTAGTGAACTGAATGTGTGATATTGACTTCTGAAAGTGCAACGTTAACTTGGATAGGCTGCACCTGTGTTTCATCTGCTTTTTAGTTTTAAAGGAACAGTTTCCTCCCTTTGTTTACTGGAATGTCAGTCTCAAAAGTTTTATATTTGATGTTAGAGTTTAAACACACAACACTGACATGTTTTAAAAATGCAATAAGACTCGTTCTTTCTTTCATAATTGCTAATTATGTGCATATGTAAGCTGATCCAATACCATTGATTTTCATTATGCTCCTGTTGTGTTAGGACGCAGTCACAGATAATAATCCAAGATAATAATCAGAGCCTAGCCTCTTGGGTGTCTGAAGATCAATCATGAGATTTTAGTGTTGGTCTAAGAGTCGACACAAAGCAGCAGGCTTATGTCTTCTCAGTGCTTATTGTTGCTTAGAAAATGCTTGCCAAAAATTTACTGTCTGGCACTTTGGTGGTTGTTGCATTCATTAATCAACTTGAGAATGATAAAAACATTGGTAGGGTTGTGTCCACTCGCACAGTCCTTCTGGCTGATTGAAGATGAGAACCATTTCTGGTTAACAAGACTATGCAGCTGGGCAGATCAGTTACAGGTCTGTTAGAAACTTATTGATGAAAGTGCCATGGCTTTGTATAGTCCTTCAGAGTGTTTTCTGCTGCCCAGCAGTGGGCATATCTATATATGTATTTACACATGCCTAAATTTAATGTGCCTTTGCTTTTAAGGCTCATTAAGGCAATTTAGACATGGCACGCATCTACATGTGGATACACTAATGCACATTAGGGCACATTAAATGTAGGCGCAAATAATAGTTCTGATAGTATAGCAGCCTGCTGAAAAATATGTGTCTCTGTTTTCTGGCTGAGAATGTTTGCTGCCAGTTACCTTTTTTTAATCCACCCTTGTTAAGCCTTTGAAGTAGGTCAATAATACTGCTGCTGATAAACTTAGCAGTGTGACAGAGCATGCTTCTACCTAGTCCATTAATAAGCAGTCATCCACCTGCATGACCACTGCCATATCCTGGTAGGAAATCAGATCTGCAGGTTTAAGATAGAAATTATTGATGTTGCCACTTTCAATAATATGTCTTAAAATAAATATTTGGTCCATGCAATTCTTAAACCTGCCTGGCTCTCTAACAGTTTTCTCAATTGCTCTTTTGATCTTTTCCAGTTGGATTATTTCAATTACCTTGTTTGGTACTGGGAGTAGACTAAAGCTTGTCTGTCTTAAGAAATGCTACTGTTATTCCCATCTGCTATTCATTGATCAAGATTTTGCAGAGCAGTCTGCTTAGTTCAATCACATTGTTCCCTGGTATTTCTGCAGATATGTTGTCCAGCCCAGGATAGTCATGATTCCTGAACTTTACTTTAACCATTTTTAGTTTGGACTGCCTAGACTTATCTAAATTTGAATCCAAAAAAAAATAAATTATCTACATGAATTACATGGTCGTTCCTTAAGGCAACGATACTCAGGGCCCAAGGGGTGTCCATCCCGACAAG
>NW_017729032.1:119662592-119672629 GCF_001723915.1 Gavialis gangeticus
CCGACCCTAAATCTATGAAACTATGAAACTATGAAACTACAATGAAGTAGTTTGGGTACCTGAATAACATGCCAAATAAGACTACATTAAAAACAACTGTTCCAACACCTTAAAATAGTTGGAATCACCAATGTAACTGCACAAGAGCTCAACAATGCTTACAGTTTTTCAATATATGGATGAGGTCTGGCAGAAAGGATATAGTTCAGTCCTCATACTCATTCAAGTCCCTGGTCTGTTCTGAATGACAAGGGTGCCAATTAATGTCACAGTCTGATCACAGTTTTTGACATGAAAGACTAGCTTAGAATGAAAACAGAAAACCAATTTAATCTGTGTGATTAGGAAAAATACCAGCCATGAACTAGATGTGAGTTTGAATTTCAAAAAGCAGTAAAAGAATGAGTAGAATTTGGGGCATAATACAAAGACCTTCTTTCATGAAGCATAAAAATATTAGGTTTTTTAAACACAGATGTGGTATAAACTCACTTGCAATGATACACTCCGTTTTGACCATGTTTTGTCAGAAAGTTAATAGTAATGTGAAGTATCCAAAGGGAGCAAAAACAATGATTGGGAAGCTGGAAGGATAATCTTAAAGGAGTGATTCAAAGACCTTCATGTAGATATATAGAGGCTGAATATCTGAGGGTACATAAAGAATTTACATAAGAAGGGAGAATTGTTATTTAGACTTACACAAGGAAAAATCATTATCTGAAGTGGAATTAAATGTAGGGAAATCTCAGCTGAACACAAGGTAATACTTTCTAACAGTAAAATGCATTAAATTCTGAAATATCAAGTGCTGCTATCGTGTGCTACTCGGAAACTAGACTGTTAAAATCACTAAAAAAATAGATTGTGAAGAAAAATGTCAAATGTAAATTCAATTATCAGAATTACCCAGTACATGGTTTAATAAGCCTTTTTTTTATTTCTAACTTCTGTGATTATACCAGTTCACACAGGCCACCACAGAGCCATGCATGGTAATAAAGTAAGAAATTAATTCAGATTAGTTCAACTAAAGATGCATGAGCTAGGTAGAGTTTAACAACTTCATCGTTGCCTAGTCATCAAGATATTCTCAAAATAAACTCTTATTGATTGATCAGACTGGGAGGGACTTGTGGATAAGTGCCTGTTGAAGCTTTAACCTTATGCAAATTTACCCTTTCATTAGATACACCACCTATCACAGGTTAAATATACCTGTCACCCTAGAGGTGGTGCCTCTGTGTCAGCAATCAGGAGCTTCATCCTTGTGGTGTCAGGAAGCTGGTGACTGTAATTGCATTCTTTGTGATACTAGACTTCACTCACAACCTCTACTTATGTGTTTAAAAAGGCATTACTGTGTACAGCAGAAAAATATAACTACAGAAGTCACAGTTAAGTAGCAGATTTAGGGCATCATATGTTATTTTTGATAGGATCTTCTGTAACACAGCAGGTTACAAATAATTGCTATAGATTGTACAGGAGACTAGGAAAAAGGATTCTAAAAATCTCACACCTGCTAAGATATGCAGCACTGAGAGCATTTGATCTGAACCCAGCAGTCACTTATTCTCAGGCTTCTGTTACCAGCCAAAAAATACTGACGCTGTAGAATTTTTATTGATAAAAGGTGAGATGTGCCTATGGAGTGAAAAAAGTGCTCACTAAAGTTTGTTTGATTATACCTAAATTAAAAAGAGTAAAAATCTTTCTCCCTTAACCAGCAGTACTGTGGTACATTGACTTATCTGGTAACATGTCTTCCCTTTCTGTTTGCTTTGCTGACAACAGTCTCTTCTACTTGTCCAAGCAGAAAATATGTGTTAATCAAGTAGTTCCTTTTTTTCAGTGCTTTTTACCATTTTTATATCCAATGTATAGCTGGAAATCTAGAATCTAGGATCTAAAGACTACTCTCTTTCAAAGAGGAAGGGATCTGGTCTAACCACAGTCATTGCTACAAATATCAAATATATTCCTGAGTTCTGGTACTAGCTTTGACTTGGGCTTTCTGCAGTCTCGAGCGTGTGAGTAACATTAATTATATTTATCTATTTCTGAAATGCTTCATCAGGATAGTTTTGTAAAGAAGAAGCTTGGTTCTGTGAAATAATAAAATAAAAAGGGCAGGCTAAGTGATTTGGTTACAAGGACCCGTGAGGTCCAGGCTCCATTCCCAGTTTTCCCACAGAATTCCTGTGTGACCTTTAAAAAGTTAATCCATCTGTACCTCTCTTCTACAGCTGTAAAATGGGGAAATCATTCCTTCAGCAATCTCATCCTTTGTCTTGCCCATTCACTTTATAAGTGTTCTAGGCCATGGGTAGTCCCCTATTGTTTGAAAGTACAGTATCTTTCCCAATGGGCCCTGAGTACAGCTGAGGTTCCTGATCATTACTATACTGCTGCTTTTAATACTGATCTTGAAAGCAGCTGAACACCAGAAAACCCCACTGCCCTCATGGAATAATTCTTCTCAGCTGAATATATTTTTAAAATGTCTCCAATTGGAAATTATATTTTTGTGGCTAGTCTCAACATTTGGTTCAGTAAAGTGGATGAAATTATTGTAGATTAGAGATTCCTGAAAGCTATAAATATCTCTTTAATTTAGATTTAACTCTATTTTTATTACATATATGATTATCAGGGATCCTGGCTTTCTCTGATTTCAAGAAATCCCCAATTTTCAGTTAAAAGAAAGTAACCCCAAATCCACATTTTTCCATGATTAAAATGAAACACCTTGATAATATTGAAACACCATTTTAACCATGGAAAAATGTGGATTTGGGGTTACTTTCTTTTAACTGAAAATTGAGGATTTCTTGAAATCAGAGAAAACCAGGATCCCTGATGATGATGTAGTAGGAATAGAAATCATGGTGCAAAAAATCATCTAAAGAGCAAAGAAAAAAAATCATTCCTCACTGAAATTTAGTAATACAACAAAAATCTTACTTGGATTAAAATATTATATTATGATATATAATTATGATTCAAATTATTAATATAATTAATGAGTTACATTTCAGAAGTATCCTACAACATTCAGCTTGCAAAATTATAACAAACCCTTATTTAGGAATACTTTATCACTGGCCTCTTATACACTTGGCGTTCAGAAAAGAATAGTTCATAAAATGAAATTAAAATTGCATCTATAAGAAGCATCAGCTTTTCACTGCCTATTTGTAGAATATGCCTTTGCTTTCTATACTTAAAAGTAATTCAAGCAAAAAAGTACAATGTAATTCTCTCATCATTTAGGGTAGTACTCAAATTTTAGTTTTACTGAGCTTCTGTTAAGTTTTATATGTTTTTCTATTTTGGCTTTTTCCCAGGCAACTTCAAACTCATTTTGGATGCACTGCAGATGCATGTAGTTAAAGGCAGTAGCTCTCTACTTTGTTTAGAAGATTCTGGCATGTTACATTTTATACAGACCAGAAAATTATCTTGTGTCTTCCTGTAAGAAACAGACAGCTATTCTTATTATATGTTGTTTGAGTTTCAAAATTAATTGCCCTTTAACTTTTGTAGATTTAATTCTGAGACCATTAAGATTCAATAACTATGTTCCCAGAGAAGCCATGTTTAAAGAACTGTGCAATGCCCTATTTTATCAAATCAAAATAGAAGCCTTCAGGATAAGTAGCTGGGAAGTAAAATAATTATTAAAAACTGATGCTTTATAAAGATTTAAGATGGCCACGGTAGAAAACATCAGGTATGTTTGACAATCATCATATGAACTATGTGTTTGTAGATAAGGGAAACTGGTATCCAGGCATACTTTTTTGTGTAAAATAGACTAAAGAGTCCAAATTTTGAAAAATAATCAGGGTTATGCTTTTCTCTGTTGGTATCACATGCCCCAGTGCAACTGAAAAATCCTCTTAAGTTTAACATTATATTAAAAAGAAAAAAAAAGAAAAGAATTAAGGATAGTAACTCAATAACCACTTGCCTCAGAAATCAAACAGAACTACTCTGTTTAAGAAATATATGACAACCTAAATATTTTATGTCTGGGGAGGTGTGCATATGTGTGCGCATGTGTGTTGGGTAGGGTTTGGCCCCATGTGGAGTGGCATGGGGGGCAGCCGTGGGCCAGATCCAATTAATTGGTGGGCTGAATTTGGCCCACAGGCTGTATTTTGCCCACCCCCACCCTATGTAAATAATTTTGGCATGCAGGGGGAAAACTAAGACATTGCTCTTCCTCCCAATGTATTAGGAACAAGGAAAAACTTCAAATTGGTTTAGTAAAATTAGCCCTGTGCTCAAACTGCTTCAGAAGAAGGATTTTTTTTAAACTAGTATAGATCTAGCTATATTAAATATCCAGAGAGCCTAAATGTATAACAGATGCTGGAGTTCACCACTGCCTCACCACATTCAGTTCTGCCAATGACCATCACATCCTTCATAATCACATTCTTGTATGTGCTACTATGAACCCAAGTCTAGTTTAGAAGATTTCCATGTAGAAAGGCATCTTTTAAAAAGGATAGGGCTCTTTTCTGTTTTGTTTTTTGTTTTCGTTCTTTAAATATAAATGTTAAACCCATAAAGGGGCAGGGAGCTAAAAAATATGTCTATAACTACAGAGAGCCTAGCTAAAGCTATTCAAATTAATCTAGCTGAGGTAACCATTGTATCTTTGGAAAATGCATTAATACCACATTGATGGCCACAGCATAAGAAGTCAAATATAGTAATGATTGTCAGGATGGTTTTGGAATCAGTGGGCAGTGTTTTTTGGAGAAAAGAACCATAACTTATCTAAATGTCCATCTCTTCCATCACCTTTAATAGTGATGACAAGCTAACTAAGTTGTATAATCATATGATAAATTTTAGGGTCTTGAAGCATACTGTACAATTGGGATAGCAAAACATTCTTTTGGGCACAGTGTATCATAGAATTGTAGAACTGGAAGGGACCTGTAAAATCATCAAGTTTGGTCCTCTGCCATGGACAGGAAATTATTGGGCTCAGATGAGCTCAATAAGGTGCCTGTCCAGCCTCCTCTTGAATACCTCCAAGGATGGTGACTGCACCACCTCTGCTGGGAGTGTGCTCCAGTTTCTGGTGACCCTCACAGAGAAAAAGTTCTTCCTTGTATGTAGCCTGATTTTACCCTCTATACATTTGTCTGTCCTCCCTTGCAGTGCCTTCCTGAAGAGTTGCTTACCTAAATCTTGGTATTCACCCCAATGTACTTGTAGGTGGCTATCAAATCACCTGGCAGCCTTGTCTTACTCAAACTGAACAGGCCCAATTCCCCGAGTGTCTCCTTGTAGGGCCTATCCTCCATGCCCTTGATGATGCAAGTGGCTCTTCTTTGTGCTTCTCTTGAGCTTATCAATGTAAGTAAGTAGTGTGGTTGCAAGTGCATGACAAATGCATTAAATCACCAGGGATCCTGGTTTTCTCTGATAGAAAAAATGCCCAATTTTTTAATTAAAAAAGTAACCCAAAATCCACGTTTTTCCATGATTAAACTGAAATGCCACTAATATCTATCTATCTATCTATCTATCTATCTATCTATCTATTCACACACAGTAAAATCTCTTTTATCAGGCATCACCAGGGTAAGGGGATTGCTGGTTATGTAAGAATTCTGATTATCAGGGGTTTTCAGATAATGTGGAGCATTGGGGTGGGGGAGGGGGTTGCAGTCACATGCGGAGCAGGAGAGGAGGGGTGTGGCAGCCACATGCGGAGTGGTGCCAGCACAGGATTCTGGGTTACATGGATTTTGGGTTACATTTTTTAATCCAAAAATTGGGATTTTCTTTTGAATCAGGGAAAACCATAAGTCATGAGCACCAGCCCTCTCTGCATTTTCTTTGTCCTCTGGTGGACTCTCCAATTTGTCCACATCTTTTCTGTAGTGGGGGGCTCAAAATTGAACACAGTACAGTTGAACACAATTGGCTTTACTAGCGCTGAATAGAGGGAAATAATCACTTCCCTTGACCTCCTGGCAACACTCCTACCAATGCAGCTCAGTATTCTGTTAGCCTTCTTGGCAACAAAAGCACCCTGTTGGTTATATTCAGCTTCTCCTCCAGTGTAATCTCCAGGTCCTTTCACATACATCTGCTACGCAGCCAGTCAGCCCCCAGCATGTACTAGTGCATGGGATAGTTTGGTCCTAAGTGCAGGACTTTGCACTTGTCCTTGTTGAACTTCATGAGATTCCTTTTGGCCCAATCTTCAAATTTGTCTAGGTCACTCTGAATCCTAGCCCTACCCTCCAGAATATCTACTACTCCCCCCAGCTTTGTGTTATCTGCAAACTTGCTGAGGGTGCACTTTATGGTATTTTCCAAGTTGTTGATGAAAACATTGAACAAAACCAGCCCCAGGACTGAACCCCTGGACTGACATTGAACAAAACCAGCCCCAGGACTGAACTCCACTTGATACCAGCTGCCAACTAGACATCAAGCCATTGGTTACTACCCTCTGAGCCCAATGCTCCAGCCACTTTTCTATCCACCTTATAGTCCATTCATCCAGTCCATACTTCCTTAGCTTAGAATGCTGTGGGAGACCGTATCCAAAGCCATTCTAAAATCAAGATATACCACATCCACTGGTCTCCCTGCATTTACAAAGCCAGTGATCTTTTCATAGAAGGCAATCAGGTTGGTCAGGCATGACTTGCCCTTGGTGAATCCATGCTGACTGTTCCTAATCACCTTCTTCTCCTCCAAGTGGTTAGCAATGGGTTGCTTGAGGACCTGCTTCATGATTTTTCCAGGGACTGAGGTGCAGCTGACCAGTCAGTAGTTCCTTGGATTCTCCTTCCCTTTCATAAAGATGGGCACTATATTTGCCCTTTTCCAATCATCCTGAACCTCTCCTCATCTCCATGAGTTTTCAAAGATGATGGCCAATGCCTCTGCAATCACATCAGCCAATTCCCTCAGCATGTTGGGTGCATCCCCTCCAGCCCCATGGGCTTATATACATCTAACATTTCTAAATAGTCCCTATTGGAGGCTCACCTCCTCTACCAAACTGTGCTGCCAGGTGCAGTAGTCTGAGAAGTGACCTTGCCTGTGAAGACTGAGGTGAAAAAGGCATTGAGTACTTAAGCCTTTTCTGCATCCTCTCTCACTAGGTTTTCTCCCCCATTCAGGAAGGGACCCACCCTTTCCCTGATCTTCATCTTGTTACTGACATACATGAAGAACAACAAGAAACCCTTCTTGTTGTCCTTCATGTCCTTCATACACCTGCTGCTGCCCAAGCCATTTCCTTTGGATCGAAGAAAATACCACCTGAACCCCCATCCCCTTCACCCTTGCACCCAGAGCCCTCTAGTCAATTTTGATCTTCTCAAGGTGTCCCCTGGCAGTACAATTGTTGCCCACATGGATGAGCATCATGGGGTAGTAGTCAGAGGATTGGATGAGTGTCAGTAATCCCTCTATAACATCTTGGATCCAGGCTCTTGGCAAGCAGCAGACTTCCTGAGACAACAGGTCAGGTCTGTAGATGGATCCGTCTACCCTGTGCAAAAGGGAGTCTCTAACCACTACCACCAGTCATTTCTTCTTGGTGGCAGTGTTCTTGATCCTTCCTACCTTAGGGAGGCCTGGCCTGTCCTCTTCCACCAATGGAACGTGATCCTCACCCTCTATTTCTAGGGCTCCGTATCTCTTCTCTAGATGAACTGCTGCAGGTGGAGATGAAGATTTCCGCTTGCTGCCAGAAGTCACAAGCTCCCAGTTTCCACCTTTCCGGGAGTCAATGTTCTCTCCTTTCTCTAGCTTTGCCTCTGGTGGTTCTTTCTGCACACTCCCAGAGGTCTCCTCCAGCATCAAATTGATGAACTCCTCATGGTGGAGGATGTTTCTGAGCCTTACCACCTCTTCATGTAGCTCTCTTGCCTGTTCTCTGAGAGACACCATCAGGAGGCACCACTCACACTAAAGGCACTCCCCCACCTGGCTGTCACCAAAAGGAACCTGTAAGCAGCAGTCCCCACAGCACCAAACCTTGATCTGGGCGGAAGCCTTGATGGTGAGCAGTCCTGCCTGGACAGAAACCTCACAGGTGCAAGCAGAGGTAGTGGCAGTGGATCTGGCATTGTGATGTCCTCCAGCCATTTCCCTGGGTCTCTTAATCTGCCTTTTCTCTCTTACTGCCCTTATTCCAACCACACCTTCCCTAGTGAACTTGCCTAGAAGCTGGCCTGTTTACTGTTCATTGCCATCAAACTGGAAGGCTAGCCCCTCAAATGTAATATGTTATGTAATACCATCACATATGTGAGATGTATGTGTATAATATGCAGAAGTATAACAGGGCATCCTTGTGCTGTAGGTAGCTTTGGCACACAAGGCAGTGCTAGCAGCTGTGCTGCTAGCGGTGGCAGTGCAGTCAACTGCCAACAACAGCAACAGCTATTTTTTAACCCCCTCCCTCCAAACGCAGCTCCCAGGAGTCCCAGTCATAGTCCCTTCAGTTATATTTTAAATGCAGTATATAGCAGATTATATATATGAATGTATGTGCTATTCTATACTGAAAAGCATTAGAAAGTGTAGACACTTAAAAGTTGATTCAAAAGTACACGCTAATCTAAAATAAATGCGTCACTGAACCTGCTACATGTACACTTCACAAAGTAGCATTCACAAAGGGAACTACAAACTTTATCTAGGCCCTTGTCAGAAAGTGATGAATGAGGTCACTGCTTTTGCAACCCCAATTCATTTCCCTTGGGTGCTGTTGGCTCCCTTGAAAGCATCTGCTAGTTGGTTTCAACATATGCATGATTTTCTATTGATTGTCTGTGGAATCAAAGATTTGTTTTAGCTTTTAAAATTTTGTCCCGTCAATCAGAAGGGACTAGTGTAGAGTAGGCCAGATATATATTTATATATTGTCTCTCACACTTGTTAAGTGGAGGTGATATATGAATTGTTCACATATCTGCCAACATTTCCCAAACTTTTAATTTGCCTAATTAGGAGTAAAGCAGCGTATCTACAGTTTGCCTAATATTAAAAATAAAAAAGGTGTTTGCTATCCATCACCTCCCTTAGCTTCTTGTGCTGGAACAAGTGGATATCTGGAACATACTGCCTAGATGAACTGATAAGGTAAATTTGTCATAACATCCCATGTATGACTTTTCATGGTTCTCTATAAGCTAACAGCTGTGCAACAGAGAAACTAAGTGGCTTTTTTTCATTTAGTGTATGAATCTGACCATTATTCATCTTAGTGTCAAAGCTAAGAGTGTCTGGTGCATACAAGTTGAACTCCAAATGAGGATTTTATCTTTGGCTTAGTTATAATTGAATTACAGTTTATGTCTGTGGCCAATTAACACAGATGTGTGAGATTTTAGGAGGAGAGCTCTAAAACATAACGGCTTCCTTAAGCTCTTTGTTAAAAAATGCAGCTGTATCATTTAAAATGCATATTTTTTTCTATAGCGGGAAGGAAACTTTTAGTTCATACTTCACTGAGAACTTGCTATAACTGGGGTTACTTTTATACTCACATGATTTTATTTTTACAAATTACCACTGGTATATATAAGCAATGGGGGCATATGTGACAATTGATTTGGGTTTGCAAATGGCAATGTCTGAATGTGAGTTCCATTAAGCACCTACACTCTGAATTTGCATGTGCACGAATGAAGGCCAAGCTATGATAACTATAGTAATATATGGGAAAGGGTTGTTTTATTTAGCTCTGGTTTGGGAAATTAAATGATAAAAGGAATGGATTAGTCATTGTTCCTTTTCTGTAAATACAATACACCTCTATAATTTGAAGTAGTGATTTGGACTATATCATTTGAGCAGCGGCCAATTTGCAGCAGAAAAAATGGTATGGGAAGCCTCTGGGGAGGGAGCAGGGAGTACAGTGGCAGATAGGGCAGGGGACAGAAAGTAAAATAGCAGATTGGTCAGAGTATACAAGGTGGGAAAGAAAGCAGAACAACAGATTGGGTAGAAGAAGGGTTTCAGAGTGGCACTCAAGA
>NW_017729032.1:119677629-119678808 GCF_001723915.1 Gavialis gangeticus
AGCAGGGAGTACAGTGGCAGATAGGGCAGGGGACAGAAAGTAAAATAGCAGATTGGTCAGAGTATACAAGGTGGGAAAGAAAGCAGAACAACAGATTGGGTAGAAGAAGGGTTTCAGAGTGGCACTCAAGAAAGATCTGTGGCTAATTTGTGGCAGGACTGCCAAAATGTTGACTTCCACTAACCCGTATCCTTTGCTCATGGGGGAAGACGATGAAAAAAATTAATTTAATTTTACACAATCATGAAGTGAGACTCTTAAGTGTTGTTTTGTATACAGGAGCAGCTCTAGGGTGGTGCAGCAGTGCAGTTGCACTTCCCTTCTGCTGCTTCTCTCCTTAAATGAACCAGGAACAGGGGGAGCCCCAGAACTAATTCTGCCCTGCTCCAACTATGAGCTGCAGCTGCCAGGCTCAGCAAGGAAAAATGAGAGTGGAAGGGTGTCTAGTTCCTATACCTGCTCTCTGCCAGTCACCCACCATGACTCCCACTGGCTTGGAGTAGGTCCTGGAAGGACAAACCTGCCTGCCACTGATGACACAGGCATAAGGCAAGCCCCAGAGCCTCTTCTTCCCCACTCTAGGCACAGGCTGACCTCAGGGCAGAGCTGTTCCCACCCTGTTCCAGCCACAGGCTTCAAGGAGCAGCTTCATGGGGAACCAGGCTTAGCCCAGGACAGTAGCCGTGACAGGTAGGCTCCTCCTTCCACCACCTACACCCAGACACAAGGGTACTCCGCCTCAAGGTAAGCCAGAGACAACAGCAGCAATACCAGGCAGGTTCTTGCACTTAATGCACCTGCTTGCTGCCCAGATACCTGGTGTTTCCTATCAGCCCAGTGGCTCCAGACATGTCTCATCTCTACTCTCCCAAGGTCTGAAGGGTGGGGTGTGATCCTTTAGTAAATCCTGGATGTTCTCATATTTGTACATGGTGGATAGCATGTACATTGTTCCATGATTTAAATGAAACACCACTATAATATATATTATAGTAATTATTATACATATTATAGTGGTGTTTATTTTATATAATATATTATAGTGGTGTTTCATTTAAAATCATGGAAAAATGTGGATTTGGGGTTACTTTTTTAACCAAAAATTGTTTTTGGTTTGTTTTTTTTAAATCAGAGCAACTAGGATCCCTGGTCATCAGTTGATGATTCCCCCCCCCCCCA
>NW_017729032.1:119683808-119685222 GCF_001723915.1 Gavialis gangeticus
TTTTGGTTTGTTTTTTTTAAATCAGAGCAACTAGGATCCCTGGTCATCAGTTGATGATTCCCCCCCCCCCCATTTCCAGGCAATCCTGCTTCCTGTCTGCCTGCAAGTGTCTGTCCACAGTCAGGTACTGGAAGGAGGGGGAGGGAATTGTCCACTGATGCCACTCTCTCCAGCCCTGAAGCTGGACCCCTGGCCACAGGGGAAAGGCAGTGGAGGGAGAGGGAGCTGGGTCTTGGCCCTGCCACTGCTGCCCACCGAACACCCAGTGCATCCTTTCCCTGTAGCTCTTGGCTGGAGGGAAAAAGAACAGTCCTGGGGCTTTCCCATCCCCAGAGTATCTGGGGACAGCAGTGGCAGTGGGTGAGAGCCCCCTTCTTCAACTACTCTCTCCCTCTCCCCCACCATTCCAGTTGTCCCACTCCAGCCTGGGACTCCAGCCATGCCTCAAGCACTACAGAGGACCCAGACATGGGGAAATGGAGCTGCTGGCATGTGACCTTCACTGTCAAAGGGGGATGGAACCATGCTATTGCCTGTTGACACTGGATTTAGGACCCACCCTTGTTCCGGGTGACAACAACCCTCAGATGGGCCGTGATCTTTCTGTTCAATAATAGGCAAATTTATTGATACAGAGTAATAACAAAAAAAAAGCAACAATACAAACAATCAAACAATTCTATATCTACCAATCCTAGGGCTGTCATCAGAGACAAAGTACATCTGGTTAGGATGCAGGCTCCACTCTGAGGCTCTTTCTCTTAGGTGTCAGCACTCTGGAGGTGGGATGCCGAGACCCACAGCCCCCCTCCAGTGGGCTGCATGGGACAGGCTACTGGTATATCCTCGGTCCATGGTGGTCTTGGGCACCCTTCCTGGGGAATGGGGATGGGGACCCTTCTCAGGGAGGGGAAGGATGGATGGGACAAAGGGAGGGACCAGGAGGAAGAGAGAGGAACAGGGAAGGATCCTTTGCTACTCTCAAGTCTCTACTTTTGTTTTCTTCTTCCCCCTTGATGACTCCTGATGACTCTTCACCCATGGCTATCTCTGGTTGGTTGTCTCTCTGTGGTCACACATCTGCATAGCCTTCAGGGCCTTCTCTTAATTTGGTCTGTTCCCCCAAAACTGGGATTCAGGCCCCCATGCTCTGGGGCCTTGTAGCTGGTGTTACTTATCTCGTGCTATGGGTGCATACTCCCTTGGTTCCCAGCCTCTGTCTCCTTGTTCTGTTAGACAACTTGTGTGCCTTGAAGGCTGTGATTTCATGTTATGACATGCCCCCCTCAATTCTCAGGCTGAGTCCATCCATTGGCCTTGTCATCCTAGACAGCCTGTCTGCTTTCTGGGCTGTATGGAACACTGTGTGTGAGACCCAAGCTCTTTAGAAATCAATTAACCCCTGCTGCCCATC
>NW_017729032.1:119685233-119685910 GCF_001723915.1 Gavialis gangeticus
ACAAATTTATAAATTTTTCAGGTAGTGAAGCTAATTATTGGGGCGGGGTCATCTTATATTAGGATTGTCTTATTATTCATGTAAAAAACAATAAGTTGATTAAAATCTCACTAATAGATAGGTCTCAAACTGAAACTGTAAACAGGGAATCATCTCTCTTAAATAGGTATGTTTCTAACGGGGCCCTGAAGGACTTGGTGCTTGGCCCTATGCTACTTAGTTATTTTTATCAGAGACTTGAAGAAAAATAAAATCACCACTGATAAAACTTGCAGATGCTGTAGTTTGGATAAGTAGTAAATAACGAATGGGGTAAGTCTGATACAGAACCATTTAAATTGCTTGGTAAGTTTAGTGCAAGCAAATAAATGTACAGTCATGAACATGGGCAGATCCAGGATTGTGGCCGCACCCCCCCCCCCGCTGTGTTGCACACGTGCAGCAAAGAGAAATGTGCCACACTGCCTAAGTGTGTGTGGCCACAGCCCCTTGCTTTGACCCTGGGTCCCAGTGAGCTCTGATCACCACCTGTCAGCAGCTCTCTTGCTGGGAGCTCCACATGTGCCGTGAGCTCTGTGACCTCACCAGCTGGTTGGTGTAGGGTCTGCTTGGAGTCCCTGCTTACCGAGAGGAGACTTAATAGCAGCCTTCAGCTACCTGAAGGGAGGTTTGAAAGA
>NW_017729032.1:119690910-119699845 GCF_001723915.1 Gavialis gangeticus
GCAGCAGTGGTAGATTTGTGTGAGGATAACATTTAGTCAGATGTTCTGCCTAACGCAGGTCATAGAACTTCTTAGAATTAAGCCTAGTTTAAGCCTAAGTACAGGAGCATGTATTTTAGGGGGCAGGGGGAAATCCAAATGATTCAAAAATTGCTATTAACCAACTGTAATAAAGTCAAAAGTGAAATGTAAAAAAGAAAAGAAAAAAAGTATTATCATAGTCACTGGGGATGAGAATTGGAAGGCACTTCCTGACTTAGAAGAGAATGACAATGGAGCAAGTCAAAGAAGGAAGTTGTGGATAAGTATCTGCCTGGAATGAGCTAGGGTGTCAACAGCTTTAAGAGACATCTTAGCTTGGACTAATTGCCTAGCTAAACAAACCTGCTGGAGACCCTTACTGGCAGCCCAACCCAAGATGATTAAACAGCTGACCATTGGTAAGGCCTCTTGATTGCCTGCTTGGGAGAACATCCTCCCTATTTAAATCCACCTATGACAGCATACTGCAAGCCAGCCAAGAGTTCTTCCTGAAGGTCTGTTGTGGTGAGCTTTCCTGGGTCTGGTGCTCTTTGTTTTTTTCTGACTTCTGACCCTGCTTGGCTCTGTTTCTAGACAGTGGCTGCTTGGCAATTCCTCTTGGCTTCGGTAACTCAGTCTCTGACTCTAGAACTCTGTCTCAGCCTGTACCTTGGTTTTTCCTCCTGCTCACCCCTGATGACCTAACCACTAGGACAGACTGTCTATACTTGGTCCTTTTGCAGGGACAAAGAAAAAACCCTGCCTCTGTGTAGAGGGTTGGACCAGGGATTGATGTTTTTTCAGGTCCTTTCTAATGCTATGATTCTAAGAAATCAGCTCTGGTAAAAATTGGCCTGTCACTGAAGAGTAGGTAGAAATGACACAATCCTGTTATTAAAATAATCAAGCAAGAGAGAGACCCCAGAACTCTTTTCTGCCATGGCAGGGGGTCGGACTTGATGATCTGCTCAAGTCCCTTCTGACCCTACCAACTGTGAAACTATGAAACTATAAAATCTTAATATTTATAAAATATTGCTTTTGCTGGAAAGATGATCTATGCCCTACCTAGTTTTAAGCAGCTCCATTTCCCCATAGCTTAGCCCAGTTTCACTCCAGCTTATACACTGGAATATATGACAGCCACTTGTGATCAAGTTATATTATCAGTACTGGTTGAAAGCATGCTGTTTAGACCTTAAGAGCAAAAAGGGTGCTGCTGTTTGCTGTTTGCTACAGATGAATGGTTTGAGGCACCACATTCTTCACTGCCACTGAAAAAGCCATCCTCTCACTAACACTTTACTAAGTACTGCTCCACTGATAAGAGTATCTTCAAAAACACTTTATTAAAAGCATTCCCCTCCCTTACTTTCCTTCTGATTCACTTTCTGACTGCAAAAATGTCACAGCTTAAGCCCTAGTATTTCTTTCCCCAAAGCTGGCATACATTTTCCCTTGTCATCTACCTCCGTCAGAATTTTCTAAAAGGGATTCATCTGGCTGTGTTAAAAGCCTCCCATAGTAACCCTGACCCTGTCTCCCTCTCTCATTCGACATGCATAGGTGCACACAAATATACACCTGTCTCTCTGCTATCTTACACACTCGTTCATATGCTCACACAGACTCACTTCAACTGGCACTGCAGATAACATTTAAATAATTAAGTAACATAAGCTGCATGTTAATCTACAGTACCAGATGGCTATTTTCACCATCAATACCATGGTACCATTAGACCTCGAAGCATTTTTATTAGCATGCCCACAGTTTGGTGGCTATTAAAACCTACCTTGCATTGTTTCTTTTTGCTTTCACTTTTAAATTCAGATCTCTTTCCTACAATACTCAGCCACTTTATACTTATAATCTCTAGAGAAAAAAAAGGAATCAACATGACCTTGAGCACAAATCAGCACAGATGTGGTGAATTTACATAGTATCATGCAGTTTTCCTTGAAAATATATTACCTAGCAGAAAGAGGAGATAAGTTGTATAGTGAGATGACACACCCTGAAGGATCAGTCTGACTCTAAGAGTTTTGACATAGTAAATTGTTCTCTCTGGGAAATCATGAAGTTGTGCACCTTTTTAAGAAGCAGCAAAATTAAAAACAACAAGGCATTTAATTAAATGTCACATTGGTACATTGAAAGGCAGCTGAGTGAAGGCTTGCTCACAGAAGGAAGAACTTTAGTTTGTTTTGACACAGTAGTATTTTCATTGTGCAATTTGACTTGAAGATTGACCTATTTAAAACAGGGGTGTCAAACTGCCTTGGGGCCCTAGGCCAGATCTGAAGGGCTGCTGTAGTGGGCACCATGATGGTGGTGGCGGCAGTGTGGGGTTCAGCAGGAGTGGGACAGTACAGGGTCTGGAGGCAGCTGGAGTTTAAGACCTGATGGGGTTTGTGGTGCGGTTAGCAGGAGTGTGGGGTCCAGATGTGGCAGGCATTGTAATTACCGTCAACTCCAGCAGCTCCCCCCTCACATTCACATATGCACCCTTCCCCTCACATGTTTGCGTTCTTTTCCAATATGTATCCCATTCTTGTTAATAATGCACAAGAGCTTTACCTTTATTTTCATATTCCCTTAAATGATTTACCTTTCTCAGCCTCTGTTTTCTCTTCCTCTCTGCCACTGTGTGACACAGGATACTGGGCAAGATGGATCTCTGGTCTGATCCAATATGGCAGTTGTTATGTTATGTTCCTGATTGAAAACAGCTGGGAGGGAAAGCCCACCATGTGTTTGTGAGTGACAGTGCTGGGCCAACTATGGTACTAGGTCCACAGCAAGTTTCTATGTAGCGGACTTTAGCTGAGTTTAGCAGTCTGTGTGATATCCCGAGGAGGGGCATAGTTATAACAGTTGTTCTCAACCAGGGTGTCTCAAGAACCTTTCAGGGTGCAACTATGCAGGTGCCACCAGTGCAAAAGCCCTGGTGGAACTACCCCATGTGCTTCTGTTTCTGGAAGTAGCGTGGTAGAGCTGGACCAGGAAAAGCTGTAACAGGAGCATGTGCACCTGACTGCTTTAGGCTTATCTGGCTGTGCCCTGAGGCTCACAGGGCAGTTCCACCTGGCTGCAGTTGTTGGCCCTCAGTTGAGCTAATAGGTATGGTGCTCAGGAGGGCGGCGAGCTTCTATGAGCACAGTATTGGAAGCTCAACAAAAAACTGTCCTGACATGATGGAAGCATGAGAAGAATGGCAAGAGACTAATGTGGGAGCATAAGGAGTTTCTAAGATGCCTCAAGAGCAAACGAAAAACATACAAGCAATAGAAAAATGGGCAGGTCACCAAGGAAGCATATCAGGAAATAGCAAGAATCTGGCAGGACCAAATCAGGAAGGCCCAAGATAAAGAATGAACTGCATCTGGTGAGAGAGCTTAAAGACAAGAAGAAGAGGTTCTGTAAGTATGCTTCCCAGAAAAAAACAAGGAAGCTGTGGGCCCACTGTTAAATAGCCAGAGAGCTCTCTTGGAGAAGATTCAAAGAAGGCTGAGCTATGCAACAGTTACTTTGCCTCAGTCCTTGCAAAAAAAGTATGCTGTAGCCAAGCATCTTTATTTGGAGAAAGAAGGGCTCAAGCTGAGGGATGAAATACCAAGAGACACGCAGAGAGCTCTTAATGGGTCTGAATGAATTCTAGTCAGCAGGGCCTGATGAACTTCATCCCAGAATACTGAAGGAACTGGCAAAGGAGATTTTGGAGACCTTACTACTGGTCTTCATGAAGTTGTGGGACATGGGCTGAAAAAGGACCAATGTAGTGCCCCTCTTTAAAAAAGGCAAAAAGGAGGATCCAAGGAATTACACACCAGTTAGCTTCCCTTCAATACCCAGGAAGTTACTGGAACATATCCTAAGAAGGCCACTTGCAAGCTGCTGGAGGAAGAAAGGCTGATCAGCAGGGATCCTGGTTTACTCTGATTTTTAAAAAATCCCCAATTTTTGGATTTAAAAAGTAACCCCAAATCCACATTTTTCTGTGATTAAAATGAAATACCACTAGTGGTGTGGCTACCACTAGGAATGTGGACACCAATAGTGGTGTTTCATTTTAAACCTGGAAAAAAAATGGGGATTTGGGGTTGCTTTTTTAAATCCAAAAATTGTTGCTTTGTTTGGGGTTTTTTATCAGAAAAAACCAGGATCCCAGTTGATCACAAGCAGCCGGCATGGATTTATGAAAAACAAATTGTATCAAACAATCTCCTCCTTTGACAAAGTATCTAGTTTGCTGGAAGATGGGAGTGCCATAGATACAGTGTATCTGAACTTCAGCAAAGCTTCGGACAAGGTCCAATATGACCTTCTCATAAATGTAGAACCATAAAGCCATTTGGAGGAATGTGAGCTGGAGAAAAAAAATGATAAGGTGTCTGGACAGCTGGCTGAAGAGGCACAAGCAAAGGGTAATTATTAATGAATCCATGTTAATGGATCCTTTAATCCATTATGGAATTTCCTGCCATGAGAATAGCAGGAGGTTTGGAGTGAAGTCCCACAGGAGTCTGTCCTGTGCCAATGCTATTCAGCATATTAATTAACGATTTTGGGATGCTGGCATAGAAAGCTTCTTTAGCAAGTTCGCAGATGACACAGAACTGGGAAGGAACGTGAACACATTGGAGGACAGGAGCTGAATTCAGAAAGATCTCTACAGATTGGAAAGCTGGACTTTATCTAACAGGATGAAGCTCAAAGCTGACAAATGTACAACAGAAAAAATACAACTACAAAATGTGACACCTAGCTGGATGGCAGCACTATGGAGAAAGAACTAAGAGTCTTGGTGGCTCACAAACTCAATATGAGTCTGCAGTGTAATACAGTTTCACAAAAGGCAAATGTGTTTTTGGGATATATCATAAGAAGTATTAGGTGCCAGGCACAAGAGAAGAGACTGTCTCTCTAGTAGGCACTGGTCAGGCCCCATCTAGACTATTATTAGCAGCCTTGGGCTCTACATTTCAAAAAGGACATAGAGAAGTTGGAGGAGGTCCGGAGGCAGGTGACAAAGATGATAAAGGGCTAGGAAAGCATTTCACACAGGTAGAGGCTGAAGGAGCTGGCATGTTCAGCTTATGAAAGAGGCACTTAAGAGAGGACATGATAGCAATCTTCAAATTCTTGAAGGGCTGCTATGAGGAAGAGGGAGAACACCTTTTCTGCCTTGCTGCAGAGAGTAGGATATGGACCAATAACTTGAGGTTGGAGCAAAGTAGGGTGAAAATGAACATGAGGAAAAACTTCACTGTTAGAACAGTGAGGCAGTGGAATAGACTCCCTAGAAAGCTGTGAACTCTCCATCACTGGAAGTGTTCAAGAAGAGGTTGGATAGCCACTGGTCAGGGATGATCTAGGTGTAGCTATGGCTTTGTTCTTCTATGGGTATTTCCCATTCGTTTGAGCTTTGCTGGTTGCTGCATTGGGCTGGGAGGGAATCCTGAACCTCTTCCTTTTCTGCTGTGTGTGTCAAGTGTGATTTCTTTTCTTTTCTTCCTTTTTTAAGCCTCCCCCAGAGGCACTGGATTTGAGTTGCAGCTAATTCAGGGGATTTTGACTGTGCCACAGTTCCTACTGGGGCTTAAAGCCTGAGGTTCCTGGTTAAGGGTTTTTGTTCCCCTCCCCTCCCCCCCCACTCCTGTTCTGTGTCAGAACAATTACTATATTTGGAGTTACTGGCATAATAAATAGAGCACTTCTCAAAAAGTGGGAGGCCTGGATTCTAGACCTTCCTAAGCCTAAGAAAATTCAAATGTGCATCTCTATCTTCCAAGGTGCTATAGCCATCAGGCTTTAAGGTAAGGTTGGGTAGAGAGTTTCCACTACTCTCGTTGAAGCTGGATTACTGAGAAGTGAAGAAAACAAGAATCCTAAAGGCAAAAACAGATATGGGTACTCATCTCTGCTCTCTTTTACATTAGCAAGCCATTGCTTAAATACAGAAATAACCCTGACACCAGGACCTCTCCCCTCCCAGGTAAATGCCCTAAGTTCTTTGTTACCAAAGCAGACTCCCTTTTGCTTGCTGTTCTTAAGGCCCTATGAATCTCTCACTTCTGGCTGCCCAGTGGGCCAGCTTGAACAGGAAGAGTAGAAGATGTTTTGATTCCTGTTGTTTGGAAGCAGAAAAAATGAGTTTAAATTTTTCACACTGAGAAGGACTTATAACCCAGACCTTCCATTTCCTGCAGGGGAACCATAAAGCCATTTGGAAAAAAAAGGGACGATAGTGCAGCTCAGTTCAGTGTTTGTGATCTGAAATTAATGCTGTCGATGTGAATTAGATGTGTTCTAAGCAAATCTAGCATCTCAGTTATTTTGATAAGCTTAGGACAGGTTAACTGCATTTAAAATATAAGCATCCATGCATTTAAGCAGTAAAACATATGTTAAGTAGAATTGTATTCTAGTAAAGTTATGACTTTTTGTGGGAGGAGTATTTCCAGATAAGTAACAGGTTTCAGCTATTATCAAACTGCTCACAAGTTCAAGATTCTGATGCAGTGTGGGGGCTGGGACTGATGAGCAGAAGCCAGAACCAAGTGGAAGCCTTGAACCAGCCCTGGTATTATGCCAGGACTGGGAACAATAATCAGCTGATTATTGTTTCTGGTCCCAGTATTGTACCACAGTCTTGAACAAACTCCTGTGTATTGCCAGGCTTGGGTTGATCTATCAGCTGATGGTCAACTGCTGTCTTTGGTCACTATGTGAAAACAAAGGTTAGAAGCACAAAACAGTTAAATAGAAATTATTAGAACAACAGACTGGGTTTATATATTCAAAGTGTGGTCAGATGAAGAGAATCAGTTCAATCACTTTTTAGTAACAAAATGTTTCACTACTAGCTACCACCCATATATCAGCATCAGCAGTTATTTTTAATTTGTTATTTATTTATTTATATTTCCTAAGGTCGTAGTATTTGACTAAAAAATCCCAATGCTAGGTGCTATATAACACTTAGTATCTAAGCATAGCAAAGAAGAGTTCTAAGGAGATATAAAGTGGAGCTCATTCCAGGCATAAGAGCAGAATGGGAGGCAGCAAAAGGGTATATGAAAGAGGACAGATAACTTCAGCACATGGTGGTTTACTAGCTCTAGGTGCTGTAAATGAATTTAATTAACAAAAATAAGATAAAGTGGTCATGCTAGTTATTTTTCATGAGCTTTTGACTATAATATAAATC
This sequence comes from Gavialis gangeticus, assembly GCF_001723915.1. NCBI lineage: Eukaryota > Metazoa > Chordata > Crocodylia > Gavialidae > Gavialis > Gavialis gangeticus. The sequence continues at coordinate 119,698,145 of NW_017729032.1, forward strand.
ATTAGAAAACAGGAATAGACAAGTGACTATTTGGTAGCTGGATTCCTGGCATACAAAACTACATTATTTCACTCCAACCTTTATTGTAAATATCTGTCATTTTTTTTTCTCTCCATGGGCTGAGTACAGATTATTATTTTGCCAGTGCAACTTGCAAACTGGTCTTTACACTTCAGATCTTGAAAAATAAAAAGCTAATATGTTAATGTTTTAGGTCAGTGCATCCTGTCAAGATGTGTAACAGCCAGTAACGTTTAGGAATGCCTTGCTACTGTCTCTGTTCTGCTCACTACTACCATTTTCATTGTTGTCACCTGAAATATCAGGAAAACAAACACTTGCTATAGTGGAAGGCTTCTGGCTGGCACACATGTTTGGCCACAGTTGGATAACTGAATTACATTTGACTAGTAAGCATACAGAGTTCTAGTAGGTTATTCCTGCAGGATCCAAAAAGGATAAAAATTAATGTCCCTCTTGAAGCAGAGTGGTACAGATGGCTTTGCATTATAGCCATCTACAAACACGAAATGCCAGATGACTTCCATACTAAGAGAAGATACTGTAAAAGTTTAAATATAATCTTTTCATGGAACACTGTTGGCTGATGGTTCCCTGCTACATATTATTCTACATGGTTCCCTGCTATATATTATTCTACATAATATATCAAATATTTCTTGAAACTTTTACAACTCTGGTTGTTGAAATTATACTTCAAGAAAAATGCTATGGGAATAGCATGAGAAAGACCTTGAAAATAGTTGTATACACTAGTGAGTGTGAAACTCATTTGGGGCCCCAAGTCAGATCCAGACCACAGGGCTCCTTGCAGGCCAAATCAAACCCAGGGTACAAGGGCTGCCACAATGGCAGTGGCAATGTGGGGTCCTGCAGTGGCCACATGGAATCTAATGGGGGCAAGAGTGATGCAGGGTCCAGCAGTGGCAGGGGAAGGACAGTGCAGTGTCCATGACTGGTGGGGGCACAGGATAAGAGGATGGTGAGCTAAATTTGCTGCTGATGGCCATGCCCAACAGGGACAAAAGTCCAACTTAATGTAATGTGCAGGGATCCTGATTTTCTCTGATAAAAAAGTCCCTGATTTTTGTGGATTTTGGGTTACTTTTTAAAATCTGAAAATCAGGGATTTTTTTTTAAATCAGAAAAAACCAGGATTCCTGGTAATGTGTTGAGGGGGCCTGAAAAAAAAATACCAGCAGTGTACTACTATTGGCTGTTATATCAAAGAAGATACTATGGTATCTATGGTATAATACACACACACACACACACACACACACACACACACAGATATAGATATATAGATTTATCCCAACAATAATTCTTATTCACTCCTATCTTAGGTACAGGCCCAATTCTCTGTGGCCTTCTGTTCAGTGTGCATCCCCTGTTCTCTCAACAGGCAAAGGAGCTCTCAGCAACAAAACTCAGGTTAATCACAATTCCGTGACAGGAATACCTGGCAGTGACAGGACAATAATTGAACAGAACACAATAAAGTTACATCACATACACAGAAATAACCAATACAATAGGGTCAGACTTAAGCAGCATACAATCCTCTCATATAACAACAATAGGGACACAGTATTATAAACAGAATCCCAATGGCATAAATAATAGGAAGCTTCAGTCCCTGATTTGACTTGGCAGAGATTCGGCCTGATTCAGTGGCCG
>NW_017729032.1:119699856-119700092 GCF_001723915.1 Gavialis gangeticus
ATGTGCTCGGCAGCAGACCTGGAAGTGGACCAGAAGCACCCCCCTGGATTGGCAACTGGTGCCTCCTGGATCTGGGGGGCTACCTAGGGTCCCCCTGTGGCTGATTGCTAAGCCAGGGAGGTGTGGGAGGGCCCCCGACGCACTCCCTGGTAGACCTGGAAATGGACTGGAAGTACTTCCAGGTCTCTTCCAGGTTCATCACCGAGCATGCAAGGGGGGCCCTCATGCTCCTGTGG
>NW_017729032.1:119705092-119713230 GCF_001723915.1 Gavialis gangeticus
GGCTCCCCAATGTGCTCGGCAGCAGACCTGGAAGTGGACCAGAAGCACCCCCCTGGATTGGCAACTGGTGCCTCCTGGATCTGGGGGGCTACCTAGGGTCCCCCTGTGGCTGATTGCTAAGCCAGGGAGGTGTGGGAGGGCCCCCGACGCACTCCCTGGTAGACCTGGAAATGGACTGGAAGTACTTCCAGGTCTCTTCCAGGTTCATCACCGAGCATGCAAGGGGGGCCCTCATGCTCCTGTGGGATGCTCCATGCACCCCAGCATTGCAGTGTTCACAAGCTGCGCTGGTACCTCGAGGTATGTAGAAAAAACATTTAAAGTTGTGTCTGTGTCTGAATCACTGATTCTTTGAATCAGAATCAAATCTTCAGATTTGGATTCGGCATAATCAAGTTGGAGACAGTGATCTGAATCAATGAATCAAAGCACTGTCCCCGATTCGGGCTGAATCCAAATCAAATAAGGCCTGCTTCGCATACCCCTAATAAATAACCAGAGATATTGGCATAGCAACAGTGCCCAAAGAAGAAATGGCAACCTAGGGACAGATCCCATTACCTAATTAATCATTATCCTCTTTCGGGCTGCTCAACTAGGAGGGGCCCATAAGCATGACACCACCCTTAGCAAAGAGGGACCTTAGACTCCCTTCTGTGCCCAGGGGTGAATTGTCCCCATTCCTCAGGGGCTTCCCCTTGGTCCCCCATAGTGAGGAAGGTCCCTTCTTGCCTGTGGGAATCCCCTTTCTGTGTAATTCACAACTCCCAGCATCCTCCCTTGCAGGGGTGGTTGACTCGTCCAGTCACTGCTCATGGCAGAAAGGCCCACACTGCCTGGTGCAGCCTCTGGGACCTATCAGACTTCTTTCAGCCTGCTGTGCACCACCCTGTGCACTGCCTTGTACAGCTATGGTAACCTGTCAGCTGTACAGCCCTGTGTACTGATCTGTGCACCTATGGCCCAGCTGATGCAGGGTTGGGGACCTGCTCTGCCTTGTGCAGCCACTGTGGTCTCTTTCAGCTACCCACCAGCCCTGTGAAACACCAAGGAGGCTGGGCTCCTGCCTCATTGCAGGGTAGGAGACCCAGGCTGCTTCATGCAGCTGCTGGGGTGCCATCCTCTCCCAGACCCTTCATGCACCAACCTGTGCACCGTCACCATGCCTCCCGCTATGGTAGGGCAGGGATGCAGCCTCTTGCTACTCCCTGCTTGGTGAAGGTATCTTCAGGGCTCTTTTGGGGCTCCATCAGCTCTTCTTAGCCCTGCATCGTCCCTTGACAAAGCTCCCCATGAGCTGGGCACACTGGCTTTTTATCCCTTTTGAGACTCTGGCCCCAGACTGGGAGCAGACCAATAGGAAAGCCTGAGGGGTTAGTTCCTGTTCAGGTCCTGTCTTTCACCTCACCCCTGGGTCAGGGCAAGGCTGCCTTTTTTCTGCCTTCCCCTGATTGGTAGGGAAGGAAAACTATCTCCACCAATGGAGTCCAAGCCCTTCAGGCTCAAGCTAACACTTCAGGGTTACTGGTGAGCCCACCAGCCAGCCTGCCACAACTTAATATGTTCCAATTCTGTTCTAGTGAAATGCCTTTCTTTTTCTTTTTTTTTTTTTTTACTTATATTTGCAATACCTTTTTCTGAGCTGTATTGTGTGTCCTAAGGGCCATAAATTAAGAAGGAAGAGATAAATTAAGTGGACCTGAGCTTTCCTGTGTCCTGGACCCTTTCAGGTTGTTCTGAAGTAACCAAAATAATTTTACAAGAACTGAGAAATTTGCTCTGTGTTGGGTTATTCTCAGCTATGCATCAAGCTTTGGACGTGAAACTTAACCCGAGCCAGGATAGCAAGTTAATGGGATATGTAGACAGTCTATGTGGTCAGAGGCCACTAAGCCTCTGTGATCTCTGCATGGAATAGTTCATGCAGGAATCTAGAAGTTTCTAAAAGTTTCCAGAATTCAGATAAATTTTTAGACCGCTCCATCCAGTGCATACTGGGCTACTAAACCCAATTCCCTGACAGTTTTTGACCCCATCATTTTTAGGACAAAACAGATTTCCACACAAATAACCATCTTGCTCATGTCTATATCTACCTATTATTTTTCCCCTAACAGTGCTGTGAACGTATTTTAAATAATTTTATATATAAGTAATAATGAATATATTCAGGAATTAATTAAATGATTTTTCAGATTAATATGCTATCAAGTTAATATATAATTAAGAAGTCAAATGTGATCTCCAGTGTTTATATCCAGTTTTAATTGCTAGGCTAAGATCAGAGGAACACTAGGTTTTAATCCTTTTAAATCATTTGATTGGACATTTTATCAAGTGTAGGATTCTTTTCCCCCAAGTCATGCCAATATTCACATATGCATGTAATAAAGCCTTTTTATTTAGCCATTTACAGATTTAGCTTCTTGGAAAAAACCAATGAACCATTGCATTAATATGCTAATTGGTACTTTAAAGGGTCTGGAAGTGATTGAAGTCTTAAAATATTTATTGCTCTTTTGCTTTCAGCAAATGTGGTAAGTGAGCAAATAGTTCAAATTTAAAGATTTATTTGTTAGAAGAATCTTTCAAAAATAGACAAGATGTTTTAGTACAATTTAATTTCTTTAAGTACTAGCTTTGGTCATTCTGCTGTTTGTGGATCATTTTCAAAACAATTTTAACAAAGAAAGCTTCTGCTTCTGGTTTTGATCATCATTGAGCTCATTCTGGACCTTTTTTGCCTGTATGCCAAGGTGAAGGGTAAGACAGGTAGTTTTTACAACAGCCATGCTTCTGGAACAAGGAGAAAATATATGTAATATGAGAGGCATTATGATGCTCCTTGTGATACTGATTCTACAAGTTTACAGTACCCAATACCCCTGCTATATGACTTGTAAGAGAAGAATCTTTAGCTGTATCCTTAACAATTATTTGTTTTATAGCATCATGCAAACAAGCATTCATATGGAAAGGTGTCCAACTGAATTCCCGAGGTCCATTTAAACAAATTTACACATAAGGAGAAAGTATTTGCTATATTTAAAAAAGCTATTAGATTGGCTTTGGAATTCTGAACTTTCAATGGCATTTTATTTCCTGATGTGCTTTTCAATTATCTGTGACTTGATTATATGTTTTGTGAATCAGGAAGTAACTTTAAATCACGCCATAGGATTTATCTCTATTAAAAAGTACCTTCTGAGGACAACTAATCCAGTTACATAAAAGACCTGAAACAATGTACTTTCTGAAATTGATTGGAGCAGTATTCAAAATATATAGTGAGCATATTGCTTCTCTGTCTGATTTTGGGGAGGAATGTTTTATTTCGTTTTTGTTTTTCTCTTAGGGTATTTGAGGAGGGAGCCATTTTCAGTTCATCAAGAGGAAAATGCAAAAGACAGATGTTGAATAAAATAAGGAGATGATGTTAATGTGTATATGATTATATATCACTAAGTACAGTTTAGGACAGTTCTGTATGACCTTTTTATTCAGATTAAATGCATGTGCTCTAAATAACAGAGGGCTTTTAATTTAATCAACATTTGCCTTTATATTGCCAGGACTCAAATGGAAATGTCATGGGCATTTAGGTTGATGAAACCTTGCAGCTACTGTATCACTCTCGTTAAGGACAGTAAATGTCTACATATTTGACCTTTGCTGTTACATCAAGTTACACTGTAGGCTGAAACATTGCAGAAACTGTACAATTCTCATTACATTCCATCTTAATATAGAGTAAAACCTAAATTGCAAAGTTGTGTTTCACTATGAGACCTATTTAATATCTTTTTTTTTATTTTAGTGTGTTCATTGATCATCCTATTTTCATAAGACTGTACATTAGTTTATATTAAATTTTAATTAATTTTTTAGAATAGATGACAGAAATGATTTAAAAAATAATACAAGAAATGAATCCCTTGTTTTTTTGCTTCCTACATATTTTCATGTTTTAAAATGTTATCATCCAGTCAGGAAGCAGAAATAATATGAATTAGATGATCAGTTGTATGACACTGTAATGTCCTTGGACACAAAAACAATTAACAGGAAGACAAAATCCAACAAGTCTCAACAAACAATCTGTAAATTGCAATTTAGATTTCACCTGGATTATCCAGGTACACTTAGTGGGCACATCCCCACAGGTGTGGATATATGTTTCCCCAGGGCCAAACAGCAGCAGCAGCACAATGTGTGCCACTGCTGCTTGTACCCAGGGAACACCTGTGCCACACACATTCTGGTGTGTAGCACGTTGCCTCAGGTGAGGTAGGGGAGGCTGGGGCCAGCAACTGTGTTGGCCTCAGTAGCCTTACCTGGGTCCTGGGGGCCTCTGGGAGCTGTAGCCATGGCAATCCTACAGCAGGGAGCCTGGCTGGAAGCAGGAGTGTGGCTCTGGTTGGCCAGGCTCCAGTTTTGGGCAGTGCGTGCTGCTGCCACATGCGCCACTTTGCGTTTTTTAGCAGTGGGTTTTTTTGACTCCAGGACCTCCTGGGGTTACCCTCCACCCCCCCGCAACTCTTTTCCCTCCCATGCTGCTAATTTGCAGTGCAGGGAATGCCTGTATGTGTGGTGTGCGCGGTACCACAAATGAGTCTGTGATGCCACATACCGTATGTCTGTGCTTGACTGAATGCACTTCCCAATGTGGGCCACTAAAAGTATGTCTCATAAAGGTACTCTCAACTAGGACCAAATTCACAGAAGGTCTTAGGTATAGTGACTCTTGCTGTTTGGCTCCTGCCTCTGGTAGTGGAATTCACAAACTTAGCAATATAAATTCCATATACAATGCATAGGTGCCTAAGAAAGTAATTTGCAACAACCAGGATGCGGAGTTGGGAAACCTAAAATAGCCAATAGAAAATAATGAGGAGAAGAGTGTGCCTGACTTCCATTCTTTTTCTACACTTAGGTGTCAGGCTAAGTAATTTTTCAGAATTCCATGTGAGCCTGAAAAAATATCTCCATTAGTCAGGGAACAGAGGGCAAAAGGAGTCTCTTTTTATGCTCCATTCTCTCCTCTCCTGCCCGCAAACAGTGGCCTGTGCTCTTATGAGCTGATCAATGAAATAGAAAATATTTTTGTATCTTTTAAAAAAATAAAAAGATCAGTATTTTCAATAATAGTAAAAATGACAAAATGAAAATTATTTCATGGAAAAATTGTCCAACTGTGGCCTCAGCTACACCACAGTCTAATGGCTGGGAAATTGGACCCAGAGAGTAGTAGTCAATGGAAGTGAATCATTATGATGCTCCGTGACCAGTGGTGTCACCCAGGGCTCTGTCCTTGGACCTGTTCTCTTTAACATCTTTATCAATGATGTGGGCATTAGTGTCAGAAGTGCACTGGCCAAGTTCGCCAATGATACTAAACTTTGGGGCATAGCATCCACACCTGAGGATAGGCTAGTGGTCCATGCTGAGTTGGATAAGCTTAGTAAGTGGGCAGATATAAACCTGATGATGTTCAATTCCAAAAAAATCCAAAGTACTCCACCTTGGGAAAAAAACTCTGCAACAGGCTTATAGGCTCGGCAGTGCTACACTCACTAGCACCGTGGCTGAAAAAGACGTGGGAGTAATGATTGATCACAAGATGAACATGAGCCACCAGTGTGATGTTGCAGCTGGTAAAGCAAACAAAACTCTGGCTTGCATCCATAGATGCTTCTCAAGTAAATCTCAGGATGTCATCCTCCTCCTGTACTAGGCCTTGGTGAGGCTGCAGCTGGAGTACTGCATCCAATTCTGGGCTCCATAATTCAAGAAGGATGTTGAGAAGCTCGAGAGAGTCCAGAGGAGAGACACGCACATGATCAGAGGGCAAGAGAACAGGCCTTATAAAGAGAGGCTGAGAGCCATGGGATCTTCAGCCTTGAAAAGCGGAGGCTAAGGGGTGACCTGATAGCTGCCTATAAGTACATAAGGAGATGTGGGGGGACATCTGTTCACCAGAGTGCCCCAAGGGATAACAAGGACCAGCGATCATAAACTCTTCCATGATCATTTTAGTCTGGACATAAGGAAAAACTTCTTTACTGTTCAAGCCCTCAAGGCCTGGAATAGACTCCATTCAGAAGTGGTGCAGACACCTACTCTGGACTCATTCAAGAAATGTTTGGATGCTTATCTTGCTGGGATCCTTGGACCCTAGCTAACTTCCTGCCCCTGGGACTTGATGATCTTCACGGTCCCTTTCCAGCCCTAATGTCTATGAAATCATGGAGAGAGATGCTTTTATTCTACTGTTGAACTCTTTCAATACATTATGAAGAGTGGAATGTATTTATTCAAAGGCATTTTCATCTAATAATTCTTATTACTTAATGTGGATTTTTAATTGGAACTCAGTGATAGAGAACTTTTCATATGACATTATAACTGTGATATATTGTTGAGATTCTCAAAAGGGTGGGGTGGAAACAAAGTTTTGCAACTTTGAGCTTTGAGGCAATAATATATTAAGAAACTGATAATGAACACACCAGTGTGTGTGTGTGTGTGTGTGTGTGTGTGTAGAGGTGGGGACAAATATATATTTGTATATATACACATATATAAATGTAGAAATGGAGACAAATTGATTTCTTGGCTAGGAAACTATTCTGTGTTTAGAGCCATAAGTAGATGGGGGCCATTCTCTAGCTTTCCACCAAACAAATATTTGACTGCCTTTCTTTGAATACCCATTCACATGCTGCCTTAATGCATGCGCCTGGTGGTGGGTATGGTGAGGGTTCATGTGGCCACTGAGAGCGACCTCGATCACTCTGGAGAAGGCCCCTAAACTCGCCTGCCATGACTTCGAATGTATTTTCAGTGGAGGGGTCTTCTTCCGTACGTCCCTTGGAGTCGGTCACTCCTCCTAGTGGATATTCATGGGGCTCCACCTCCCCTATGCCTCTTCTTTACGCCAACCTCTGGCGGGCCACCTAAATTTAATGCAGCTGCCCTCTGGTCACAGTGACTTACCCATCGCACCTTCCCCACTACCGTGTCGTCTTCTCCTTCTCCCAAGGAACTATGAGTCTGTTGGATCTTTCCCTCTCCTGCAGGTCACTCTTGCTTCCTGCCAGATGTCTGCTGCTTCTTGTGAGTGGTCCTTGACGTCTGGCTGCTGCCCAGACCCCACAATGCAGAGTCATCAACCAAATAAGAAGTATAAAGACAAAACCCAAAGACAACTGAGGGGTAGGCACAGGCTAGTAGGAAATGAAAGGGGAGACCCACACAGGAAAGAAAGAAAAGAAAAAAAAGATCAGGCTGGACTGCCTCACTAAACTGGCTCTATTCTAGAGCTTGTGCCTATCTGTGTCCTGCAATGCTGTACAGCTCTCTGTCCTGCTTGAGAGCTTCCTTTATTTCTGCCTTGAGACTAGTTATTCTTTCAGACCCGGTCCATCTGTGCCCAGGGTGTGGAGTGCTCTCCAATCCCAACTTCTTCTCCTCATTCTTCCAGGAATGGGGTTCCTCCCCACATGCCAGTGCATGGGGTTCTTCAGCAGCCATTGCTGCCTGGGCTTCCCTGCCCACTTGGTGTTTCTCTTGTGGTGCCAGTGCTGACCACTGCCCGTGGGGAGATCATCTGCAGACTCTGCTGCCTCTCCCACTCTTCCCAGCTCCCAGCTGGTATTGGCTTTTATCCCAGCCGGCCAGCGAACATCAGTGATGTCACCCACTTGCCCCAGCTGTATATAGGCGCAGCTGATGAACCACATGAGTTTCTCTTGTTGGCATCCCTCCTCAGGATTCCAGAATCCTAATGCGGGTAAGTTATTTTTATTTTCGAGGTTTCTTCTCTGGGGTTGCATGCCCCCCACACTTATGCTCCTGGAACAAAATAATTCACTTAATTTTACAAAACACAAGCTATTTCAACACCATGGATCGTTTTCTATCGAGATAGATTCCACTGGGAATCTTTTGGAATTCTGACCTTTGTCAAACAACACGGAGCTGGCAAGCCAAGCTCGCGGTGTTGGTCACGGTGGTGTGGCCGGGTGGTGGCAAATTGGATACGGACAGGTGGGAGTTTTGGTGATGGAGTCTGAGCGGCACAGGAAGCGTAATTGTTCCTTAAACAAGATGGAATTTATTTAACTTACGCTTAGATG